>NW_019170028.1:0-359092 GCF_001792695.1 Aspergillus bombycis | reverse complement strand
CCCCACACACCACCACCACACACACACACACACACACAAAGAGAATAATAATAAGAGGCAAACATTCAGCCTGCCACAACAACATCTCGCACATAAGCAAACATCTCGCGGGGCTTCTTGCCATACACACTGTGGCCTGCCCCCCAAAAGAGATGGTAAGTCACCCCGCGTTCAGACCCCCAGACGCCCGCTTCAACGTCACACGTCTCCGTTGTATTTCCCTTATCGCAGGAAGGTGAGGGTGCAGCATTATCGCTGAAAAAGGGTCGGTTAGGCTTTTGGGAGAACCCTTGCGCTCCATTCCACGTCATGTTCTGGAGACTCAGTTCGGTGCCGAAATGGTTGAGGAGAAAGTCGTTCTCGCCGGAGTAAATATGAAGCGGGATATTGTGGGTTGTGACGAGATCAGGCAGGATAGAATACGCTGGGGCCACGGGAGATGTACTCGATAAAAGCGTTGTTAGGATTGTGCTGTTGCATGGGGCGAAGTTCATTGGGGAGGGGAGAGGAGGAGGAGAAGAAAGATTGTTTCCACTGAGGTCCTTCCCTGCTGCGGCAGGGAGTAGGTTCAGTGCGACTTGGACGTCTGTACGGCTGAAGTAGGAGCTAGGAGGCCCAGGGGGTCGACGGTATCACAGTCATTGAGGGTGTCGTAGATATCGTGACACGGTTTGCCTGTGCCCGAGGCCGACATGGCGCCCAAGTAATCGAAAGCCGTGGCGAAGGTCGCACAGGGACCGTAGCAGGTGGAATTCAAAATGGACGCCTTGACCATGTCTGGTGTGGTGGGCTCGAGGTTGCATGTTTCATCGACTAAGTTACGAGCGTCGAGGAGCTGGTGGCGTTTGTAGTTCCGGTTCTCTGGGTTTCCGGGGATGCGGATCTTGCCTTTGGGCGGGTATTGGTTTGCTGCTTCGAGGATGTGGTCGAATCCACAGGTCTTTTCTGCTTCTGTGAAGACGGATAGGATCTCATCTGGGATCTGGAGGATCTCTTTCTGAGAACGCATGAATGACCCGATTGTGACGGTGGACATAGCAGCGGCGTTCCCGATGGTGCCGTCGCCGATGGAGATGGAGCAGAGGTTGATGGGGAACGAGTCCTGCCCTTGGACCATGGCGGAGGCAAAGTAGGGGATGTAGATTCCCGCCCATGACTCTCCGATCATATGTACCTGTTTTTTACGGAGGTGAGGGAACAGGGCGAAGAAATTCCGGAGCCATTGGTCGAAGTCGGATGTGACGCGGTCGTGGTCTGGGACAGGATAAGGGTTACTTGCAGTCGAATATCCCGTTCCTACCGGCTGGTCGACGTAGAGGACGTGGCCTAGCTTGGTCCACGAGTGTGGGTTCTGGATGAGACGAGTGGAATTGCCGTCAAACGAGACCGGTCCGTTTCCTGTGGTGAGCCCTATCAGGGACGAACAACCGGGGCCTCCATTGAACCAGACTATGCCAATTAACTATGCTCCCCAGAATGAAAGTTGTCGGTGACGGGACGGACTTATGAGGTTTTCATCGTATGTAGGATCTTCAGCCTCGAAGAGCCAGAAGAACAACGAATTACCTGGAGGCGTTTCAGGAACAGGAAGCCGGCCAGCCCAGCTCAGCGGCAAGGAAGTATTAGGCAATGAGTGAACCTCATATTGAGATCTATTGGTAGGCACTCGAACTGTCTGTGGGAAAAGGAAGGCAGGGACTGCCCATAGAGAATATATGAAGGAATATATTGCTGCGATGTTCATTGCGTTTACGCCCGATGAACCACAGAGGCCCGAGTGTTTCTGACCTACACAGCCAAGTATACAAAACGTCTCTGTAAATCTAGCCAAAACGCCATTAAAATGAGGATATACAAGGCGGAGCGAAGGAAGGTAAGAGTGGTTGGCCATGCGGTATACATAGTAACATCTGCGGCACCTGGTGGTAGTGAGGCTTCCGGATATTGCCCTCAATAAGCTTATTGAGCACGGCCGTCTCCATCTCACCCGCGCACATCACGGATGCTAGCAGTAGTTTAATGATCATTCACTTAATCCCTTTAAATCATACTCGGATCCTCCCTACATACAGAGGAATAGTAGCCTGCAACTGTTCGGTTGGAGAAGTGCCTAGTGTCCATGTCTTGTCTATGTTGTAGCCATGGTCTTCGGCATTAAGTTGCTTCCCCTTTCAAGTGGAGGACCACACATTGTGCTAATATCATCCATCACCCAAGCTCCTTACCATTCTCGAGAGTGTAATTCAGAAGAAACCACTGTCCTCTGTGGATCAAGACATCTGAAGAATGAGCTTTTCAACAAGACTACGTAGCATAGGGCTCAGGGTTAGGGTCAATCATCGACGGACCACGTGACCGTACTTCCTAACTCGGAAACAGTATTTCCTCAGGCTTCGAATCCCCCAAGCTATAGAATTTATATATATAATATTCTTGGACCAAGCCTCCGTCGAATCGAAGCTAGAGAGTCATCCTGACTCGCCGAGGTCCAGACATAGGAAGGGATCGATCGTAGCGGAGATTAAATAAACTAAAACTGGAGCCTGAGATCGAAAGTGGACTTCTCAGCCGCAATTGGTGGCCAACAAACTTTGATCTACAGACTTACTTATGCCAATAAATACGGGTATTATTGCCGATCGATGTCTAGATCTTGTATGTATCTACATTACAATGGACACTAAACCTGGCTGATGTTTGATTGTGACGGACCTTGTCAAGCATCGTGATGTATCGCCATTGTATCAAAAATGGGGGTAGTCCGTATGATTGTCTATTCTGGACTCATCAAGCCTATTGTTTATATCCACGACCTGCTTGCAACTGTCGGTCTTTCCCTTCCAAGTTTCTCCTCCTAGACCAAACTTTGTACTTCATGAACAATGGCGGACTTACTTCAAACCGACTTCTGGCGTCCCGCCAACCGCCCCCTTATCAGAAATATTACAAAATCTTCGACGATGAAGATCAGTCTCAGATTGCCTTTCCCCTCATCCTTGAACCCACGTCGCCTACTTCAGAGGAAGCCCTCAATGCCGCTGCCGACCTAGGCAGCAAGCCCAGTGATGGCTGTGTATGCGGTTGCTGAGAGGGCAGCCTATCTGATTCAATCAGCAGTTGATAAGAAGTAAGCGGGAGATTATCGTGACCAGTTCACACGGGGTTCGCTAGCGCATGCTATTTTCTAGGAGCTAGATGGAGCAATAGCGTTGGTCCCACCGATGAGCATATCAGCAAAGGCCATGTCTTCGCACATGCTCAGGGCCACCGTAGATGAATATTAGTCTGAGCTTCTTACAGAATAGAACAAACAACCCGATAAAGCGTTAGAGATGATCATTGGTTTAATGGTCTGCAGGGTTTAGTCTTCAACCAGTATGACTCAACAAATATATCCCTCAACTAGTGTTTACTCGGAAGATGATGGGTTGGATTAGATCATATATCGGGGCTCTATCCTTCATGGATTCTCATGATCCGGCACTGTCTTTACTTCCCTCTGGGTATTCAATCGAGTCCATCACTCATCGACACCCTCCTCGCCTTCCTCCCCCGCAAGCCCGGCATCACGCCAACTGCCTTCAAATCCCACTACGAGAACCACCACATCCCCCTCAAGGACATTCTCGGCCCTGACCGCTTCCCTACCGTTCACAAACGATACTATTTACCCCGGGTTGAGGAGCCTATCTTAAACACCACGGACAAATCCCCGAGGTAGACCACCGTGACTGATCCCCATTCCCCCCCCGCCGCGAGGGAGTCATCCTCCCCAGCACCGTTGCCAGGGAATTCACCTGGGACTGCTGTGCGGAGGCTGTTTTTCGTGATCAGGCGCATTACGAGGCGTTTCATGAGGCGTTAGTGGCGCAGGGCGAGCGGTTAAGCGCGGATGAAGAACGGTTTTTGGATCGGGGGAGGATGAAGGTTGTTTATTTTGCGGCGGGGGCGGCGGTTAGTTCTTTTGCTGGGTAGGGCTTTATTGGAATTTGGTATAGTCTAAGAATGTGGTTGATCAGGTAGCTGTTGGACATTGGGGAGTGTGGTGTAGGGGAGGTATTATATGATGATAGTGTTTATCACAGTTAGGGCTAAAACCGTGGCTGTAGAACTAGGGAGCAAAAGAAGGACTTCATGATGACTGCACTTGAAGATACCCTGTTCAAGACCTGCTTTGTTATATTCCTGTTGCAAAACACTCTTATATAACTGCGTGTATGGAAGGCAGTCACAAAGACTAAACTCATGGCAACTTCTTAACTTGTGTGATCCGGCCATCTGGTATCTTTGGCGTCGGTGCCTTGGTTGTGCTCCCTGGGACGCTGGAACCATATTATCGTGGTCGGACGAATGTGCAGATTGGCGACAATAGAAATCTGTTCGATTTTACGGAGAGTACAAACGTGGCGCATGGGCATTATCTTGCCGCCGAAGCGCTGGTCAAACACCAGAAGGAGTTGCCTCCGGATAATATGAAGGTCGACGGAGATGCGTTCTCCCTGTTAAATGCTGTCTCTGTGGATGGGTCATGACCCGAGGCTTTGACTTCATACATGCAAGATGCCGTATAAGCCAAGCAAGCACGAATATAAGTTCTCTGCTTTGCAGATCGAGGGTATATCCTACACTAAAGATGGGCGAGTCATGATACGTCTCTCGTAAAGGTTCAAAAGCAAGAGGATCTGACCATGACTGGCTCCATGGTCCTACAACTAGTTCAACAAGGACTAGCTTTCAGGCTTAATAGATATATCGAGGACATGGGCAACTTCTTTATCGTCATCCCACTGTTTCATCGCCCTCAGCAGCTGGGGATTGGTGCATGTAGAACTACACGGCCATTGGCATCTCACATTTCTTAAGATTCGTCCATTCCTGAAGGAATAAGCAAAATCCAACCATGGGATGCTTGATACGCTATCCTACCAGGCACCACCTCTGGTATCACGAATGTGCTTTGTATTGCATGTCAGGATGATGTGATTAGTCCTGCTATATTCACAGTCCATACTACTACTAGTAGTAGTATACACCAAAGTGTGTCTCCATGCGCCAGGAGCGGTCAGGGAGCATTTAGTGCAGCTTTCGTGGATTGATGGGTGCTCACGTGAGACCCTCATCCAACAAAGCAGTTCGCAGAAATACGAGTAGTAGATGCGACAGTTATACATCCACACGACTGTGTCCCCGTCACAGATCCTCTCCATGGCGCGCGCCTTGACGAGTGCAGAATGCAGTCAGTGGACAAGTCAAGCCAAAAGAACTTTTCGTGCTCCGTGCTAAAACATCCCGTGGGATCAAATTAACACCGCTCTTTTATAGAAGTTTTGATGCAAACGGGGAGTGTTCCGGTGGCCTCCGGAATGAGGCGAATGTTTTTGTGATCAGTGCATTTGCAAAGTGAGGCGCCAAGCGCAAGCGACACCCATTCCTTCGTACGCCCCCTTCGATTCTTTTGCAGTCTGGTCAAGGTTCCAGCCCCCTCAGCATCCCTCTTTGTACGCAATACGGGGATCCTCTTTCACCATTGCCGCAGGTTTCAAACCAAATTTAACATCTGCTGAAATCCAAAGAAGCTTTAAAACATCACCACCACCGACAGAGTTTATTTTGAGAATTCTCGTGCCGATCCACATCCTTATCCCGGGGATCACTCGAGATATCAGGAGTTTATTCCACATCCTGTACTGGTCCCCTTGGAACTTGCAGGGGTTTAACCCCGGTAGGCTACAAAAACACAATGTCGCTGTGATTATCAGCGCGGCAGAAGCCCACTAGCCAATTTCACCGCGCGTGATCCACTTTCGACTGGAATTCTGGGAGATTTATCTATCAAGCTGCTGGGGGAGTGGATCAGGGAATATCCCCATCGTCCCACCACCCCCGAGACAAGGTTTCTCAGATGGGACTCTCCTATTCCCTGCCGTCATTCGCCACAAGCCATCCCGCCGACGGGCCCTGAAGACTCGATTGCAATAACTAAAAAAAAAAAAAAAAATGTCGGTGGGCGAAAGGTCTCTCCCATGCACCATACGATCGTTGGAAGTAGATGGTGAGTCCGATCACGGGCACAGTACCAACAGCGTCATTTCTCAAGTTGAAAGAAAAAGAAATTACGTTTCCCCCGAGGTGATGCTCGTGGCCACCCGTTTTGTGTGAAGTAAAGCGTCGACAACCCCATTAGCATCAAGGATATATGCCAAGTACTCTCCGTATAGTACACAACAGGGCCAACGCCGTCTCCATCGTCTGGTATGGCCGCGCGTGACACCGACGCACTGGATCATGCCTAGCGTACGCAGCTGGAGACGGATTCAAAAGGGCTCGAAACAGGCTCGAGGAGGGAAAAAGCCAAAATAGGGGAGAAAGGCGGGCATGGGAGGGTATTAAGGGCTCCAAAGTTGATATGCTTAAGACTGGAATGTCTCTCTGCTACATACCCTCTTCCCCCCCTACGTTAAGCTCGTTCTAAAGGGGTAAAAGGTTCTGAAGACCTGTTCCATTGCGCAAGAGCCATCTGAACACAATCCGCGGAAAGCGGCATACAAGCTGCAATCCACCGAACGCTCACTCCGGCAACGAAGACCGTGTCTTTCTGCAATGCCTTTCATACCTTTTTCCTTTTTTTTTTTTTTTTTCCTGAGATCGCCTCCTTGGCTCTCTTTGTCCACAGCCAATGCAATAATTGAACAAAGAACCAGTGGCGCCCGTGGCGATTCACAGTATTTAATAAAATCCTTGATTTCTAATATCGGTAATATCATGCATCTTTGGGGAGAGACTCGCGTTCTCTCGCATTGCCGGGTACTAGCATTGGTTTTTTTTTTTTTTTGGCTCACGCAGAAACCCCGGGGGGAATCGTACAGATCGTATGGACATGATCCCATGGGCCTGTTTTTGATTTGATTTTTTAATTTATTCTTTTTCCCTAGTCGGCTGTCATCAGGAATGTTACTGAGACCGGCGAAAAATCCCCCTTTCCAACGTGGCGAAGGACAGGGGATCGCCGCGCGTGGGGAGTAAGAGAGAGAGAGAGAAGATGGAAGCTCCTTCGCGACCGTTAGGAATCCATTCCTCCCCCTTTGAAGATGTCTCCATCGAGAGTCCCCACTCCAACCCAACTAACGTTTACTAAAACACCAGCAGATCCAGAGAGGTAAAGTTAAACAGTAATGCAGCCAGGAAACGAAGAAAACGAAACAGTCAATAATATACTAAACTAATACCTAAACTCCATTGCCGACTTGCTCGCATCCCACGTCATCAAGCATCGATGCGACTAGTTCGATAGGCGTGGACGTTTCCGGATGTCATTTGTTTTCACGGCTGCAATCGTCCATCTCGAAATTTTGATGGATCAGCCTCACTTTGCCTTTCTTTCCCACTCTCCCTCTCGTGGCCCTGGGGAAATGCCGAAAAATCACCCCAAAAGTGGCGCGCTTGAGGACCAAGAAGTTTTTCTTTTACCATTATAGTTTCATCTCCTTCTGTTCCCATTCATCCTTTCTTTCACGACTAACCCGAACCCAGCGTTGATTCCATTAGTGCCTTTGGCATACCCTTGGTTGGTCTGCATCGTCTCTTTCTCTTTCCGACAGTCTCTCGCCGTCTCGCTCTCTTTGAATTCTATGCTTCGAAGGGTCGAGTGGAGAATTTCATCAGCCTCGACTCTTTCCTTTTTTTTCCCTTTCGTTTTCTCTCTGCTCCCTCTCTCTCTCTCTGTTCCCGTCGCATGACTGTATTCAGATCTTACGGTGTCCAAGTTCCATCTCATACCATTGGCTTATATCAACACTCGTCCATCCCCGTCCACTCTGCTAAGGAAGTGGCTTGACCTGTACTCCCTTTCGGCATTCCTGTAACCCATTGCCGTTTGTTTATTCGTTCGACCTTTCTAGTTTTTGGTAGTGGTCTCATAGAAAGCCATTGGCTGTTCTTCAACTTTTCTTTTTCTTGATCGTCTCCCTTGGTGGACCGGTTGACTGACTTGGCCCTTGTCGCCCTCGTGCCCTTTATACTTCTTTCAGTGCGGGAGAAACCCAAAAAAAAAGGGTCCTAAAAGAGCAAGGAAGAACAAAGGGGAAGAAAGAGAACAAGGACGGAAGCCGCAGCTATTGCAACTTCGGACGATACCAAAGACAGATCATCCGGATAGGATTGAAGATCGTTTTGTTTTGGGGGGGGTTTGTTTGGTATCAACGGGGGTTGATCGACATCGGGTTACCCGCATCAGGTGAGCACTATTTCCTCCCTCACCGTAATCCCTCCCCCTTCGGCCTCAGGCAAGGACTAACTGAAGGGCTGGGGAAAGGGATCTCTTTCATCCAATTGCCCCGCCGACAGTGTGGAGGGTTGCGGTGCCTTGCGTCCATCCAAAGAGAAATGCCCGTGACCCCCACGATCTAACGCTCCACACTTCTTTTATTCATCACTGATTTACTACTTGTTCCTCCCCGGATTGCACGAGCTTCCTCAACCACCCAGACTAGCAACTTCCTCCCCGGCTGTCAACGGGACTGGATGGGAAATGGACCTTCAAAGAACCAAAGAGGCACGGCGGGACGCCGCTCCCGGGAAGGAGGACAACGCGGAGGGTCCTTTGGAACCATACGGAGCAACGGCCACTCTAAAGATTCCCCCAAGAACGACTCGCTAGATCATCGGGATACGAACAAGAGCAAAGATCCGGCGCAGGCAAACCAGCAACATCAGGGCATTCCATTTGCCTGCGACCATGATATTCACCAGGCCTCGTCGCCGTTTCAGCAGCCCGCGTGCAGTAACACCCCCTCACCTTCCTCACAGGCAATGCGCATTCCTCAGGAGCTGGGCCTCGGTGCGGAGGAATATAATCTGCTGCTCACGGCCAAGAGATACCCCCCAGTCACCAAAAGCACGCTGAGCGAGCTCGATCTACCCTGTATCATGAGCAATATCAACCTTCGTATGGATGCGAACTTCGACCGCGATCTCCATTTCAAGCCGGATCTAGACGGCGAGAAGGGTCGACGAAAAAGGAAGGAAGCTGCTGACTACTGGGAAGCCATGGCTACCGAGATAACTATCTACGCATTCTGCGCCGCGCAGCAGCCGCTCATCCCGTGTGACGATATGTGGGCAGACCAGCCGCAAAGCTTTGAGCCTCGACTACCGTCTTTGTTTGACACCTTGCAGGATGTTCTGAAAACCCTCGTCCCGGAACGAGATCACCCGAGTGTGATGCAAAATCTCGAGGTACCTTTGCTGATGCAGCAAATTCGGAAGGGCGTCCTGAATATGGTCGACGTGGCGAATTGGCTTGCAGCATTGCTCAAGACACATTGCGCTCCAATGCGCGATGAATGGGCGGACCGTATGGTTGAACAGATCAGCTCAGGTTCACGGTCACAGAACTCGTTGGAGATTGTCCGTGGTCTCCAGACTCTGTTTGCGATCCTGGAGGCTATGAAATTGGTAGGCCATCCGACTCTCGGCGGCTGCAAGTAGGGCTGGAGGGCAAAAATCACTAATACTTTGAGATAGGACGTTGCAAACCATCAAATCCGCGCCTTTCGTGTGCTACTTATAGAAGACACTATACCGTTTCTGCAAGAGTATTTTCGCAGCAAAATTGAACGGGATAACTTCCGCGTGGAGTCGTCACGACTATGGTACCAAGAACTACATGAACGAGATTTGACCAGGATGGAAAAGCCAAACAGCTTCCGCCCCCTTGCGATTTTGTTTGGTGGGCTATCCGATCTCCTGCTACAGTTCCACACTCCGGAAAGTTTCCCGGAAACTTTTATCTTCGACTCTGATCGCCTGTGGCAGTTGCGGGCATGTCTTCAGAGCCTAATCACCCTTGACATCTGTTGGGAAGTCTTTCAGCGCTGCGTTAATCCGCTCAAACGATATCATCCAGCTCAGGCACAGGCATACGCTACCTTCCGGTCTCGCATCGAGTCCTTGATAGATGAAAGTGAGGACTGCAGACGCCGGTCGCCTCAGTGGATACAAAACATACGGTGTATTGCATTGGAAATTGCGCATTTTGCATGCAAGGCATATGGCTGCGACATTACTATGGTCCCAGATAGCGTCATGGCGCGTATTGAAAATCAGCTGGAAACCCATCTGTTGGGTGAATCGGAACTCTTCCAACACTTCCAGAGTTTATGGCGAGAAAATTTGATGGCAGCCACCATGGGCTTTGCACAACAGTACCTCAACATGTCACCTCTGGCTATCTGCGAATCTCAACGGAGCCACCCTCACTCGCCAGTCTCACAGCAACACTACGGCATTGAACGGATTGCCATGCGACTCGCGCATATGGGTGTCCTCCACTGGCGAGTCTGGGCGCCTATTCTCTACGTGCGCGAATGTGTGTCGCCGGCCGACGTGGTGATGAGCAACCATGACGTGGCATGATGTCGGCATAGCGTGGGGAGGACTTCTCTACACTGGTTTCCATGCTTTTCGATTTTCTTTTCGCTTTTCTTGACGTGCAATTCAGCGTTTTTGCATTGGTCGTTATTGGTTCTGGCGTCAACCGGGGGAAAATATCCATACATTAAAATGCCGATTGGCATTTGGTGGTGTTCGTCTTTTTGGCATCTCGCACATTGGGACATGTTTGAATAGAAGGGAGGGAACTTGTTTTCCGACTACGTGCGCATTGATCCGGGGGATAAAGTGTGTACAATATATATCTATATATATATATATATAATCCTAATAGCTTAAAATTGACTAGTGGTGCAGGTTTAATTAATTGATATGCAGCCAGAGAAGGACTAGTCACTTAGGTCGAATTGTAGTGTGCAACTAAAATACTAACTAGTAGGTCCCGATCTCGTTACTCTCCAGGGAATAGGTCTTCACTGCCGTCAGTGGGACTGTATTCCTGCGTAAAATGAGACAAGATAAGATAAAGCAATAGATAACATAATAAACACATTTCTACTCTATATCAACTGCTGAGCTACCTATGTGGGTTATATCTACCAGTAACGTAACCTACATTGCCCTGTTTCTACTGCGCCGTGCGGGTGTATGGTTCTATATACATTTCGGGATAAAGGATCCCATGAACTGCCCGGATGGTCTAGTGGTATGATTCTCGCTTCGGGCTGCTTAATAGCTCTAGACTGGTCAAACAGTTCTAATATGCGAGAGGTCCCGCGTTCGAATCGCGGTTCGGGCCCTTATCTCTTCTCAATCTTTTTTTTCAGTTTTTAGCTTGGCAATGAAAGAAAGAGAGAATAATGGTAGCTATAACTAAGTAGATATATATATTATAGATGCATGTATACTCCATATACCAGGTATAGATTGCACCTACTACGTATTCGAGCCTCTGATTATCTGCTTGGTTACGAAGTTTCAAAGAATCTTCTAATCATCCATATATTAATCAATATTATCAGATCTTGGATGATGATGGGAGGAGACAATCGACCGTTCAGCAACGCTCTGTAAAACAACTTCCAACAAAACCCCAAACATTACATCATCTGCCCGGATGGTCTAGTGGTATGATTCTCGCTTCGGGCTGCTTAATAGCTCTAGACTGGCAACAGTTTAATATGCGAGAGGTCCCGCGTTCGAATCGCGGTTCGGGCCCTCATCCTTTCTTCAGTCTTTTTCTTTTTTTTCTTCTTGAATACTTTCCGTCTCTCTACTGGGATTTCGTAGTGGTAGAGGGTAGTAGGTAATACAAGCGACGCGTACGATAAATAATACATAGTACAATGGATGTTCAATGATCGTACGGGTTTGGATCGTGCTGTCCATCAATTCCCCCGATTGTGTTTTACTCTGTACGGACCGAGAGGCTGCACACATCGGGTTGGGAATGCATTGGCATACCAGCCTTGATCCTATCGTTGAAGGGCAACCCCCCGGAGATTTAAGAGAGCTTTGCTGACACGCATACCAGGCCAACGGAGTAAACATGCTAAAGGAGTTCTTCAGAAAGATGCTCTCTAGAGCATGAAGGACCTCTGGAGAGGACTTAACAAGGGAAATGGGTTTGCTGAAGAGATTCTCGACGATACTTCAACTCCAGTGGATGATACGCTTGAGATGAATGAGCTGGACGATCTAATCGAAGAAGCTCTTGGGCACTTTAAATGAACGAAAGGAGCAAGAGATGCTCAACCTAGTCAAAACAAGAAAACAGCATATGCTTGCTGGCTGTAGTTCATTAGAGGAAGTGGAGATAATAAACTCTGAAATGAACGACACCCCAAACCCCAGCAGTCTCAAAAAATCTAGTACCAATCTCCGATCATGGAGATGGGGAATACTGCCTTCCCAGAAAAGGCACATATTATTACACTGATACTCCAAGGTAATTATGTGCGGAGCGATGGCGAATCCAGTGTTTGAGTGAGCGACTCATGAGGAGAGAGTATTCCCAACTCCCCTTGGGATTTCTAGCGCATTGGGAATATGAATGTTCCCGGTTGTGAATTTAATTTGATGGTTGTTCTTACCTACAACGGGGTAATTTAGTTTTATAGTTAACGTAGTTAAAATCTAGGATCTACTGTATTATGTAAGCCCGAGATGCTTTTGTAGATCAGATAACACTAGATCAATACCCAAGTTCACATCAACATATCAGTGAAATGCGACCAACCCTCTCCAAAACCTCATCATGCGCTACTCCCCACCCCTCCTCAACCCCGCCACATGGCTCCCAACCCTCAAAGCATCCCAGCTCCAAAAGATCGCCCAAGCAACGGGCATCCGCTCCGCCGGTCCCAAGGCAGCCCTAATAAGCCGACTGGAGACGGAGCTCGCCCAATGCGAGTACCACTCTGTAACCCCCCAGAGCAAGACGCAAAAAAAGCCCCGAAACCTGAGTATTCTCAGCATCGACATGGGCATCCGCAACCTCGCCTTTGCGCATCTCCTGGTCCCCAGTGCCAGTGCCAGTGCCACAGGGAAAACAGGCACTACTACTAGTACTACTACTAGTAGTGGTAGTGGTAGTAAGGTACCACCACCACCAACCCTAAACGCCTGGCGCCGATTGGCCGTCTCGGATCTACTACGACTCCCAGAACCTGGACCTGGACCTGAGTCGGGGTCAACACTACTAGTACCCGGCACTACGGAGCCATCTGATATCGATGAACTCCACGAACTGGCTTGTCAACAGGACGACAAGGATGGCAAAGAGATGTTTCATCCCTCGCCCTATGCCAAACAGGCTTATGTACTAATCACGACGCTCCTGGAAAAATACCAGCCCACGCATGTCCTCATCGAGAGACAGCGGTTCCGCTCGGGCGGTGGCAGCGCCGTGCAGGAGTGGACGCTGCGGGTCGGCGTCTTCGAGGGCATGTTGTATGCTGTTTTGTATGCGTTGCAGCGGGAGAGGGGGCGGGCTTCTGCTTCTTCTTCTTCTTCTTCTTCTTCTTCTTCTTCCGCCGGTGATTTGGCGCCGGTGGTCCTCGGCGTGGAGCCGCAACGCGTGGTCCGGTATTGGGGGGATGGTCTTGGCGTGGATGGAGTGGAGAAGGAGAAGAAGAAAGGGGGGAGGAGTAGTGCGCGGGAAGGGAAGAAGGTGAAGATGGATTTGGTTGGGGGGTGGTTGGATGATGCGTTGGGGGATGGGGACCGGGACTTGAAGGTGGCCGTTTCGGGGGAGGAGGAGCTACGGCGGTGGGTTGAGGCGTATCTGGCCAAGTGGAAAGGTCAGAAGAGGAGACGCGGTGAGACGGGTGTGGTTGATATTGGGAAACTGGATGATTTGGCCGATTGTCTGTTGCAGGGCCTGACGTGGTTGGATTGGCATATTATGCGCGATCGTATCTTGCGCGAGGGTGTTGGGGCTCTAGAGATAGATTGAGTGGTGGTGGTGGACCTTTTTCCTTTTTTTGGGGGGGATTTCTCTCATGTATGTATATGTATATAGACTGGGTATACTGTGGGGAGGTATTACGTGTAATATAATATGCTAATGAACTACGGGGCCCTCCTTGTCCACATTGCTGTGGTGCAGCACTGTCATACGTGTCCCTGGTCTACCACGACTCGTGCGCAAACGTAAACATAACCCAAGCTTGTGGATTGCTGTCATAGAGGAGATACATATCGAAAATAAATTCGCTGTCATATCCATATCCATAGAGATCATCATGTTTTTGGCGTAGCAGACTGGATCAGACGTCTTACTCCCGGAGTCGGCCACAGAAAACTTTTGTACAGACCCAACTCCGGCATCAGACTTGCTCCTTCCCACTGCTGTTCCCTTGTGTGGTGTGACCGTAACCCGGTGATCCATAGCGGGCCGTTCCGATATACATAGATTTCAAGAAAGTGCACCACGAGAGGGAGAGACAGAAGGCAGAAAGAAGAAAGCTTTGTTGGTTAAAGTAGGACCGGAGCGATCCCGATTGCAAGAAGCGAAGAACCACCGGCCAGGTTGCCCTGCCGGATAGGTGAAGAAAGGTATGTAAGAATGTCTAAATCAAGTTTGTACCAGAAGTAAAACAGCATCTCCCCCATGGGGTACAGTGCCAGCGCGCGGTTCGCCACGAAATGAAATCTTAGTTACAGACGGTCATATCAACGCTCCGAGGACCAGGGGTGTTCGTCATGCGATCCAGGCGCTTAGTGGGAGCGGCGGAAGTTGGTGGGGAAAGCGTGCTTGCTGCTGGTCAAGAAGCCAGTGGGCTTGGCGAAGCCGCTGGTGGGAATCGGCAGGGTGCCGTTGCCGAAGGGAGGACGTCCAGTGTGGGTAGGGACGGGGAGAGGAGCCTTGGTGTGCTCAGCACCGTCGTTGTTGTCGTTCTCGCCCTGGTCGTTCTCATCCTCGCCCTCGTTGTTGTTGTTGTTGCCGTTGTTCTTGCCAGGGTTTCCAGAGTTACCAGGGTTCTTCTGGTGGTCCTGGTCATGGGGCTTGGTGTAGTCGTCACCGGGCTTAGCAGTAGCGCTAGGGGCCTAGAAATCTAGTTAGCAGCGGACAGGAACCGATAGCAAACGAATGAACGCATACCCCAGTGACGGTCTCAGTGACGGTGGCAGTAACGGTGACGGTAGCCTGTCCGGTGCAAGCCTCGCTGCCGTCGTTGCCACCGTTGCCAGGGGCAGCAGAGGAAGAAGGAACCTCGACAACGGTGATGGTAGAAGTAGAGGTGGAGTGAAGAGTAGTGGTCTGCTCCTCGCTACCGGCAGTAGGAACAGCAGGGGTCTTCTGTGATGACAGTTAGTCCACAGTCCTGGGGAAGGGGAAGGGGAAGTTAACAGGGCTAACCAGGCGAACATACCGTGAAGACCGTTTCGGTGTTAGTGGCGGTCTTGTGGATAGTGGTGGTGACCACACTCTTCGAGGTACCAGTGCCGAGGGTATAGGTGATGGTGATATCAGTGGCCGATCCCGAGTTGTTGTTGTCATCATCACCAGCGCCGGAGGATCCAGGGACACCGGTGCTGAGAGGGGGAGCCTGGGTAATGACCGACGAGGTGGCATCCGAGGTCGCGGAGGTGACGACGGAGGAAGATCCCGCAGCCGAAGACGAGGCAACCGGGGAAGAACCAGCGGGAGAAGAGGAGCCAGCGGGCACGGAGGAGCTGGGGGTCAACACCGGGGTTGGGTAGACAATCACCGACGAGGTGGACACGGTCGAGTTGACGTTCCTGGGGTGGAAGAGCTTGTGGTTGCGGGCATGGCTGGCCTCCGAACCAGCAGCCAGAGCGGCCAACAGAGCGACGGAGATCTTGTTGTTGAAATGCATTGTGTGTGGATGTGGTACGAGGACAGTCAATGTCTTGGATCTAGATGGATACGGATTTTGATATTGGGATTTTGTGTTTTCCTTTTCTGTCCGAGGGAGAGACTGCGCTCGTCAAGTAATGAGAGTGGGATGCGAAATCTATTCGCAATGTGAACGAATGACTGGGTAACTGAGAGAGTGTGTGAGAAAAAAAAAGAATGGTCTCTGGCACAGAGAGCGAAAGTAGAGAACGTATCGAGCAGTCTACCAAGTGAACGGAGGAAGAGGGAATTAAAAGGAGGGCGAGGGAGGGGACGGAATCATCTTATGTTGGCGAACGTCTGGACTCTCTGATAATAATACACGGAACCAATGTAAGGCCGGATACGCCAGGGGAAACGAAAAAAATATGAAAAATGAACAAAATGATCTTATTTTTCCCTGCGTCGTCTCATCATTGCGCACGGGGGGGCAGTTACAACGTTACCGATCAAATCATCCCAGAAAATTAATTTGATGTATGATTAAAGTGGGTCTGGCCCGAGATGAGGATCCAGTTTCATCTCCCCAGTTCTGCCCGCGGATTGGCCACCACCTTGGGTTTAATCTCGCCGCGTGCCTGTTCCATTTACCGTCGCACGGTTGTACCTTTTTTCTTTTTCATGCCTTTTTCGTGGATTTTTCTATACACACACACACACACACACACACCAATTGGGTGATTTGTTCCCGTCACACCGTTGGGAACTCAAGTCAGATCTGACCATCCAGATTCTTTTGCTTGAAATTACTTGTCTCATATTGTTCCGACCACAATAAATAAATAAATAAATAAATAAATCAATCAATGAATAAATAAAAAGACCATCGGCGTCTATTAAACTTCTCTAGACAGGTGGTCCTGAACCCCCCCGGCAAAAACTGGCAGTTATGAGGTTCAAGTTCAGTCCATATCTCCAAGCACCACCTCGACTACTAAATGTACTAACTAGGACCTAGTCAGGTACCGCGGTGGACACCAAAGGTGACCAACTGGACCTGATTGGCCGACATGCATGGTACGGTACCGTAACCACCACCGCAACTCTGGGACGCTCGTCTTAGCGCAGGTGGGCGGCTTATCCAGAGCGCGATAACAGAAGACGTAGTATCCGACTACGCCCAAACGAGCAAAGGAAAAGAAGAAAAGTCTGTCACGGCCCCCCCTATTGCCTCATCCTAGAGTGTTCTGCCTAGTCTAATACTGAATGATCATGGCAATAGGGGTCAGTCACCGTTCATATCGTAGTCTTATCCTTTCTGGTGCATCCGCCGGAGTATACTCCTTGACAAACTTTTCCTGGCGGATCCCACAAACATCTAACTATTGAGTCCCTAACGACGAGTCCGTCTAACCGAGAGTCGGGGGAGAACCTCAGCCGAGGCTGAAACGGGGACCCTGTAACACGTCTCACAAAGGAAAAGAAATGGGCGAAGATGCAAAAAATCATCACCATGGCATCATGGCTGGTCGGAGAGCGTAAATATCAATCAATACTAGACTAACTGGACACGAGCTTTGACGGATGTAGATCATCCCATCACTGATCTGGACAATCAGAACCCGGAGGATGATCAGAGCGACAGCACCGAGTGGATCTCGGCAAGGGTTCCAGAATCCAGAGTCCAGACAACTTCGGCTTGTAGTACTCGGTATCCAGCCCTCTGTGATTCTCCGGATCCCGTACGAGGACCAGTACGGAGGACTCACGACAACAAGGGCCGGATTTTGCCAGTAATTCTGGGACGTTTGACAAATGACAATATTTGGGAATAAAGTTTCCTTTTGATTTGGGGACGGAAAAGAACTCCCCAGATGGAGTGCTTCGTCTCGGGAAATGATCGGGGCCAGTGTTTCAGACTGATGACTGTGAGGGCTTGTGTGGGTGATGTTCCTTCCCGCTACTACCCTCAATACTAATCAACCCGGTAGTTAGTTGACAAGATAAGTATGGTTATTGTGCACGTCCACGGCAATTTCCTCGTAGTACTTCGAGCTGACCCCTTGTGTGGAAATTGCCTGCAGGAGGCTATATGCGAAGAAGCGTCTAGACTCAATCCTCTCTGATAACTGTCCAAACGCCACTGTTTCCGACCTGCTGATGGTCAACTTTCCACGGACACGGGTAGATCGGTTTCATCTTAATTGCTGATACTCTCACGGTCTGGGATGAGTCTCCTTGAGATACTCCATAAAAAAGACCCATCATTCGTACCGAAGCAGCTCCTCAGGGTCCTTGATTAAGATCATCCCGCTGCTAATATAGCTCAATGAGCGGTTACGAGACGCAGAAAATCACTCACTCACTGACCACCGTTTGTTGAGTGACGTCCCAACTGACTGAACCACAAAGGACACACAATGCAATTCTTCATTCACCAAACGGGGTGAGTTGAGTTTTGCTGAGCATCTAGTGCAGAGTATAAAACCCCATGTTGTTTAGAGTTGTTGTCTTTGTAGTATGATGCAATTCTCTGCAAGCCACCCGCGGGGGAAGAATCCACCGGGCGCCAGCCTCGGGACTTCTCTCAACCTTCCATTCCATGGATCTCAACGGTCTCCACTTCAATAAAGCTCTTGCCGTGTCTGACGTCCCCCGGCGAGACGGCCCTCGTTACTACACTTTAAACAGTGTGTGTATGTGTGTGTGTCACTGCCCTGCATAATAGAAAAGTATGACGGCCCCAACCCTTCAGACACTCCGAGCGCAATATAGTTCGACCTTGAAACGCTTTATCGTGTCGAGCAAGAACTTTGAAATCCTCGCCTCTATCCCCGCCAATCAATCTCCCCCACCACCGACTCACATTCCAGATGTACTCTATGTGCTGGATTCATCATTCAATCCGCCAACTCTTGCTCATCGCAGGATAGCTAGCACCGCCCTTCTAGAAAATGCGAGCAAAGCGCCGCGACTTCTACTATTGCTTGCGACCCAGAATGCGGATAAACCTTCCAAGCCAGCCTTGTTCGAGGATCGTCTTGTTATGATGGAACTATTCGCGAGAGACCTGCTGGCATACCTACAGCCACATTTCTCGACTTCAGAGAATGGAAGTCTTCCAGCGATCGATATCGGTCTCACTAAAAAACCGTATTTCGTGGATAAAGCCGCGGAAATCGATACTGCGGGGGTCTATCCGGCGTCGCTGGAGCAGGTGCATCTCACCGGCTATGATACGTTGATCCGGATCTTCAACCCCAAGTATTATCCTCCGGAACATACCCTCCAGCCATTAGGGCCTTTTCTCACACGCCACCGGCTGAGGGTCACGATGCGACCGGGTAGCAAGTGGGGCGATGCAGAAGAGCAGAAGCAATTCCTACTCAACATGGCGCAGGGTGGCATGGAGAAAGAAGGCGGTAAGCCTGAATGGGCTCAACGGATTCAGCTCGTGGAAGGGAGACGTCCAAACCAGAGACCGGTGAGCTCTACGTTGGCCCGAGAGGCCATCCGATCGAATCCCCAAGATCTGGATGGGCTGGTTCCCGACAACGTCCGGGAGTTCATTCTGTCCCAACAACCATACTCGGAGTAAAACGATATCACAGCATCAATGAGATCTTTGCTGCATGGTAGAGTAAATGGGATGCGCCGATGAGCGCTACCCGTCGACGATCTATATAATACATGACGCCCTCGCTTAGGAGTACATAGATTCGCCCAGGACGACAAAAAACTTTTCCGTCATAAGATTCAACCAAAACACCATGCCGCCACGACGCCCGCACTACGTTTTAATAGAGTCATAGTAGCATAAAACCCCCGCATTATCGCACAACCCAGAGACCACGGCGCAAATGCCGTCCCTTAATCATCATCCTCTTCTTCCCTTTTTCCTAAAGTATACGCCAGTCCGCCGCCAACCATGTTGGCCAAGCAAAGACCCATGGTCACACCGCGGACGATGCCCCGGGCACCCCATTTCTTCATGAATGGCTGGCGTCGCCGACCAGCGAGCAGAAGGTAAAGTCCCGACCAGGCAGCGCTAATTCCTGCGCTATCGGTCTGAAAGCCTTGAAGATTGGCATAGCTTGTGAACAGAAGAACGGGTGGGAAGAGCATCGGCAGTGCTTGGAAGGGTCGCATGTACTGTGCGGTAATGAAGGTTGCGAGGAGTGTCGGGGTGAAAGGATTCTCTGTAGAATTATGACGTTAGATGCGAGACAAAACGGGCGAACAGCGACCAATGGTCAACAGAATGCTCACCTCCCCATGCTCGAGCTTTTTGCATGAGAGACTGCTTGGTCTTCTCCACTGCAGATTCCGAACTGGCCATTGTTGCGATCGGAGATTTTGTTTTTTTTTTTTGGAAATGGAGCTCGAAAGGATTTGTAGCAAAGAACAAGTAGCTTATAAAAACGGGGAGCGAACAATTAATTGCTCAATTGGTTGCGACTTTTGAGGTGTCGCGAATTGTTGAAGCAGCTTGTGGAGGTTCATAGGTAAATGGAGTGATACGCTTTCCTGACTAACGTCTTTGGTCTTGTCACCCGCGGCTTAGTGGCCGTTCAGTCAACATAAATCTGAACCTTCGAAAAGACACCACGTTTATCTACCAGTAATCACAGTCCACTTTTGCCCCGGATTTTACACCAACCAAAGTTCTCAACGCAGGGGTCCAATCAGCCCGTCGTCGGAATTTTCAAATCGTCGCTATTGGATTTTCCCAGCGTCTTTTGCGAAAAATTAGTCCTTATCGGAACTCTCGCGGATCCTATCTCCTCCGACAGCCTTCGGATTCGCCATCGTCCTCTAGGAAAGGAAACGAGGAATAGTAGGAAGGTGGGACAAGCTAGAGGCTCATAAAAACAACGGTTATATTTTTGCTCGGGCACAGTATCAGAGCCTTGCCACCATGCCGTCTGCCACAGCGTCTGGGGTAGACAATGGCGGCTCTGCGAAATCCCGCGAGCACAGTCAAGGAAATCAAGACCGCAAATATACCCCGGATCAAAAGGCAGCCGTACTACGGATACGGAAATGCTCGTCGACTGCATACTATGAGATTTTGTCTCTGGAAAAGACAGCCACGGATGGCGAGATCAAGAAGGCGTATCGCAAGTTGAGTCTGTTGACACATCCCGATAAGAACGGGTATGAGGGGGCCGACGAAGCATTTAAGAGTGAGTTTTCCGCTGCTTATATTATCTCTTTGTGCTTCGTTGCTGACGTTAGGAATAGTGGTATCGCGCGCTTTCCAGGTCCTATCGGACTCAGACAAGAAGGCTAGGTATGATAAATTTGGAGGAGATCCGGACAGCAGGTTCGGCCCCAGCTCTGGGCCTTCGGGTGCCTCTCCTTTCAGTGGATTTGGCGGCGGCTTCCCACGTTCAGCGAACCCCGGTGGTACGATGTACGAGGAGGAGATATCGCCGGAGGAGTTATTCAATCGCTTCTTCGGTGGCGGTTTTGGTGGTATGGGAGGTGGCTTCAATACTTTTGGTACAGCTGCTGCTTAAGTTTCCTTCTATTGCAGGGCTTCGTACTGACTCATGCTACGTAGGTGGTCCTCAGTTTGTATTCAACATGGGGGGTGGGCCCGGATTTAGGGTCCATCAATTCGGCGGTGCTCGGCCTCGCAGGAGGCCGCGCGAAGCGAACAGTCAGCCCGAGCCAGCGCCTTCATTCCGGGCAGTTATTCAGCAATTCTTGCCTCTCATCCTTCTTTTCGTCTTCCCTCTGCTTTCTTCTCTTTTCTCCGGCTCCTCCACGCCCGCAGGCCCCTCCTACAGATTTGATGCAGCAGTACCCCCTCACACGATGCAACGGACAACGCCGAAACTCCACGTCAACTATTTTGTTAACCCGGGCGATGTAGAAGACTTCGGCGCGCGGAAGTTCCGCCAGTTAGACCAACGGGTTGAGGTGGAGTACGTCAGCAAGCTCCGGTATGCGTGTGAGAGTGAAGTCCACGCCCGGGACCGTATGATTCAGGACGCCCAGGGCTGGTTCTTCCCCGACGTAGAGAAGATGAAGGCGGCAAGATCCATGGAGCTTAAGAGCTGCCGGCAGTTAGACTCGTTGAAAGGAAGATACTAAACAGACATGACGATGGGTTTCTCTCTTACTTTTACCCCCTCAACAAATACCGTGACGTTGTTTTATTAGCCGCATCCAAATTTTTTTTTTCATACTTAATGTTGTCCATGCAGTATTCTGGGGGCCTTTCGTTTTCAATTAGATGTCAATATATGTGCAGACTTTTGATGGCGTCACATGGTCAGAGATGTTGCTGGGAAGTCTATAATGATATACCATATAAATAATATGAGTATCAATCATTTGTTTGTATGTACCTGGAGAAAATTCAGCGATGAACTACTATGATGGCGAATGGATCACTGATACGGCGGCAGTAATCGGGGTAGTTCAGAGCGGAGAAGATGAACGATTGGCGGCAAAACCCCCGAACACAGCTTAGTTAATGCAGACGAATCTGAGCGACTGCAACAGAAGGTCTCTCGCGCCCCAGAGATCCCTAATCTCACATTCATTCATTCATTTACTCACTTGGCCTCTGGTTCTCAGTTCGTTCCCCGCAGCGTGACCCGTCGATCTGAGAACCCGGCACGATTAGGTGACCATCGATTCAACTTTTTCCCATCCTTTTCTCGCTGCTTTTCTGCTCATCGATTTTGGCTCCGCATTTTCTGCCCCGCTGGTTGACAAGCCTTTCATTAGGTACGGGGCACCGTATCTTTAATACTCAGAGATGTCCGACAGCCTCTCTGAAGCGGATAAGGTTCGATTTGATTTTCTAGAATTTTTCTGTCTGCCGTGGTTTTTGGCCGGGTGGTTCTAACTTGAGTAGATCCGCAACAAGCGCTTAGCAAAGCTTGGAAACCCGTCCCCATCGTTCAGACCAGAAGGCACAGAGCCATCAAGCCGGCCTCAATCTCCCTCTACCCCAGCACTTTCCCGAACACAGTCCAACGCCGGCAGTGCAGCGAGTTCCCGAGCAGCGTCGCCAAGACCCGACCTACAGTCTGAAGGGAAGCGGATCAAGATCACACCAGCCGTCTCGAACATTACAGGCCCCGATCGGTCACAATCGGTCACCCCAGTTTCTGGCACCCCACCCCCGCCGAGGGCGGAAGAGAGTATTGAGGCGTTCGAGGACCGTACACTGAGCGCCGTGTTCAAGCTGACGTTGAAGGAGGGCCGCCGACAGGATATCCACGGACAAAGATTGACGTACCTCGCGGGCCTCAAGAGTGAACTCGAGGAGCAAGGTCGCGATCTTCGTATCGAGACAGCTGTCCTCGACCAGGCTCTTCTAGAAGCTGCCTCGAATGCCCCCCAACAGAAGCCCTTGGATTATCTGTTGCCGTGTTGGCGGAGGATATCGAGGCTGCACAAGGGATTCCGTCGTGCTCGCGAAGATGACCCGAAGTTCAATGTCATATGCGAGGCCCGGCGCCTTTGCTTGAGCTATTGCATGTTTGCGATTACAATGCCAGAGATGTTTGGGTATGTATTGCGTTTCAGCTAGGTGGAGGGCGAGATACTAACATGGTTTGCTAAGGATCGAATCGTCCGGACAGTCGCCTCTTAAGCCTTACCTTCTCCTGGACCCCGAGGATGATAAGGGCGTGGATTTTGAGTTCTTAAGTGAGGCTGTCAAAAGGTTTGAAGAGGATGAGAACATCAAGCCAGCATTCATTGCGGCGGTAGAAGAAATGAGCAAGGATCTTGCGGCCATGACTATCAATGATGATTATAAGCCCTACGTAACAGTATGTTCTGTCATCCCACCTTCTACCTGAGCGTCTTGTCAACCTCATTTACAGGCCCTACGGAACCTTGTCCGCCATGCGGTTGTAGGTGCTGCCATCACAGAGTCGTCCTTGTTCAATGAATCTCGGGAGGCTGCAACATTCGAGAAGGACACGTTACTCGGGCCCTGGTTCCGCCTATCGCCTTTGCAAAGTGCAGTGACCATGACCTATTTCTCAAGCCCCAAGACGAGGGATCAAGGCTATATCCTGAACGCACAGCGCTCTCAGCGGATGATGCAGCAGATGCTGAGCTCGGATCTTTTCGACATAATCAACCATCTGATTCGGGCGTCGAAAGATGCGCGCGAGAGAGTTTTGGACTGGTTCGCTGCAGCTCTGAACATTAACCACAAGCGACGCGCTATGCAGGTTGATCCGAATACTGTGTCCTCGGATGGCTTCATGTTCAATCTCACGACGTGTCTGGACCACCTCTGTGAGCCTTTCATGGATGCCAACTTTACCAAGGTAGACCATTCTGAAATGATTACATGATGTATCTTCTGCTGACTCGGCCATTAGATTGACAGGATTGATGCAGGATATTTGCATCGGAACCCTCGAGTTGACATGAAAGATGAGACCAAAATCAACGCCGACCAGCATGCGTCTGATGCATTCTATGCTAAGAAGGTTGATGGTACCTCTAACTTCATCACCGAGATCTTCTTCCTCACAGTCGCTGCTCACCACTATGGTAGCGAATCATTGACCTCAAAGCTGGACCAACTGGAGAAGGACCTCCGACACCTGGAGAATACAATTAGCAAATTCGAGCAAGAACGGCACAAGTGGAGCAACAACCCAATGCAACTCAGGGTCTTTGAGCAGGCCTTAAAGAAATATAAGGACAAGTTGGATTTGGGTCTTGCCTTGAAGTACAGTCTTCAAGGTGTGTTGTTCGATGACCAGTGGCAGGCCCGTTCCATGCTGTTCATGCGCTATGTGATTGTTTTCCTCTTGAGACTCGTGTCTGGCAAGAACTTCCCCAAAGAGCCCATCCAGTTGCCTCTGCCCGAGGAGCAGCAGGAAGTGTGGAAGTGTCTTCCTGAGTACTTTGTGGACGACGTTGTGAGCAATTTCAAGTTCATCATGTGGTGCATGCCTCAGATCATTACCGCCACGCAAGGTGACGAATTGGTCATGCTCTGCATAGCCTTTTTGGAAAGCACTAGCTACATCAAGAACCCGTATCTGAAGGCCGGTCTTGTCTCTATTCTCTTCCGAGGAACATGGCCTCGCCCTGGCGGTGCGCGGGGCGTTCTGGTGGATCTCCTAAACTCCATGCCCTTTGCTAACGAGTACCTGCTGCATGCTCTTATGAAGTTCTACATTGAAGCTGAGCACACGGGCACCCATACCCAATTCTTCGACAAGTTCAACATTCGTTTTGAGATCTTCCAGATCATCCAATGCATTTGGCCCAATACCCTGTACCGTGCCAAGCTTTCCAACCAGGCCAAGCGGAATCTGGATTTTTTCGTGCGCTTCGTGAACCTGCTCCTCAACGATGTGACTTTCGTGCTTGATGAGTCGTTTGGTGCCTTCATCACCATCCATACAACTCAAACGGAACTGCGTAACGGGGCGGGCATGGACCCCACCGTGCGACAACAGAAAGAGGAACAACTTGCCTCTGCTCAGCGCAATGCGAAGTCTTACATGCAATTGACCAATGAAACGGTGTCCATGCTGAAGCTCTTCACCGATGCCCTGGCCGATTCATTCACCATGCCGGAGATTGTGCAAAGACTGGCAGACATGCTTGATTACAATCTGGATGCGATGGTGGGCCCCAAGAGCTCCAGTCTCCGTGTCGACAACCTGCAGGAATACGGGTTCAATCCACGAGCCTTGTTGAGCGAGATCGTCGATGTGTATCTGAACCTGATGAACAAGGAGAATTTCATCGTGGCCGTTGCTCGAGATGGACGGTCCTACAAGCCGGCCAACTTCGAAAAGGCCGCGGAGATCCTGCGGAAGTGGTCACTCAAGTCTCCCGAGGAGCTCAAGCGGTGGGAGCAGCTCCAGAGCCGGGTGCGGGAAGCCAAGGAGGCCGACGAACAAGCAGAGGAGGACCTCGGCGAGGTCCCTGACGAATTTTTAGGTATGTCCTGGGAGCTGTTGTTCTTGGGAGTCCTGGCAGTTGCTGACACAAATCTTTCAGATCCTCTTATGTATACCTTGATGGAAGACCCTGTGGTTCTTCCTGGGTCGAGAGTGTCCATCGATCGCTCCACCATCCGGTCTCATCTCCTGAGTGACCCCCATGATCCCTTCAACCGAGTTCCCCTCAAGATGGAAGATGTCACGCCTGGTAAGCATTCCGCGCGGTCGCTTTTGCAGCTCCTTGTTACTAACTCGTGCGGTGCAGACACGGAACTCAAGGCCAAGATCGAGGCATTCAAGGCGGAGCGAATGGCAGCGCGCAGAAAACCAGCGACGCAAAGTGCATCGGAGACGATGGACACGTCTGCTGACTGATGGGATATCCGTTTGTTTATGAGTTGGCGGTCGTTGGACACAGATCCAGATCCACGATATTCCTAAAATTGGAACGATACGGGCTTTGTTGTTATTGTTAATGGTTTGGATGGGAGTGGGCTCTTTTTTCCTTGCTCCTTCACGACTTGTAGCTTCGCTAGATGTTGAGGCTTAGCATAGACGAACAGATTAAAACTGATGTCATATTGGGGTTTCACTGTTGTTTCTGGAGGGATTAATTAGTAGGAGTGGCCAGTAAAGGACGCGCGGATCGTCACTTGCATGAACGGTGCCGGGGGGGGAGAGACCCATGTTCCAGCCACCATAGTACCCGCTAATCCAACAAACCGCCGACAGGTTGTGGGCATCTATACCGTGACATCGGCACCGGCCACTTTCTCCCATTTCTGCCCTCACCGCGACGTATCCCATCGTAAAACATTCACCATAACCAGGCAGAAATAAACGCAATGGGATCAACCAGCTCAACCCTCAATTCCCTCCCACCCCTCCAGGATCTCCTCCACCCGACCCCAGAAACATACACCCGGATCCTCTTCATCTGGCAATACTTCGCCAGCGTAAGTCCCCACCACCACAACACCAAAAGAACACCCCCAACTAACCCCAACCACCCAGCTCACGATCGTCCTATGGCTCACCACCTGGTTCCCAATGGGCAAAAACTCCCTAAAATCCTCCATTTTCAACATCCCCGGCCGCCTGGCCTGGTCCGTCATGGAACTCATGGCGCCCCTGAACCTCATCTACGTGATGAAAGCTCTTGCCCCAAAACTAAACACGGCCCTCACGTCCCTCCCACTGCCGAACCAGATCGTAGCGGCGCTGTATCTCATCCACTACGCCAATCGCGCGGTCATCTCCCCGCTAGTCGCGGCCCCGAGCATGTCCCCCATACATGCTCTCATCACCGTCAGCGGGCTGGCCTTCAATTGGTTCACGTCGACCTCTCTTGCGGCGTGGTTGGTGGGGTACCATGTCCCTGTGGCCGGGTATAGGACGGATGGGTTTGGTGATAGTGATACTAGCACCACCAGACCCGTGATCTCCGACTATCTCCCCTACCTAGGACTCGTCCTATTCTTCCTGGGGATGGCCGGGAACATCATCTCCGAACGAACATTCTTCCGCCTCCGCCGCGAAGCAGCCGACCAACTGCACACCCAGAAAGAGAGCCACGCAAAGAATGCCGCGAACAAGTACTCCAAAGTCTACGTCATCCCGCCCGCACAGGGCCTTTTCCGGTTCATCCTCTATCCGCATTACGTCTTTGAATGGCTCGAGTGGACGGGTTTCATCCTCGTGGGCACCGCCGTGTACCCTGCGTCGGGTGCGGTTGCGCCCGAGCTGAGCCTTGCCCCGTGGTTGACTCCGGCGGCTGCGTTGGCACAGCGGTTGCGCGTGCCGTTGCCGTTGGCGGCGGTGGTGTTTGTGGTCAATGTGGTGACTTCCATGGTGCCTCAGGCGAGGCTGGGGATGAAGTGGTATTTGAGCCGGTTTGGGAAGGACAAGATTGCGGGGAGGGGGGCCGTGGTGCCTTTCTCGGGGTGGTTGTAGAGTGGTTCTTTGGTTTGGTTGTATAGTACCTGATGCATGCTTGGTTCTTATGCCGAATGTTAATGTTGTAGTAGCTTCATGGAAGCTGGGTGCTGATTCGGTGGACACATGTTGGAGCGATTGCTAAAATATTCTTGTCTTGTATGTATATAGTTCATCAAATTTCCATGGGATGGCCATAGCTCCATGGCCATCTTCCCCGGCTTGGTATCCTCGTACTTCTGGTATAACAAGCATATCCTTCTTGGACAAGGCAAAAAGGATGAGAAAGTTCCGATATTGATTAGCTGGAAGAACAATGAGAGAGGGACAAAGAAGCTTAGCTGCATTCCCTGGTGGATCTCTTCATCGTATCGATATTCTCATTATCGCCTAGGCATTGTCCGTGTTGCTTCCGTCTGCTCCGTAGATATCGATGATACAATTCTATATCAGAATGATCTGCACCAAGGCTTCACGACAGCTTTGTGCCTAGCATATTCCGATTTATATCTTACAAGATCTGCAAAGACATCACGTTCCTTGATGACTACGAATGACAAACAGCATGTACGATACAGATATACAAATAATGTGGAAAAAAGTTTATCCGTGAAGTCAAGCTCGGCTATAACACCGTCTTGTATTAAATTTTGAAGGTGGAAACCACCCATGTATGTATGATTATACACATTGTTGAAATAGTTGGAAATCATCGGCGAAATCCAAGAGACAGTCTCGCTCATGCTACCTCTCGCAGAGAAGGCAGCACGAAGGATTAGAAAGAAACAACCGTCCCCCCAGAATTGGGGAACGCTGAACTTGCAATCATGTCCATGTTTGGCTTAACGCCGATGTTGAAATCGTGAATGTTGAAAACTCCGTAGACCCCCGGGGATATCTCTAGAAACCCTGAACCCAGTATGTTGAACTTTTGGTATCATCATCGTAACTCATCATAAAACGAAACGTATTCGTCTCCCCCGAAGCGACAGGTTGAGAATGTCGCCCCTTCATGGGCTAATATTAAGTAAGGTACACCATTTATTTGGCGTACTTCTGGCGGAAGTACTTGGCAGCGTTGACCATGTTGGACAGAGCAGCCTTAGTCTCGGGCCACTGACGGGTCTTGAGACCGCAGTCAGGGTTGATCCAGAGCTGGTCAGGACGGAGGTACTGGAGCATCTCCTCGACGCGGTCCTTGATCTCCTGCTCGCTGGGGACACGAGGAGAGTGGATGTCGTAGACACCGGGTCCAATGTGACGGGGGTAAGCCTCGTCAATGAAGACCTTGAGCAGCTTGGCATCGGACTTGCTGTTCTCAATGCTCAGAACATCGGCATCCAGAGCGGCAATAGCGTGGAAGAAGTCCTGGAACTCGGAGTAGCAGAAGTGAGAGTGGATCTGAGTGCCATCGGCAACACCGGTGGTGGCCAGGCGGAAGGAGCGGACAGCCCACTTGAGGTAGTCCTCACGCTCCTTACCGGAGCGGAGAGGGAGACCCTCACGGAGGGCGGGCTCGTCGACCTGGATGACCTTGATACCAGCAGCCTCAAGGTCAACAACTTCGTCACGGAGGGCAAGAGCTAGCTGCTGAGCCTGGACGGACTGGTGGACATCATCACGAGGGAAAGACCACCGGAGACAGGTGATGGGACCAGTGAGCATACCCTTCATGGGCTTCTTGGAGATGGAGACGGCGTACTTGGACTCCTTGACAGTCATGGGGGCAGGGCGAGAGATGTCACCGACAACGATGGGAGGACGCACGCAACGAGATCCGTAACTCTGGACCCAAGCGTGGGTGGTGAAAACGTAACCGGTGAGACGCTCACCGAAGTACTGGACCATGTCGTTACGCTCAGGCTCACCGTGGACGAAGACATCCAGGTCGAGCTCTTCCTGGATCTTGACAACATCCTCGATCTCCTTCTCGATGAACTTCTCGTACTGCTCAGCGGTGATTTCACCCTTGGTGAACTTGTTACGCTGGACACGGATCTCCTTGGTCTGAGGGAAAGATCCAATGGTGGTGGTGGGGAAAAGAGGAAGGTTGATAGACTTGCCCTGCTCGGCATGACGGACGGGGAAGGGAGACTTGCGGTTGTGCATCTCCTCGGTGACGGCAGCCTGGCGCTCCTTGACCTTGGGGTCGTTGGTGCGGCTGGACGAGGCACGGCTCTGGACAGACTTCGCGTTGGCCTCGAGCTGCTCACGGACGGCAGCGGGACCCTCGGTGACGGCCTTAGCGATCACAACGACTTCGGCAGTCTTCTCAACAGCGAAGCTGAACCAGTCACGCACTTCGGCGTCGAGGTTCTTCTCGCTCTCAAGGGTGTGGGGAACGTGGAGGAGGGAGCTGGAAGTGGCGACGATCACACGGTCCTTGCCAAGCTTCTGAATAGCCAACTCAACCTTCTCGATGGCGGCCTTGAAGTTGGTCTTCCAGATGTTACGGCCATCGACAACACCGGCAGAAAGAACCTGGTTGGGGCCAAGAGCGCCAACGACGGTGTCGAGCTGCTCAGGGTTGCGGACAAGGTCAACGTGGATACCGTGGAGGCTGTGAAGAGCAGGAAGGACATCAATGTTGTGAACGATATCACCGAAGTAGGTGGCGAGGACGATGCGGGGAGCCTTGTCACCGAGAGCACCGAGCTTCTCGTAGGCAGGCTTGAAGGCATCCTTGGACTTGGCGGGAAGGTCAAAGACGAGGACAGGCTCATCAATCTGAACGTCCTCAACGCCAGCCTCCTTCAGCTTCTGGAGGAGCTCGACGTAGACAGGGAGGAGGTCATTAATCTTGGAGATGGGGTCAACACTCTGACCACGGTCAGCCTTGGCAAGGGTCAGGAACGAGACAGGTCCCAGGATGACGGGACGAGTGACGATTCCGGCCTCCTTGGCCTCAAGGAACTGAACAACAGGCTTGGGCTGCTCGGCAAGCTTGAAAGTCTGGTTGTCCTGAAGGGTAGGCTTGACGTAGTGGTAGTTGGAGTCAAACCACTTAACCATTTCCTGTACATCAAATTAGACCTATTGATCGAGATAAGGCGGATCAATATAACATACCAAGCTAGGAACATCAATGGCAGCCTGGCCATCCTTGGCAGGCTTCTGGAGACCACGACCCATGGCGAAGTACTCGTCAACGGGGTGGAGGTTGTACTTGCTGTATCTCTCGGGGATAACCTAATTCAAGGAGAATGTTAGAATAAGCCGATATGACGGTCATTGGATATGAGAAACGAAGGAAGTAACGACTTACACCGAACATCTGGATGTGGTCGAGGACCTGGTCGTAGAAAGCGAAGTCATTGCTGGGGATGATGTCGACACCAGCATTCTTCTGGATCTTCCAGTGCTCCAGACGGAGTCTCTTTCCCTCAGCCAAGAGATCATCACGAGAGATCTTTTCACCCCAGTACGCCTCAGTGGCCTTCTTCAGGTCACGAAGCTTTCCCATGCGAGGGAAACCCAAGACGGAGCTAATGACAAGAGAGGTCAGCATTATTCATTGACCGGAGAGTTTGTTGAAAGGCCGTGAGAGGAGATTGACATACGATTGAACCATCTTGACAGATATGTGAGTACGGATTTAAGGGAGGATAGTTAGGAGGATAAGAAATGAGGTAGAGAAACAAGACAGAACTCTTGTCACACAAAAAGAAGAATGGATCAAAATATACAAGAGACAGTCACCGTCTCTTGCAGAGGGAAGGGTTCAAAAGGGGGGAAAGGGATGAAAGAGAATAGAAGAGGAAGAAAAAAGCAGGAGGGCGAGAGGAAGGAATAAATAAGAATGGGAGCTGGGGATGGATGGAGGGGAAAAGAACAGGAGAGACGGTGTGGAAACGAGGATGACATGAAAAGATCAAGTAAATGGACCAATCGAGGGGCAGATTGGATGGAGGGGCAGCGTTTCGTTACGCCGACTCGCCGACAATACGGCTAGAGCTCGTTCTGGTACAAGTCGGGGAAAGATCAGGATGGCGTGATTGCCCCCATTTCTCTCCCAGACCCGTAATTTTAAGTAATTTTAGGTCTCCGTCGAGACTGATCACCACATAAGGTACCAACCAGCGTCTCCAGATTCCGTCGACGTTGGCGATAAAGGGACTGGGCCTTATCTTGTTGCAGTTTAGCCCGCTCACGGACGCTCCGGGATCGGCCACTCTTTACTGGTTGGTACGATACAGTATATATCATATCCTGTATTCATACAAACTACTAGTACGAATAATTCACCTGATAAGGTACAGTCCTATGTACTATATACTTTTTTTCTTTCTTTTTTTGGATTGATTCCCACCAGTTTCAATTCCTGCCAGACCGCAACAGATAGAGAGAGAGAGAAAAACAAAAAAGGAGAGAGAGAGAATTCATCCTCTGGCTCCATCGGAATTTATCCATGTGAAATCCGAATACTACGCCCAAAGAACATGAATGCAATTGTTTGACTCTCCCCATTGAGTGAACGACTACTTCAACCCCACCGGGAGAATCATCGGTCTTTGACTCATGGCCGAGGTGAGGTGAGACCAGAACCCCGAAGACTCGCGCAATTTCCGAGTAGTGCTTGAAATCTCTATCAGATGGTAAACCCTTGAATAATGTTGGCATAGTTGATCGGCTAATAATTCTTAACAGTTTTGTATTCTACAGCATACTGCGCAGTATATAGTTCAAAGCATCGACATGCCACTACGCTACATAGATCGTGCCCCCAATAAACGCATGTGATATACCGCCGTATAAGACGACGAAGCCATGAACGAATCTTCTACTAGTAGTCTCATCCGCCTCGGAGTGGATATACGTTGGTGAAAACAATATGGGCCCGACAGTTATCCTTCGCTCTGGTGATCAAGACTATGTGGTCGGGGAGTTGACGGGGAACTGTTAGCTCCGCCGGAAACCATTACGTATTGCAACGAAGCATAAGAATATCCCGGACAAATTGGTCTCCATACTCGGTGGATAGATGCCCATGGCGTCCAACAGCAGACTGGAAGGTGCTGCTATGGAAGTTTTCGTGGTTTCCTATTTTTTGTTGAGTTCTAGGAAACTAGTGCTGTCGGCGTCGCCATGTGCACCTTCCTTAACAGGTTGAAGGTCCAAAGTGGACGGAAGGAACCCGTGCTTCTCAGCGAGCAATGTCTCTCTTCAATCTAGCCAATGATACACTCAAGGAACTACTGTCCTTGCTAATCGACAAGCCTACGTAGCCACATAATGGGTATTTTCTCCTGTCCTTGGCTCAGATGGGGCCGGAAGCACTCAGCAGCGCCCAATGTGACGCCTTGCTATCAAATGACTCGGGTAGAGTCTCCCACTTCCTCAGAGGAACAAGCCGAAGGTGATGATAACTCGATGCTTGATTGCCAATGCCGTGCATGTAAGCACTGACAGTGACAGGCGCACCTTCGTCGGCGGAAAATGGGAGTATTTATGAACCCCAAAGAGGCTCTGATCTATCCGAGAGATTGCGCAGACGATTCTCGAGAGAAACCAATGCAGGGCCCAGAAGCACTGACAAGAAGGCCAGAAGCACATTTTTCCCATTCACACCCAAACCTACAAATCCCAGAACAGGCTTAATCACTTCAAATGGCTCTCCAAGCACTTTGATGAGCGACGGAGGTTATGATAGCGATGCACAATTTATGGACACCTCAAGGTATGTCAACGATGCGTCAGAGCGACCGTACAATTGTCCCAGCATTTGGGGAAGTGTATCACCTCTTGCACAGCCCTATTATGAGACGGAACCGGACGATCCGGGTGAAGAACTGGTGGGAGAGAGCAGCATGCTAGTTGATGGTCCATTCTCAGGCCAAAGTGAGATGGAGAGGCCCCAATTGCCATGGCATCCACGGGACTATCCACACTGGGGCCCGTTGCCACCTATCACTCACAGTGCGGATCATGAGCGTGCTCGTAAGAGAGTCGGAAGCCCCTATACTACTGGATTCTTTGACAATCCCGGCCGGCCCTCTACCGCCAACCGTGGACGTCTCCTAGGCTATCCAGGACGTATACCTATCTCGCCAATGCCGTGCACAACGTCTGTCGATTCGGTATATGGACCCTCTTCTCAACTCTCAATCCGAAAGAGGCGACAGCCACCTCCGAGGGAGCTGAAATCCGAAAGTCATTCGATTCATCTAGGTAGCATGGATATATCGAAAAAATTGGCGTCTCCCTCCATATCGCCTCGGGTCTTATCTGACAAGTCATCATTTGATGGCAATGTGCGCGACAAAACCACCGGGGTGAGGAGCCCATGTAATCAAGGCTCTGATCGACCTACTGTAGACACAACACAAGCACCGACCGAGAATGTACAAGAATCGAACCTGGCACTATCGCGAGCAAAGGAGTCGTCGTCATACTCCCGTAGGACTAGCTTCTCATCTGGTTTCTCCAAATACCAGTTCGAAACAAAGGTTTTCAGTCTTCCAGAGTCGGTGAGAGAACCAATGAAGAATCCCTACACCGGTGCCTCTAGCCTGAACACATCTGATCAATCACAAAAAACTGCCGGAGCCAGTCCAAACACCCCCACTGCTGCGAGTCCTTGTGATACTAGCGGACGCGCTCAGCAAAACAAATCCCCAGGGCCATGTGAAGCCGATCCATTGGCTGCACCTCCTAGAGCTAACCTTCAGAAAAACTCAGGCACGGCTGCTTCATCATCGCGCCAGGTCAGCCTTGGATGGATGTCTGGGGGTCGCCGTCTTGGTTACGGGTACACGCTGGTATCAGCAGACGACAAAGGAGGCAACTTATCCCCAGAAGATACCTACTCATTAAAGACATGTGATCTAAAAAGTGCATCTACAATTGGGAAAGGTCATGGTGAAAGATCTGCAAGCGCTGTTGACCAGCCTTGTATAGAGCAAGACAATACGGCGGGATCGGGGAAAGGAGTGCCAATCTTCGATATTATGACGCACCGTCTAAATCTCCATCACTGGCCCGGTGCAACCACATCCCCCGGAGCGAATAAAGTCGGTGAGGGGTCAAGTAACACGTCAGTCACATCTCTGTTATGGGGAAAGTTCGGATTCTTGAGGAAGAGCCAAAATGAGCCCGACACACATGTAGATCAGAAACCCCCTTGGAGTCATTTTTGTGGAGTTGGCTTGGACCAAGCATTGGATGGGACACTAACCCCGCGCAGAGATACGGTCCCCCCAGTGAGCGACGAAGACGGGCAGTTGTCGAAAGGGCAGACGGGGCTACATCGTGCTCGAAGCCTATGGACTAAAGGTCGCGCGGTAACGGACAGGGTTCACTGCCTCGAGACAAAACTCACAACAAAGATACCAATATCTATGAAGCAGAATCCCGGGCTACGGAGGGAAAAGACGCGAGTTATTAAACTCAGGAACTGGGACCGTAAGAAGGCCATCAGCAGTAGCCTTGACGAGGAGAAGCCTATCTTCCCCGGTCCTAAGCAACATGACCTCTCGGCAATCTCACCAGTGGAAGAGAGCCATAAACCCAGTGCAGGCAATCTTGAAAAAAGGGAAGATGCCTTGCAAGTAACTGAGCGAAATAGTTCGGACACTGACTTGGCGGACGCCTATGAAGATTGCCTGGAGGTCCATCTTATTCCTGATTAGAGACTCACGCATCAACAGTAGAACTATGTCTTCTTTGTGCCCGATCAATTCCGCGAAATTGGAAGGTGATCAAGAATGCGATGGTAATAGATGACCTTGATCAACAGCCCTAGCCAGGGTGATCTATTTAATGGTTGTGAAAACATGGGCTGGCGTGGCTGGAGTTCAATTTCAAATTGGCCTGGGAACTCTCAGTGCCTCGTCACCTGACAAAAGGTCATTGATATGGAACTAGCGATTAATAAGCAATAAAAATACTCTGAATGCATTAAAAGTTACCCAAAAGATTCCCCGGGGATATTCATGTAGTCGTACATAGGTATAGTGATACACACAAAAAAACGCCATTAGGTCACACGTAAGGCTCACTTCTTCTGCCGCTTGGTACTTTTATCGCTGGTGTTGCTTAGGACACTGGCTGAACGCTTTTGCGAGGTGCCCTCTCGCGCTGTCGCTTCACCAGTATTACCACCACCGGCCTCTGCCTCCTTGTCCTCTGCCTCCTTGTCCTCTGTACCATCCGCCGTCTCCTCTTGGCCTTCTGCGGAAGGTAGAGCAGCAGACGCAGCCCCGGTAGACTCGGTAGCCACATCTGCTGTTGGGGCCGGGTTATCATCTTGTTCTGTCTTTACCTCGGGCTTCTCTTTCTCTTTGGCTTCTTTTGCTTTGCGCTCTCTTTCCTGCTTAGCGGCTTCCAGTACGCGGATCTCACTTTCCACCTTTTCTGCCACTTTGCGGGCGTCAAGCAATAAGTTCACCGAGTGGATCAGCTTCTCGAACTCCTTGCATACCCGCTCTGTAGGCATGACCAGCCGAAGCGGTACTTCTAGCTCAGCAAGTGCAGCAGCCAGTTTCTGGGTCTGGACGTTGGACTTGGCCTGCGTCAGTTTCTGAGCACGATCGCTACGGAATTGTACGCCTGGAGCCAGACGGTCGTGATGCTGTACTCCGTATTTGGCCTCTTCAGACGGTGTGAGCGTTCTGATATTCTGCTGAGTATCTTTGTTCGCTGCGGCCGCGGCTGCGGCTTTCTTGTTTGTAGGCGCTGCTGGTGCGTTGCTTGGGGTTTCGCCACGGCTGTCACGGGCGTTTGCATTCGGTGCTGGGGTCTGTGCGGCCGGACTGGGTGCGGCGCCCTCGGGACCAAGTATAGAGCGTCGCTTCTTGCTCTTGTCAGCTTGGAGAAGGGTTTGGAGCAGCTGAGACAAGCCCTGGCTGGACTGGTACATGGTGGTGTTGCCCACGCTAATGGGAACCTCAAGGCGGGAGTACAGCTCTCTGCGCTCTGCGATGAAGTTTTGCTCGTTTGCAGTAATACGTTTCAATTCTTCCAGCAGGACGCCTTCCTCACGCACTGCGTCAGCAGTACGTTCCAACTGCAAAGCGGCAAGCTCTTTCCGTGCCCGCTCGCGCTCGGGTTCGAATTTCATCATCTTCTCGTGCAAATCGAATTCAGCCTCGGACATTTCCGACGGAGGGTGTTCTAGGGCAAGCATAGATGCAGCAACAAAGTAGTACCGTGCCTTCATATGTTCCATGGTTCTGACTTGCTTGGCCGGTACAAGCGCACTGTTGTTTGTTCCCGCATCGATAGGATGTGGCTGGAAGTCGTAGCGGTCGGCAATAACCACCCATCGTAGATCGTACTCCTCGACTAAATCCATCAGATAATCTGTCTCCCGACGCGACCAGTCATCGCTCTTGAGATGTCGGTTGTACTCTTCGTCTGTGTATCGCCTCGCTACCCGAGCTTTGACGTTGTATTTCGCAAAGAGGTAATCCTGGTCTGGGGTTTGCGGGGCACCTTCATCCTGTTTCTGTTCTTCACCTTCTGTCTCTGGTCCCTCCAGCGCCGGTTTTGCGGTATCGCCTTGTCTTTGCCAGTGACGTAGAACGAGTCCATCTGATCGAGCTTCATTGGTGAAGGGATCCATGCGCCTAGTAGGAAGAGTGGCCGTCAGGAGAAATTCGCACACCGTAAGTTAGAGAGAACATACCATGGACGAACTCTCAGCTTGCTCATCCATTTCGGGCGACCTTTGTAACGGTTCTCGTTGATGGCGATCGGAGGTGCTCTTTCACCTAGCAAGGCGTACAGTTCACGAGTGATACCCTCTAAGAATGAGAATATTAGAAGCTGCATTAAAACTGGCGCGTAGTTGGGGGACACCAACCGGGCCTCTTCTCGACGACCTTCTGTTTCTTATGCGGTCGGGGTTGGCCCTCCGCGGGCAAATCCAACATGTCGCGAACATCGGCGGCGGCCATGGCGGGTTACCACCACGCTTCGAGCTCTGGAAGATCACGGGTTAAAATTTGTGGGGATGGGTTGACGATGGAAGGGAAAGCTGTCGAGGAACAGAAACAAAGAAGGTGAGAAACAAGAGGGGCATGAAAGGATGGAGGGACGTAGTAGTCATGAGGAGAAGGGGGAGTGAATGAGTGAATGATTGAATGAATGGATGGAGAATTCAATTCGCGCCAAGACTTCCGTCCGTTGCTGCCACATCGAGCATCAACATTCGGCCACCTCTTCTTCCACTGTTTCACCTCCCCTCCCCTCGATCTCCCCAGAATCCCAGAACTCCTGCCATTTGGATCTCCTTCATGATGGCGTCGACATCCTCGACCTCATGGCTATCCGCCCTCTTGGCCTTCTGCGCCATCCTGTGTCTCTCGGTGCCTGTTAACGCCCTCTACTTCTATATCGATGGACGTCAACCCAAATGCTTCTTCGAAGAGCTTCCCAAGGACACATTGGTTGTCGGTATGTCACCAACCAATTGGTTCCGTGTGAACTTGCGTCGGCTGTGTCATAGATATTCTAATACCCACGGACAGGAACCTACTCCACCCAGGTCATCAACCAACAGTCGAACACGTACTCCGTTGATTCCAGCTTGAAGGTGCTCATTACCGTCGACGAGACCTTCGACAATGACCACCGGGTCGTCTCCAAGCGCGATGGCCACTCCGGCCGCTTCACCTTCTCCGCCGCTGATGCCGGCCAGCACAGGATCTGTGTGACCGCCGACACGAATGCCGCGACCGGCGGCTGGCTGTCGGGTGCCCCCGCGGGTGCTGTCAAGGTGACTCTGGACATGGCCATCGGAGAGACCAGCAAGATCGAGACGGAAGACAAGGGCAAAATCCAGGACATCGTCCAGAAGGTGAAGGATCTCAACGGTCGGTTGCAGGACATCCGGAGAGAGCAGGTGTTCCAGAGGGTATGTTCTCTTATGCAATTCCATTGGTTCCAAGTCTGTACCAGTGGTATACGATACTGACCCGGTTGCTTTTTCTCAATCAATCTAGGAACGTGAGGCCGAATTCCGTGATCAGTCTGAAGCTACCAACTCCCGTGTCGTCCGGTGGACCCTGATTCAAATGGCTGTCCTGTCCGCTGCCTGCGCCTGGCAACTGTCTCACCTCCGCTCATTCTTCATCAAGCAGAAGCTGACATAAGGGATGAAAGGTTGGAGAAAGGGAAATAGGGAAAAGAGAACGCAGTTGTTGTCCGGCGTACTTTGTATATGGGGCTATATTTGAGTTCATTCTTCCCTTGATCGTCTATTTCTTTGGTTCATCCGAAACATATCAATGGAACTTCATGACAATTTGGATGTATCTGTTGGCTGGATGGCTGTTCTCAGTTCCTGGCCGTAGGCTCGGGTTTATTGCTGGGATGGCTTGTCGGATATGAAAGACTGGGATATGCCTATTACGCTTGCCCTTCTAGTATTGTATGATGCAAATGAGTCGACTGATAGATATGGATGTAATGACCTACCCTACTTGTATTTCTATCCCATGTATGTTTCGGGTTTCGGTCTAGGGTGGCATCAAGCGAAAACAATAGAGCATAGCGATTTTATTTAACATGGCTTCCAATTGCTATTATCATTGAGCCTGTCGTGTATGTGTCTATGTATGTACCTCTTATGCTTCCTCTATTTATTGTGTTTCTTTCTTGTTGCTTTCTCTGGTCTCTTTGGCTCTCCAAGTCATGATCATTATTGTTGACGGTATGTCGTTCGTTAAATACATCAGACCAGCACTTGGTGAAAAAAAAAAAAAACAAAAAAAATCTCAAAAACGTCTGTATATGCATTAAGAACCCCAAACATGATGTGGTATATAGCGGGAACTTCAAATGAAATAAGAGATTAGTAAATATAGAAAAATGGCGGTCAATATTATTCGACCCAACTATTTCATGCCTTCATTGAGTCATTGTTTTGCTTTGCTGTATCATCACCGCAGCAGAAACTCATGATGAACCGTTCCAAATCGGTCAGCTTGTAGGGTTTGGTCATATAACCTTTCATGCCAACTCTCGATGCACGCCCCAGAGCATCATCAGTGACATCTGCACTAACAGCAAGAACCGTCGGTGGTGTGGTCCGGGCATGCTTTGCGGTATGAGAATCCGTAGCACGCTGGCTGGTCCCTGGATTAGGAGGAATTTGACCGTGGTATTGGTCCACTAATTGCAGGATCCTTGAGGTAGCCTCGTAACCATCCATTTCTGGCATCCAAAGGTCCATTAGGATGACATCCACCGGCTTAAACTTCTTACGGTACTTTGGCGGTGGTTTGAGGATTGAGCGATCGTCTGAGCCACCATTCTGGTTCGTGACTGCGTGAGAGCCATTCGTGGCTTCCTCAGGGCGCTGCGACGTCAGAATATCCTGCATAATCCGCACAGCCTCTCTCCCATTGCACGCCTCATATACATCCCGATAACCAAGTCTTTTTAGCATATTCACTAGCACCCGTCGGTTGATCTTGTTATCCTCTGCTACCAGGAACGTCAGGGGATGCTTCTCCCCCAGTTTGTTATCGTAAGCATCTCCATTTATGGAGCCCCCAAATGACTTGATATCGGGTACAGAGCGGGAATGTGTAGGTGTTCGCGAAGATGTCTCATCCGTGAGACTGGGAGACGGTTGTTGGATTGGGGTCCGCATTGCGGGCGGTAATAGTGCATCCAGACTTGTGCCGCTTTGTTGGCTCATCCTTGAAGGATCGCTGAGCTGGGGAGGGGTTAGAAGCTTCGTCGCCGGGGCAATTGGCCTAGTACATGGTTCAGGCTGAGTGATAGGAATTCTAATCTCGAACTCAGTACCACGGTCAGGACCTGAAGTCGCGGAACGAACACAGATCAAATCGCCGCCCATTTTCCTGGCCAAGCCTTTAGCTACGAGAAGTCCCAGCCCCAAACCATCTTTGCTTCGAGTCGTAGATGTATCCTCCCGAGCGAATGGTTTAAAGAGATTTGGCAGAAAAGCCTCTGGGATGCCTGAGCCAGTATCCCGAACGTTAATCAAAATATCACCGACTTTGCGGCCGATCGTAGCAGAGACAGTAATCACACCGCTATTTGTGAATTTTACCGCATTCAAAAAAACACATGATATCAATTTTGCGAGGTCGCGATCATCCACGAATAGAGTATCTGGCAGCGCAGTGTCTACCGACCAGTCTATCGTTTTAGAAAACACCTCTCCGTTAGACGACCGCGAGCGAAGCTCGATTTTCTCCCCTAATTCGGTTCCATTTGTCACCGCAAAGTCAGGTCGACCACCAACATGAAGTGATTCATTGATGACCAGACGGAGCAAATCACGGAGTTTTGTAACTCGCAGCGCTGGGCTCTTGAGGTTGATATTGATGCCTTCCAGCAGAAGATGTGGCGCTGACCGTCGTACTGCTAATGATGGACGGGGGTCCACCATGTTGGCCATGACAGCTTCAATCTGATGTGCTGGGGTGGCCTGAATAATTTTGTCACTTTCAAGTACCGCGTTCTTAACCTCTTCGGTTCGAGGGGATAGTTCTTTCGTTGCTGTAACACGCGGCATCTTTTGCTTCGGCGTCGATCCCACGGTGAATTCTGGCGGATTGCTTCGTCGCCGTTTGTATGGATTGATTCCAACGTTAGTACCATCAGCTAAGATGCTCGGCCGATTTTCGCACGTTGGGGTTGGTGACTGAACGGGGCCGCCGAATAGGTCGTTGTCCCGCTCAACTTGGGGTGTTTTTGGAACTTGCATGTTCATGTCATAGGCGTGGACAACATTATCAGCAGCTTCAACTGCTCGTCTTGCACTATCTGTATGGGGTTAGCTTTGAGTAGCGGCATAGCAAGCAGCTATGACATACCTTGAACCATTTCAATGCTTTCTTTGAGAGATTGGAAAACGTAACCTGCCCTTGGAGACGGTTTACCTTGAATGGCTTCCCGTACAGTAGCGTGCATAACGTCCAGCATTCCGACGATCCCCTGCATCGGCGTCCGCAACTCATGAGACAAGCTCCGAGCAAAAGGCTTCAGGGGTTGAGATGAAAAATCAGGGTGCCCGTATAAAGCATTCAAATATCCATCGTCGACGATTTTGTGGCCCTTGGTTGGATTCTTGATATCTTTGGAAGGCCGATCAGTCTTTGTCGTATCCTCTCGGATCCGTTGGACAATCAGATCTTCCAGTGAATACAGAACCATTTCCAGCAAAGACCACGAAAGGTTACGGTTCTGCAATCCTGATTCCGACCACATCAAACCAAAGTGGGCGAGGCACTGGGTTTCCGAGAAGAGCGGAATGGCAAGGTAGCCCTCTGCCGCGAACGGGAGCTGGTCTTGGTCGAATAACATGAGGGATCCTAACTTCTCAGGAATCAAGCAAGGTTTTCCATGGTCCATATGAGACAAAGGGTTGCCTCCAGCAAAGTACCGGTGTCTATGCATTCCCACATTTTGATGTCCATCATTGTAATAGAAGGCTGTACCAAACAGGCGGGGCTTATGTTCCCCCATATTGCTGACGGTCTCATCGTCTCGAACTCTCCGAGCTACGAAACCATATTGAGCGTTGCAGATCGAGGTAATATGTTCCATCAGTCGGCTCCAGAAGGACTCCAAGTCCAGGCCTCGGAGTTCTTGCTTTAACTTCATCAGTTGTTCGATCGCCATACTTTGGTGACCGCCACTATGTGTGTGATTCAATGGGTCGGCCTGCGGGTCATCGTTGAGCAATGTTGAAGCTGAGGTATCTCCGGAGAGACATTCAGACTTGCATGGGAGGAACGATTTCGAACGGCCAGCCGATACGAAAGTTTTTGACCATTCGGATTCGACTGAATCTGACATGGTGTGGGACGGCTTACACGCTTCGTTTAAAGTCGCTGATACTGCGAGTCCCAAGAGCGAAGCTTTATTAGGGTATAGGAGGGCGCCAAAATAACGTTGGGGTTTTCAAATTAGTTGCCCGATCACGAGGAGAATCTTTGGGCAGGACAAAACGCATGGCTTTCGGTCTGGGAAAAGAGCGCAGAGGACCTGGTTAGTGATCAACCTTCGTCATGGGCAAAATGGAGGGTGTTTGAGATGTCAAAGGTCGAGTCGCTCTTGATGTTAGACAGGTTTGTCGGGCACATACACCAGTTTGGCAAATGATGGGAAGGTGTAACTCTGGTCGAGCTACACCGTATGGTCGGCGCTCTGCACTGGGATAGCGCTTCTAAAATCGTGCGACAAATTATCCTGGCGATATAGATCGGTGGTGTTCTATGACTGCGAAAAAAGGATAAAAAGCAAGAGAGCGAAAGCGAAAGCGAAAGCGCGGAGTAAATGCGTTGTTGCTCACGAGGTGGGCAAAATAAATCGAAACGAATCGACTAGGGATTATATTCTGCTCCTTTAATCCTTCCTCTTCCGATAGCCTTCCAGTAGCTATTGAAAGTTATCTTCTTGGTCGATGGATGGCACTGTTTCCTCTCCCTGAGGGCACTAGCCAATTGCTGGGCCAGAGATGGTCGGCAGAAATCACCCAAAAACTGACCACGCAAGCGGAGAGAGATCCAGTTCTCAAAAATATAGCCGGGGTGAGGGGACCATCCGACGATGGAATGGGATATACTTCGACAGTCCCACCCACAGGCCAAAATGAGGAAGAAGTGGGAGGATGGAGAGAAAAGGGTAAAGTCGGTCAGGTGCAGGAGGAGGGGAATTGAAGGAAACAGAAAATCGTCTCCATTTCGTATGGGACCAATTTTGGACCGATCGCCCGGTCTAGACGCGGGGAGGCTTAAATCCACACGATGAGTGACGATGATTCATTTGGGAGTCTAGAATGTCCCTTTGGAAAGAATGATAAGTCCTCTAGTGGGTTCGTATATATTCTGCTTGTGTCATCATCTTTTTCTTTTTCGAAAACGGACCGTTTCTTCAGTAAACCTGGTTTTAAACAAAAATAGCGGCTGCATGGCGCATCTTTATTGACATGGGTACTCCTCCGTATTTTATGGTCTGCTGGTACGGAAATATATTTATAGAACATCAAACCCTCACGGATCTTGATCGCACTCGGCGTACTCCCATAGCCTACCGTGTTACCGGATTATACAAAAGAAAGTAGTACAACGGGGAAATCAAATATTACCACCAAGGTGGCATAACCCTAAGAAATTGACCTCCAACATCCATAACCCCATGATGCTTCACGTGGACCGAGGTTGTGATACCACTGCCCGTGTACGCCGATTACATGACATCGTTGACCAACCGACATAAACGCCATCTCAACTCTCAACCACAAAGTGATTGCAGACTCCGTCAGAACACAATGGCTAGACCCTTCGAGATCTCCGTTCCAGATGCTCAGCTGGATCATCTCCAGCAAAAGTTAACAACGGCAACTTTGCCGGATGAACTGGACGATGCGGAGTGGGACATGGGTGTGCCTCGGGATGAGATGAGAAGGCTGGTAACTTACTGGCACGATGGTTTCAACTGGCGACAAAAGGAAAAAGAATTGAACGAGAGCTTGAATCAGTTTCTCGTTCCTATAACTGTCACCGGATTCGGAGGCCTGGATATTCATTGCCTGCACCACACCAGCCAAAATCCAAACGCCGTTCCTTTACTATTCATCCATGGCTGTAGGTCTGACCGATGCTAGTTTCCAATAAAGCCACCGCGGAGCTGATCGGTGTTCTTGTAGGGCCTGGAAGCTTTTTGGAAGCAACGAAGCTTATTCCATTGTTGACCCAAGGTGACGAGACTCACCCTGCGTTCCATTTGGTGGCGCCCTCATTGCCGAACTTTGGCTTCTCATCTGCAGTAAAAAAGGTTTGAAGATATATTCCATTCATAGGTGCATTGGCCGAAGTAAATCTGACGCCCTGTAGAAAGGGTTCGGTCTAGTTCAATATGCGGAAGCAATGCACAATGTAATGCTGGCTTTGGGCTACAAAGATTACGGTCTGCCGTATCGTTCCCTCACCAGGCTGATTCAACACTAACCTCCCTATAGTTGTACAAGGCGGTGATTGGGGCAGTATCATCGCTCGTGTCATGGCCAACCGCTACTCTGACTCCATCAAGGCCGTTCACCTGAACTTTCTACCAGTGGCTCCGCCTTATCCATGGCGGAGTCCGTTAGTCTTTCTTCGATCCCTCCTCACCATTCCCTTTTCATCAGACGACAAGGCTCACTTGTCAGCTACCTCGGACTATCTGATGCAAGGGAATGCTTATATGCGTCAGCAGGAGACTCGTCCGCAAACGCTAGGCTACGCCCTTCATGACAGCCCCGTGGCGTTGCTCGCCTGGATTTACGACAAACTCCACTCATGGACCGATAGCTACCCGTGGACGGACGATGAGATTCTCACTTGGGTGAGCATTTACTGCTTTTCGGTAGCAGGACCCGCGGCGTCAGTCCGGATCTACTACGAAGCGGCACGGAATGATTCTTCGTCCGCTGTACCCGGAATGTCCACGGTTGATGCTATCTCGAAACCTACTCCTGGTAACGTTAAACTCGCGGTGGCTCAATTTAAGAAAGAGTTGATCCGAGTACCCATGTCGTGGACCGGCCTGGCCGGTTCTGTCGTTAGAGCCAATCAATTTGACTGCGGTGGCCATTTTGCGGCATGGGAGGTACCGGAGCTCCTGGCCACCGACCTGAGAAATTTCCTGGGAAGGAATGGGCAGGCGTACAGAGCTGTATCTGGAAAGGATGGATACTGACCACCCACTTATCGAATGCAGTCTGAAAGGAATCCTATAAGAGTTAGGTCGTAGATGGTCGAGGTCCCAGGCATAACGCGACAGAACTAGAACGGTGAATCGGTATGCAGAGATTTAGATTCTAATTCCCCGTATTCTTGTCCTCTACATATCCTCACTGTGATACGCCTCGCCTTCATCGATGATATGTAACATTAAGTGGAGACCTTAGACGCCGAAAGCTGTTTTCAACCTGGAAATATTGCAATCGTGGCAATGGAGCGTGATATTAAAGACCTGAATAACATAACAAAAAAGCGCCAACATAACTATTCTAATCTTGTCTTCCCTTGAGTAGCCGCTTAGTCACCTTATCTTTCTCTATGATATACACCTGGGCACCCCAACCGGAGAGTGCGTCTCTGTCCACAGCACTGAGGAGAGCCTGGGAAATGGTTTCGAACAAGTCCTCGGGGGCCTAAGCCGTCAGTATTACCTCTAATCACGATTGGAATCCCACACGCGCAAGACATACCAGATCCGGCTCCCATAAACTCTCACAGGTACCAAACAGCTGGTCACTAGCTGTCCCGCTGACAATGAAATCCTTTGCGAAGTCGATACATCCAATACTATCAAAGCCACAGATAAATGGCTTGCCAGTTGTGCTGTTTATACCCGCAACGACGGGACTGACAAAGAAAGGTCCAAATCTCCTCTCGTACAGTGACGAACTGACCAGGTTGGCCAACGTTTGAGGTGCTATGTTCCGTTCCTCACGCAGGCGGTACATGTTAACCTTGTAGCGGAAGAGATCTGAGACGGTCGAGACATCAGTCGCCAGGCCGGTCAGGCCGAGGAAGGTCGATGGGCTGTAGTTGAAGATCTTGGGGAAGTTATTGGAGACGGTCAGGGCCTGCATGCCGAGTCGGAGATCGCAGGCAATTGCAACGCAGTCCTTGCCTACCATGGCGACGCAGGCGCCACCGTCTGCAACGAGACAGATTAATATGTTAAACTTGAGTCAGACAGGAGCCGAGGAAGATGACATACTGATATCGAAGGGTGAACTCTAGAGGGATTGTCAGCTTGTTCAATCATGGAAAGAAGAATGGTACAGAAAACATACCATGATTAATTTGATAGAGTAAAGAAAAACAAAGTCCAAACTAGAGGAGTGAAAGAGCTCGATGAGTGAGAAGTAAGAAGATGTGGAGGACTGAGGGTTGGGGGGAAGCGTGAGGTGGTGAAGGAGAGGGACTGATGAATGGTTGAGTTGAAGCTCACTGCTGCCAGCACGCGTGGAGCCGCCGAGCTTTCTGCCGATGACGATGCGCCCGCTGCCTAAGTACTGATCTTCCCGCATTTACTACACCTCGTCCGTTACCCTAATCTCCGGACATCAACCCCTTCGGTGTACTTCTATTCTTTTCTCTCGTCTTAGTCTACTTGCTGTTTAATACTATATCCAAGGTATAAGACAGGCAAGAAACCTTGAAGGCGAACGACGCTCATTTTCATCCTCAACATTGACTCCAACCCCGCAATATTAAAATAAACATTCCGACTATGAGCGCTCATGTCGTGGTCCTCGACTCGACAGCTCGAAGGGCTACAATTAAGACAACGCCAGGGAAGTACCTGACTGACGTTTTACAAGAGGCTTGTGTAAAACTAGGCGTAGATGCTAGCCAATATGGACTGAAGTAAGCATTTACTCCCATAAACCTAATATCAAGCTTCTAGTTAAGGACTAACTCTGGTCCAAGATACAAAGGTAAACAGGTCGACCTGTCGCTATCTTTTCGTCTTTCCGGGCTCATTTCTGGCGCAAGGCTGGAACTGGTCCAACTCTCACGGTCGCCATCCGTTGTCACTGTCGCACTTCAGCTACCGGAATCCGAAGCCCGTGGGGCGCCCAACGGCCGTCTTCTGGACAAATTCCCAAGTACAACGTCGTTATGGTTCATACTGCGTAAATTTGAAGCTGGAGTTGCTGGGAATGCATCTATTCGGAACCTTACAGCGCGAGGGGCTCCCGTTACTGGAAACGGAAATAATGGATCAGGGCGGTTGTTCTACGAGACGCCGGTGATCCAAATTTTGGAACGGGAGATGTCCACATTCACTGACTTGCAGAAGTCGCTAGCTCAACTAGGGTTTAACAGCGGAAACGTGTTATTGAGACTGAGCTTTCGGCGGACGGAGGACCCATTAGAAGTCGCTATGAGCAAGATCCAAGAATACTTCAAGTCATCCGACGACACGGTCCCCCAGTCACAGGAGTCGTCTGCCCCAGCAGAACAGAAGCAGACAGTAGATGGACCCAGTCAACAAGAACGAGAGCCGCTAAAATCTACATCAGATGTATCACCGCCTGCACCTGTTCTGCCTGAACAACCTCAAAATCAAACCGCTCCATCTACTCTATCTGCCCCTGCGGAACCTTCCGAACCCACAACTGTTTCCTCTCGACAAGTAGCAGTCTTTGCCCCTCCCTCTAGTGATACGCCGCAGTCCGCAAAGACCGCCTATAATGAAAGTGACTATGTTCTCTCCGTAGATCATGCGCAGGCACACCAACGTCGGCTCAACGCAGCGTCCCAGAATAAACGCCTCCTATCTGATGCAGAGATCGCCGCTAAAGCCGCAGCAGAGGAGGAAAAGCTTTCAGCTGTCAAGGAGGTGGACGTCAAAATCCGACTGCCGGACCAAAGTCAGATTGTGGCGAAATTCGGGCAACAAGATACGGGCAGGTCACTCTACAGTTTTGTACGAAATTGCTTGGCGGGTCCTTTCGCTGGAGAGAAATTTATCGTCACGACTTTCCCCTGTGGTGGCCAGAGTGGAAAGAAACTACATAACGTGGTTCCGGACTCCGATCAGACTTTACTGATCAAGGACCTCGGTATGGTAGGCCGTGTGCTTGTCAATTTCTCTTGGGACGCAACCGCTTCCCAAGCTGCTCGGCAAAGCCGAAGAGACCTCCTGAGACCAGAGTTACGGACACAAGCGAAGGAATTGAAGATTGAACAACCAGCAAATGTCATGGACACCTCTGAGGATACGGTGCAGCCGAAGTCGGGATCTGATCGTCAAGGAGAGAAGTCAAGCGGGCGCAAACCAGGAAGCCTACCCAAGTGGTTGAAACTACCCGGGAAGAAATAGATAAGATATGCTGGTACCTTAAGTGTTACCTTTTTATGTTACGTCCTCTAACTTACGATTATGAGTAATGTGATAACGGTCCTGATGTCCTGTAGTCAACGGTAGATTCAACGCATAGACAGCGTCACCGTCGAGCTCTGGAAAGAAGTATATATCATGCTCGGCTACTTGAACAGCATTCTACAGGATAGCCCAGCCAGATGCTACCAACGGCATCCCACATGGTAATCAATCGGTGGCCGTTAGGCTAGAGATGGACCTACACAAGCCAGTCTAGAGAATATTCCGAAGGAGATTGAAGGTGAAAGAAACCAAGTCCCAGTGGTATTGCATTAGAATCAGAGATCCATTTATGTTTTTTTGTCCAATTGTCCACGCCTATGGAATCATATCCCTTGCCTCCATTCCTATATCCCAGGAGAGATAGAAGCAAAGAAGGTAGGTCGGGTTGTCATTTTCCCCTCCCCATATGGACAGAACCTCCCCCACACTCCATGTGATCGGCCACCAAGACTCACTTCATCGTTTCGTTATCTCATTCTTTTCTTTGGCTAATAGGAGAAAGCTTTATCGGATTGAATGGGAACGATTTAGTGACCAGTAACACGACGGGACTCGGCGATGACGCGCTGCATGTCCTCAACCTTTCTCTTGCCACGGCCGAAGGTACCGAGCTGTAGTTGAGTGTTAGCCTTTCTGCTTTGGACGATGATCTCCAGATTGCTCCGGTTTCCTTCCGCTCTGGCCCAGTGTAATTTCGATAGTAAACCATAATCGACCCCAGGATCAACCGATGATAACTTCCGAGACTATCCGGCCAAAGCCAAAGCGGCCCGAGCAAGGTCTGCCGAATTGATAGCATGATAACGGAATCGAACGTACCCTCTTCTTGGCGAGCTTACGAGCACGCTTGTCCTGAGTGTTTCTCAGGAGTTCGATGATACGACGCTCATAGGGGGCAAGACCGACAACCTCACGAGCGATGTCACGAACGAAGGCAGTGCGGCGGGAGGACTGGCCCTTGGTGCGGCTGACACGGGTCTGGGGGTGTTGAGGGGGGTGGTTTTCTATAACGCAGAATATCCGTTAGTCTTATTTTCTTGTCTTCCTCCGCATGTATCTGGAACATCGAGTCGGTTTTTCTCAGATGTCGAGTGGTTGCTGAAAGCTGTATTCTCCCGAATCACGTAAAATCTCCCCATGTCGCTTTATCTTCCCGAGTTTTCCTCTCTCTTCTCCTCTCGCACTTCCGTCCTGCATCATCGAATTTTTTTTTTTCCCGTTCCCAGCAATATCCAGCCATTCAGCATCCACTCGACGACTGAGATCCGTTCAAAATCAAATATAGCACGGATAGGGGAACCCACATGGCCCTTGTTCAGACCGACCACAATTCCGGAGCGTTCCTGGGCCATCTCGACGGTTGGACTGGTTTGGCGACGTGGTTGGTGAGGGAGTGTCGAAGTCGATGGGCGTCTCGGTGCGGATAGAAGCGCGATGGACTTTGCACGGTTTTGGTTGGCTCAGACGGCAGTGCGTAGCGAGTGTTAGGGCTTTGCTTAGGGCTTGTTACCGGTCTGGGTTAGCGCCCTCTTTTGTCTGGGCTGGATGACCGGGTGTTGGTGCCTGAGGTGTTTATTATCATCCCTATCAGTGCTCTGATAAGGGTTACATTTAATCCTCTCCTTGAAGTATAGGTGGTTACTGGATCGTTATGTTTCAATCTTTACATAACTATTGTTTCTGATCAGTCTGCTCTGGCCCTGATTCCACATCCACCTCAACGGTCTTCATTATCCCCTGATTGGGGTTCTCTCCAGCCTTGGAATGGTCCTCTCGGCCCTTTTCTACCGGGCTGGCTTCGACCGTGGAATAGCACGTCGTTTCATATGTCTTCCCGCTGCGATTGCCACGGCTTAGCATCTCCAAGTTACTCCCCGGAAGTAAATCTGTAAGGCTAACATTCGGTTTGGGTTGAGCTGTAAAACGCTGTGCGTCTACCGTTTTCTTTGAAGTAAGAATACTAGAGCCGGAACCAGTCATGACAGGTTCCGGGAAGAAGTACCTTGTTTTCTTCAAGAAATGTCGCAGGAAAGTAGGTAATGCCGGCAAACAGCTTGCTATGATCCCTGAAGTAATTTCGGCGGCACTGTTATCGACATCAGTAATGAGTACGGGATGTAGCCCGAATTTACACTTACGTCCACAAGAGTTCTGGAAACCAGACAAATGTGTTGTCGGTGGCCGTGCTATTTGGGATGCTGACTACAAGGCGCATGACACTTGATATGCAGCCGCTGTTTACTCAGAAGTATTCACCCTGTCAGTCATTTGGGTGTTCAGTGATGGGAAGGGTGTCTTACAAGATACCCGCAACGAAGACAGCAGAAGTACATATCTTCTTCTTGAAGGTCATTTGCAGACGCCATACACAGACAATTGGCAGTAAGAGAATTAGAAAATCGGACACTAGGTTGAAGATCGACGCAGCCAGGATGGGAACGTTGATATTGATGCAGTGCCCTGGGACATGCTCATCCCAGATCTTAGATCGTGGTGTACATTCAAAGATCTTGACGACCGTGTCGGCCAAGTAGAAGAGGAAGTTGAGCCAGATGAGCAATTGAATCAAGAAGTAAGTGACGCTTCTGCAAGACAGTGCGAATACGCGGAGAAATAGAAGGAGTATAGATAATTTGGTGACGAAGATGATCGGTCCATATATGATTTGGCATGCATTTGCTAGCTAATGGTTATCAATACGCTGGGTCCTTCCTGTGATGAGACAACCACTGACCTTCAAGAATTCACGGAGATCTGAAGGAGATACTTCCCACCGGTGGAGACCACTGCCATGCTTGCCTGTCTCAAAAGTCATGACAGCATAGACTATTAATCCTAACTACGTCTCTCATGAGCAGGTGATTCTCCGAGAGCCAGAGTTTGTAGACAGCGTATTGAGACACGTACCCAGGCAAAGAAACAAGTAACTACGGGTGACAGTTAGTGAATACCGATCTATTTGAAACCTTGTCTTGGGATACGTACAGTCTTCCCAGCCCGGAGCTTTGGTGATCAACAGCTTTGTGTACATGCGCATACAGACACAACAGGTACTAATTGAGAGGCATAATACCTCGGTAATGACATCCCATCGCTGCGGCGAGTGTTTGTGATCATATGTAGGGTTCATGTCTGAACCTGGGTTATCATGCACAATAAAGCGAATGAATTATGACAGCAAGTTATGGGCCTTAATCAGACATTGGAGACCCGTTGCCTGCACCCAAAGGCGAAAGAAAGAATTGGAAAGGAAAGGGAAAAGTAGGGAAGCCGGACATGGATATGGAGTCCGTTCCAGATGTTGATCAAATACCTACGCCGAGTTCTAACAGTGTGTGAAATGTAGATAACAGGACACCAGCACTGTAAGAATAGAAACAGCCGTGATAGCGTGGGGGAGATTATCTGCCCTGGAAGTAAGGAGACTACCGCCGCTTACTTGCAGCAACCCATGACTCGATGAAACATCCGCTTCAATGGAATAATGCAGTAAGATTTCACCGTTGGCAAGGGTCGACAAGCCGCAGGAGAGGAATGCTCCTATTGGTAGCAGTAGTGCAACCCAAGAAACCCGTGTCGTCGAACAGCTGGAGGGGTATGTGTGAATCCCATGGTAGTAGTGGGACAAGCACCAGGCTGACTGGGAACCAAGGGATAAAGAACGTGCGTAGGACCTCGTCGGGACCCTTGCAGAAGGAGATCAACATTCCACACCACGGCCTCGTATTCATTCCATTTATTCTATAAGCTATGCGCCTAACCTTGGAGCAGCAGTAATTGCATCTTGTATGTCTCTGGACCGCTCGCCTCGTCAAGACGTTTTGTATCGATATACAACCCATCTATGTAGGAATCTCTATAAGTATGTAAGCATAATATAGTTGATATTGCAGCGTACACCGTCCTTGGGTAAGGCAGATGTCGTACACAGTCGACGATCTAATTCAATCATATCTTGGCCCACTGTCACAGCGACACGCGCAGCAGCCCATCGAGCCCTTCTTCCCAGCTTTCCATTAACTCGCCGCAGAACATCTCCAGCGCAGCCATATCAAATGTTTTATCCAATTCTGCCCGAAGTTGCGTACCATCCTCACCATCGCCAGAGCCACCCACCACCAAGTCAATCAAAGATCCGAGAACACCCGGCTCAGAGATAGCCGATTTTAGCGCACGAGCGTTTGCCCGAATACTTTCATGGACTTGACGGGTGGAATCAGCTAATCTTTGTATACGATCCTTGGGGAGTTTCACAGCCTTGGAGGTTTTCTTTGATGCGATGGATGTTATGAGTGAGAGCGCCTTGAGCGACTCAATGATCAGGTATAAGTTGTGGAAGAACCTCCAGGTTGGGATAGATGATTCATGCTGCCGCAAGGAAACTGCAGTTTCTGATACAAGGGGGGAGATCTTTGGACCGTTCAAGTCAAGATCTTCTGACTTGGAACTCAGCCACTCTTCCACCTGGGTTAAGTAGCTGTCGACCTCTTCAGAGGCGACAGACTTCGAGCCATTCAAGAATGAGACCACCTTGAGAAGAGTCAGATTGATCTTGACGCTTTCAATCTCTGATGGGGTCATCTCAGAAGATGCTTCCGACCCTACGATATCTTCGAGACTGGGCAGATTAAGTTCAACAGACACTGGCTTCTGAACAGCCATATTCTTGAGGGTACTAAACAACTGGTCTGTTACCCTCGCAGACGTCACCCATCGTTCCTGTTTCCTATTAGCCTTGCCCTGAGGTCTCACCGCTGATTAGGGACAAACGTACCCGAGGAAGCGGTCCCAAGCGCATCCGTTCCTCGAAAGTTGGCTGGTTGGTGGGTTCACAGTTCATGAATGCATCAAATACCCGCTGGTCTGCCAAGGGGGATGGGTCCCTTGCTGTAGAGTGATTGTGAGCGGATAGTCCATTGTATGAAGTATTGTTACACCTACCAACTTCGTCATATCGACCCATCGGATCACCGCCGACGAGTCTCTGCATCCGTCTGACGTCTAATGCCCACATCCTGCGACAGACACTATACTTTAGACGCCTCTGAAGCTCTATGGTGCCTTCTATGTTTACGTAACTGCCCAAGTCCAGTCCATTCGACCGGTGCCTGACTGTCGTGACCTCAGCCGTTCGATAGAAATTCAGGGCCTGAACAAATGCAGACTGTGGGTCGAAGTCTTTGTATTCTGCACCCTCAATTGGGGGCGCCGAGTGTGGGTGGATCGTTGCTAGGCGGGTGAAGAGGTTGTGAGCAACCGTTTCGAACTGCATTTGTTTGACAGAGAGCTTGCTAAAGGCCTTGAGAGCGAGCGATCCAGCCCCGAGACGCAAGTAGATGCGCACAAGGAGTAGCAACGCTTGGTAATTATGAGGAGAATCAGACAAGAGACGCTCCAGGATAGCAGCGGCGCGGATGAGGACGGTGTCTGGGATTTGATCATGGTTACCAGAGATCCATGCTCCGCTGAAGCGTATCAAGCTCATAGCAGCTAGCAAACACAGATCATCACTAGGCTGACTTTCGATTGTGGATGGGGCTGAGCTCCGTTCTGGACGATCTGTCTCACGATAGACTTGGAGACAACGCGAGATGAAGTTCTCGACTTGTGATTTAGAGACATTCGTCTCGTTAGTTGACAATACGAAGCAGTATTCAAGTTTAAGGGCATTGATCGTCGTAACACCCTTGAAAGGGTCGTTTTTCACCTTCACGAGTATGTCAGCTTGGAAACGAAGGGCATGGACATTGTCTGGAACGTACATTCTCCTCTTGACCTTTGGAAGCATACTCCACAAACTTTGACACAGCTTCATTGTCCAGTGCTGCCAAGTAAAGCTGCAGGTCGCTAAAGCAGTAAAGCTTGTTTTGGTTACTATCAAAATATTCTTGGCAAGTAGAGACTAGATCCTCCGTCCTCGAAGTGCCAGCGAGAACACCCGAATGAATCAAGTCTAGGCGAGCTAGCTGTGCATTACGAGATTTGGGCACGGCATCAAGGAAATCGCCAATGAACTTCAGGGTCCCGGTAGTGGTTCTTCGAAGATAGTCAGTAAGTGCATTTCAAGTGCTGCCTTTTCCTCATTCTTCTTCTAGTGATGGAGTAACTTACTCTTGGGTATTGGTGTTGCGGGTTGAAATGACAAGTAGTTTCCAAACTGCCCAGTCGTCACGCTCTTGGAGAGCCTTTCTCTCAACTTCGTTACTAGGGATTGCAAGTAGCTCTTTCGCGTAGGATAAGCCTTGCACCCACATCTCCGCCTTTTCCAAGCTGGACAGCTTCACCCCAACGAAGGACCAGTCATTCTGGATGACTCGCGAGCTTAGTCCAAGATTCTCGCTATCAAGAATTTTTACAATCTCATCATGACGTCCCTGAGACTCGAAGATCTTAATAAGTAGCAATAGCTCCTCTGGGCCTTGTATGGCTCTAGGAGGGCTCAGCAACTCTTTCTGTTGTAGATGTTAGTTTCACAACAACCAGTTGCAAAGACCAGGATCAGGATCACATAGGGCATACTGGATCGGAAGGAACACTGTCAGCAGCTTTAGAAACCATGCGATAAGCCAGAGTTCCAAAAAGTTTACGGTCAGTTTCTGAACTGGCTTGATCGGTAGCGACGAGATGACTGAGGAAAATTGCCCAGAGATAGTATTTCCGCGTTTTGGGAAAATTATTCTGGAGAGTCATAGCAGCCTGTCATCCAATCTCGAGGAATTAGATTCGATTTATGCGACACCCAGACTCAACAGGTTACAGACCTTTTGCGCTGACTTCCAGTCGTCACCTTCAAATGCATACGTAAACCATCTCATTTGTAGATCTAAATCCTGTGGTTTCGCCTTTGAAGCTCTTTCCCATAGAGTCCTCGTAGTTTCCGCCTGGTCGCCCATTCGTTTCAGAGTCTGATAGAGAATGTCGAGAGTATCGAGGTCGGTAGCTGGTGGCTCGGCCTTGCACAAATCGAGGGTTTCCGCTATACCACGTTGGCGGTGGGTTTCGTCCGCATGACGATATAATATATGAGCTTTCCATGCCTACGCGGAGCGTACGCAATCAAATTAGCAACATGTTATTATGTGGACATTATGTGCGATTGTAACCCCAAGGACATGCGCAACAACATGGGTACTAGTATTAAGACGAAAAGGTCCAGAATATATCATTATAAATGGTCTCATATGGTGCTAACCTTCAAAAACTTTGTATCTTCTCCCTTCTTCATGCGCTTGTCAATCAACTGCAGGGCCTGTTTCAGATTTTGCCCGTCAATGGCATCTTGGATCTGTTTGTTTCGCCGGTAGAACACGGCGTCATTAGTGGACATGGCGAGCGAGAGAAGATCAGATCTGACTCTAGATCAATCCTGACAGTGGTTGGACGTGGATTCCTATTTGTAGTAATAGATTAGTGTTCGTATGCTGCGCAACCAAGCACAGCACACGATGTGCGGGGAAGATAGGACGGCGGGATAATGAGGGGAAGGAATTCTTAGGAGTTGAAAATAGTTTGGCCCCAGGTTCGGGCGTGGTGGGCGTGAACTGGAAGGCGGTGATCAATGCATATTATAGGGCGCTTATTTTCCACAATTTCAAGCGCTGCATTTCAAGTGCTGCCTTTATCATATCGACTTATCAAATAAAAAAAAAAGTGCATAAAGAATCAATAATGAAAAATAAATTAATGATTAAACAAAACCTGGACAACAGCCTGGGTTTGTCCTCAACGTACATCAAGGGTTTAGAAGGCTATATACACCAAATCTTAAGATGATAACGTAAGGATCTAACATGTGGTAAACATCTTACAAGAAGCGATCGCTTAGGGATTTCTATGGTACATATATAGAGCGGAAAGACCCGTCTTCTCAGAATCAGTAGCTTAGAACATAATTATAGTATACAGACTCAAGGACGTCTAAGCAGAACCTTGCCGCGACAACCAGAACTATCATTCCCCCTCTGCCAAAAAGAAGCAAGGCGAAACAAGAAGAGATGAACATCCATGATAATAAGGTAAGCTGCATCAATTGGAGAAGAAGCTTATGTGCCAACAAATGGTATGTTTCCACTTGAAATGCTCGATTGCCCAGTTTCTTACCAGTGTCTTTCAGCAGGACAGCCCGGCTCCGAGATGTGCAGTGCGATGCTGATGTAGACCAGAAAGAAATCCTATTAGGTACCGGGGATTTTGATGGCCTGGCACTATATCTCCAGTGAGACTACCCAGAAAGCTTTTTCTGTGTCAACTGTGATATCATTAGCAAAGTAGGACTAAAATAGAGTTCTACTGAGGACTAGGTCATGCCATCGGGGGTAGGATATAGATAGGGAATATCAACACAAATTAGCTTGAGAGATATATAGATACATACCCATTGTTTTTTGCAGTCACGGTAAGCCCTGCCACGTATTTGAGTCAGCTACAGGTTCTGGTAGTGAATGGTCCAGACTACTAGCTCGCCGATGGGAGGCCCTCTTCTAGGTCCATAGCATCGTACGATATCGACATAGAAGGGTTAAATACTCACTGAAAGTAATCGTGACACATTTCCCTGTCGAAATTGTTCCGCTTCATACATTTCAAACTCCGATCAGCGAAATCTTGGCATGGATCATAGTACTCGCTTGCACTCTTGCTGGAATATGGAGTATGTCATCAGTAAATCTATGGGAAATAGTATAAAATAAGGAGGGGAGAACAGAAGAGTCCAAATGAATCAAAAAGAGAAAGTTGAGCGCCAAAAATCAAGCCTCAGGTACTATGACATGTGGACCCTGATTCAAGAGACTACGAGTGGCTTGGCTTTAAGGGGGTTTGAAACAGGATCACTCTTAGAAGCGATGATAATGATGCAAAGATTTTGACATAAGGAACATCCGTAAGAAGCACTTCTAAGTGTACTTCTGGCGTTGATAATGTAGAAGATGGCTGGACGACCTACTTAGTGAATCTCCGTTCCGTGTTTGACCAAGAATTAGGATGGTCTTGTCCGGATGAATCTGATTGTTGGTCTGATGTGGACGCCATGATTGCGAGGACAAAAGGAGTCAATTGTATGTGATTGATACAGGCGACAGCGTTAGCCAGTATGGGTGATAAAGTGGTGCGGTTCTTACTCGGAGTACTATTTACTGTAGGTTTGTTCCTGGAGAAGTTTGGATCCACAATTCAAGGTCTTGGCAGAGGCATCTCTTTAGTCATGCTGTTCCATCGCAGTAATTCCGAGTTCTACTTTTTTTACTTGTACAAAGATACCGAGAATATTGAAATTGTGAAACCGGAATAACCATACTGATTATAATTGATTTTCTCACTCGTGATATGGTGCTTACCATGAACAATATTATGCGACTCTTGCACCCTGAAAGTTTTAATCTCTGATTCGCATGCCACCGGATGAGCTGTCGATTGAAGAACTTTGTACGGAGTAATCAAGACTCAAATAGCTAACTAGTGAACTAACCTAGTACCTACTACGTAGTAGCGGAGTAGGCTGCAAGTGGTCAGGTGGAGGTGGAGGCTAACGATGGATAAAATGGGAAGACATTATTACGGCTGAAGCGCCGAGCTTGCATGATATCACACTATTACGCGCATCTAACATTCTTAGCGCTAATATGATCTCACGTTGTCTGTGACAAAGCAATCTCCCACAAAACTGGAGAGCGGAGGAAGTGCAGTAGCCTGAAAATAAAAACGAAAGGAATAAAGAAAGTGATATTGGAATGGTAATCACGGTTGATGTTGTCGCGGTGGGTTTGTGCCAGCGGTTATTGTGGGGGATGAGGAAGTCCCATCATGTTCCCATCGACAACGGAGTACGGAGTACAAGGGGCCTAAATAGCCTGTTTATTTCCTTTAGTATTTTTTTTGTTTCCTCCGCTCCCTCCCCCCTAGCATTTCATTCAAAGTGCCGTAGGTATGCTAGTAGTATTCAATACATTCGAACTGTAGTCTACAGAGTTTCAACTTTCACCCTCGGAGTAGCGAGAAGCTAGCGGAACAAAAGAGAAAACGAATTAATTATTCGATTGTCTTCGACACTCCATTGCGCTCTAATGACGGTATGAGGGGGAGTGGTGACAACAATCTTATGTTGTAATCTTCTGGTGACTGTATAAGCGCGTACCACGTAGCTAGAGATAACGGGATGGAGGATGTTGGAGGGTTTGTTGGCTGAGAGAAGGGAAGTGAAGGAAGATATGATTGATCGGCTTCCATTTACTAGTGAGGGACTAGAGTAAACTTTAGTCCATTCCGGTGGGGAATTCGATCGGACTTTAAACCCAGCGTCTCGACTGTTTGTTCGGTTTGCGCAAAAGCTTCCGAAAAGAAAAGAAAAAAAAGGCAACGCATGCACTCCTGCAGTCCAATCGTGATGACTTCTTGTTTTCCTTCTTCGTTTCGCTTTACTTTCACCCCCAGCTTACTGTGAATAAACACTTAAACGACTTCAGAAGCGCCGTTCATACATCCGTCTCTTATCACCTACCTCATCCTATCACTCACAGCTCCGAAGTAAACTCGAACTCCGCTCCCCCCCGTCATGCCGGCTACACCCTTCCCCATTTAAAGAACGAGCCCATATATCTCGCCACTACCTGTCGTGACACATCTCTTTCTCCCAATATACCGGCAAGTTTTTCCTCACGAGAAATTCGCGGGACGATTTCAAGAAATCTTTTTGGTTGCCTCCCCTTATCGGGGTCCGTTCCGACAGTTTTGCGCAAATGTCCGAGTCAACTCTCGTCGGAACCGCGTCCGGAAAGGGTTCCAACAACACAAATGCGACGCTTGGAGATGATGTCTCAGGGGTGAGCCGTAATAGTACATCTTCTGAAGGAAATGTCACTAATTTGCCTCTCATTCAGCTTTCCGAAACATTACAGGGACATGTCGATGATATCCGCGCGCTCTTACAATGTGGCATTTGCATAAGGCCACTGTACGAACCCTTCACCCTTGCCTGTGGACACACATTCTGCTATAGTGTTTGTGGCCCTGATATGTATGATCCTCGTCTTGGAGTGCTAACCCTCCGAGCTTTAGTGTTTAACGTCATGGTTTGCTGGTGGGAGATCCAACAAAACATGCCCCGACTGCCGAGCTCCGGTTAAAACACCACCTGCCCCTGCATACCTGGTAGGCACCTTGAAAGCCCATAAAACCCTCATTTAATGTATCTAGTAACTAACACGTATAGGTCCGTGCGGTCGTCCAACTATTCACGAGTCGTGCAGAGCTTTTAGAAAAGGGAGAGACGACGACCGAGCATACGCGCCATCAACGTGAGGAAGCTGAAAAGTTGGAAAACGATAAGAAGAACACGCATCCCAAAGAAGGCGGATTATTCCGTGGCACATTCAACAAAAAACCTCCCGTCGCACAGCCGATCGTTGACCTGGAGGACAATGTCGTTCGCTGCCCGCGCTGTTCATGGGAGTTGGAAGAAGACTCAAATTGCGCACAGTGTGGATACCGACACGATGAATGGGATATTCCAGATACATCAGATGCATCAGATTCAACCGATTCAGGTTCAACCGTTTCAATTATAACCGATTCAGAGGAGAATTCTGAGATGACGGACTACATGGATGACGAACTCGAGGATGGATTCGGCGAATTAGACGATTTCGATTGGAATGGTTTTCAGAATGGGGTTCCTATTCAGGGGATGGTTGACGATCTTCCCCGTCATTTATACAGCATAATTCGCCATTATCATCATCATCATCCTCCCCCACCTCACTCACACCACCCTGTCTTTGCACGCAATAGCCACTACGATGAAACGTCTTCAACTGCTCATGACACTGAAGAATCGATTGACGACTACTCGGATGACACAGATATGGACTCGTTTATTGACGACGATGAACATATCGACCAGGATCAGGATTCAGACTCGGACAGATCTACGGTGGTCGGAGGCCCTGAAACTCGCCACTCGTCGGACCAATATGAAGTCCAGCTGAGCTCGGAGATGACCATGGCTCTGGCCGACGACTGTACCGATGATGGCTTGAGTAGTTTAGACGAGATCCCAGATAGCGAAGAGGATGATGAGGATGATGAGGATGAAGATGATGAGCCTATCCGACCTCCCGTAACCGGGAATCGGCGCCGTCTATTCCTAGCCTCTAATGGGGCTTCAAATCCGCCTGTTCTCTCGCGTCGAGCTCCGCGAGCTCCGAACGTGGATCCCTACGCGATGCGCCGGCAGGCATCACGTAGTCAAAGTACAAACACGGCAGGAACTTCCGCCTCGAATGCAATAACTCTGGACGATGATTCTGACGAAGGCCCAGTTCGACCGTTCCGAAGGAATTGTCGGCATGCCGCTCGTTAACACTTGTTGCCCTTAAATTAGATACGATTTGACGATAATCCCAAATGAATTTTAAGGTAGATCTTATAGGACTCGTTATCTATAGCTTTTCTTTTAAGGGCAGATAGGGGCAGGGTAGAGAAAGGAACAGGCTGCATTAGTGCGGCCACATAAGGGCGTGTGTTTTAGAGCTCGACATCCATGTATTGGACTTTACTAGCTCAAGGATAACTCTGGTCCAGATGTTCGATCACGCCCGACTAAGCCTAGCTGTTATAATTACACCTGAAGGGTTTGAAACATTAAGTCCCAAAAGGTACATGAAACTGGTACTGGCAAGGAGAAGGCTCTTCGCTCATCATCCACTATTTGACTACCAAGAAGAAACAATAAGACCCCACCCATTCTATACCCCAGCTACTTTCTGCGCGATTCCTTTCTGGCTACCTTGTGCATTGGTTTATGGTTCTCCTTTTCGTCATTTCCTTGTTTTATCTTAGCGGGCTTCTCCCCATGCTAACTTTAGCATGCACGTATCAACATCACTAGTTTGGGCTCCAGGAATTGCTGCGTCATGGGACAAACGTGATGAGAATCTCTATCAAAACAACTCCACGTATGCTTCTCAGGGATTATATCAGTAGGTTTACGCCAATTGTAGCTGATATTTATGCTAAAACTATTATACTGGTCATCTTCGAGTATCAGTGTTTTGGGGTCTTAATGTATGCTTTACGGAGTACTTCTCTTAGGGCACGCTCTTAACGCAAACGGTGGCTAACTTTAGAAGCATAACCCATTCAAAATTATTGCAGTACGCCTATGTACAAGGCCCAACGCCCTTCAGCCCAAGGGACAGCTTCCAATGCAGAGAACTTTTTTCTTCCTCTAAAAGATATGTAAAGACCACCGCCCCGGGAATAAAATACAAGGTAGAGAAAAATGTGGATACATACGCCATGTCACAATAACCTCGTCCCATTTCATGAATACGCCTCACTTCGATTGAGGGTTACCGTTTATGAAAGGGACTTCGAATACCACAGCGCCATTGCGGCCATCGGGTGTAGATCCCTCGTGGTAATTGTTCGCGAAGCCTTTCCAGCGGCCAAAGCGATGCTCCTTGCCCACTGCTGCGACAATGCAGAGACCTCGGGGCTCTGGTTCGGTGGGCTTCGATTTGGGCTTGGATTGGCCGGGCTTGTTGGTCTCCGCACGGCGCTCGAAAACAGCAATACCGTTGATGACGCCCTTGACGAGTGGTTCGGCCTCTTCTTTGATCTCATCCATTTTTTGCTTTGGTCCGTCGACGGCCATCTGGTCTGTGTCGACTGGGTTGTCGAAGGCTAGGGACTGTTTCAGTTGCTGAGATGGGGTATCCGGTTCTAGTGAGGCTCCGCCAATGGGCCCCAGTGGGATGATCGTTTTCTTGTCTTCCGAAATTTTCCATGCGCGAACCCATCCATCCCAGCTGCCGCTAAGCACGATGTCGGTGCCTGGGAGTGTAGCCAGCGCAGTGATCCAGCGAGGATTGCGCCGCATGTGACGGGCATTCGACGCGGCTATCTTCGGATCGACTTCGGAAGACAGCTCATCGAGCGGAGGAAGAGGGTCCAGACCGTGGGCGAGAGTTATTGTGTGAAGCGGTTTCTTTTTATGGACGGACCACAGGGAGATCGCGCCAGAGTCTGAGCCGGTAACGAAGTGATTCGGAGGCAAAGGTGCCACACAGTCAAGGTTGTTTTCTTGGTAGGAGTGCTTGGAAGATCCTCCACGGAAGATTAGCTGAGACTCATCTACGACCTTCCACAATCTGGCGGTGCGATCGCGGGCTCCAACACTGACACACTGATCGATTGTCATCGCAGCGAGAGAAGAGATATGGTCTTGGTGGCCAAACAATGTCTCAACATATGCATGGCCTGCGGTGCTCAAGGACCATGTTTTGATAGTCCGATCGAAAGAACCAGAAAATAGTTGTTCTCCGGAGCTCATGGTAGAGATATGACGAGCAAAGGCAAGCCCACTGACTGAATCGCGGTGCTGTGTAAACGTTTTCAAGGGGGTCAGTGTCTCTGCATCCCAGATTATCAATTTCCGATCCTCTCCACCAGTGGCAACAAACTTTCCAGATGGCGATACAGCCACAGACAAGATATTTTTAGTGTGGCCATGCTCCTCATCACTTTCGGCAATCTTTTGCAAGCCCCGCGTAAACCTCACCTGCTTAGGCTTCTTCCGTTGTGGTCTCGGAGGGCGTTTTGATGAGCTGTTTTGTCCACTTGCTGAAGAATCTGTGGTTGCGTGACTGGGGGTGGCAAGCTCCCATTTGATTAACGTTTTATCTTTCGACACCGTATAAACATATGGTGCATGAACGGCAATGGAGGTCGTCGACTGAGTATCTGCCCGAAAGAATGAATGCGAGGCTGCGGAGAAAGACAGGTCTGAAGCTATCTGACGATATGTGCGTCCTTTGAACTCGTCCTGCGCTAGGAATCAGCTGTTGGCTGATCTCACGGGTAGTGAAAACTGAGGGCACATACCACATCCTCCTTTAATCTCTCAGCAATTAAATCTCGATCAATCTCTGCTGCGTCGAAACCATATTCATCTACTTCGTCCCGAACATTATCCAAATATCTTTCAGCAAGCTTTAATCTCCGGTCTGCGGCCGTCTCTCCGTCGTCGGATTCCGAATCACTCTCTTCCCCTGAAACTCCAGATACAATGCTCTCGACATCATCCTCATCCAAGTCACTACCCGAGATTGAGTGCTCCCGTCCCTTAGTCCTTCTACTGCCCTTGGCGCCCGAATCTCCATCTGCATCAACACCTCGTTTCTTCGACGCGGGGGCTCCGGCGCGGTCTTCCCTCTTGCGCTTCCGCTGGGAAGCAGGTAGTGTGAAAAAGGACGACATAACCCAATATAATCAGCTGGAATTCCGCGCAACAGGACCTCCGACGCTACGCACAATCGATTGGGGCGGGTGGAAGCGATAGAGCTGTTCGGAATTCTTTTTGATGCGCAACTTACTTTCACTTTTTTTCTGCCGGTGGCCCGTGCAGGTGGAAAGCGCAACAACGTAACGCCTAATTGCTGACTCAGCCGGGCAGCTCTCCGCCTCAGGCTCGCAAGCACAGCTCCAGGCAATCAAGCTCCGCGCGGCGTGTACTGCTTGATTGATCCATCATCTTGATTCTCTCACCTTCCTTCCATCTCATTTTCTTCTCGCACTTTCCCTTACCTCTATATCTTCTTGACATACACTTAAAGCTTGAGAATGTATGCGAACCCCTGTATGTTGATGAGAATCCTCTCCGCTGATTGAAGCTTCTAGGGAGGTTCTACTGGGTATCACCGGCAAGGACTTTGTCCTGGTGGCAGCGTCCAAAGCCGCCATGAGGGGCCCAACTATTCTTAAGACTGAAGATGATAAGACACGGCAGCTCAACAAACACAGTCTGATGGCTTTCTCAGGAGAGGCAGGAGATACCGGTGCGTGAGATTACATATGTGAAGATGGAGGGGTGTAAGCCTGGCGCAGCTAATTTGCTCCCGATACAGTACAATTTGCGGAGTACATTCAGGCGAACATTCAACTATATACGATGCGGAATGATACCGAACTCGGACCGAACGCCGTTGCCAACTTTGTCCGAGGAGAACTGGCGCGCAGTCTGCGATCTCGGAGCCCATACACAGTCAACCTGTTGCTCGCTGGTGTCGATGGAATCACCCAGAAGCCTCATTTGTACTGGATAGACTACCTGGCTTCTTTGGCACCAGTACCATATGCCGCCCATGGTTATGCCCAGTAAGTTTTGACGATCAACTCTTTACTGCCAGTTCGGCCGCTGTGGAGGAGCACGGAACTAAGACACTCTAGATACTACTGTCTCTCAACACTCGATAAACACCACCACCCTGATATCTCCCTCGAAGAAGGCTTAAAGCTTCTAGAGATGTGCACAGACGAGCTAAAGCGTAGATTGCCGATTGACTACAAGGGAGTACGTTGCTAAAGGAGATTCCTATTTAATTGGTACAGTATTGGCTAACTGGCTTTCTCCAGGTTTTGGTAAAGGTCGTGACCAAAGATGGCGTGAGAGAAGTAGACTTTGATAATGACAAGATCGTCAAGTGTGCTTAATGCGGTGTTGTATATCATACCATGTTTGTCTTTTGTTTTCGGTTTACGGGACTTGGTTTTCAGACGATCGGTTGCATGGCAGGGTATTTTCATGACTTTGACCAAAATGTAGTCTTGCCCACAAATCTATTCTAGGTAGAGAATAAGAGAAATGACCCTTTGAACGTTTGCTTCTTCGGTCGTATTGTCACAATGCTCCACACGGATTTACTCACTGTATCATGTATGACGCTGTATGTAGCGGGTGTTTGTTGTGTTTGCACTCCGCGGCCCCATCGCGTCTTCCAGCTTTCAATCCCGCGGAGCCAGAATCTTCGTCTCTAATTCACCTTTACACAGAGTCATGATGTCCAAGAGGCAAGCTGAGTTGTCATTCGAGGAAGATACTGTCGCCGGTTCTCCCGCCATTAAAAAGGCCCGTGTGGAGGACGACTTCGAGGAAGGTGACCCGCGCCATGGAGCCCTTCCGTTACGACGGGCGAGCGGGCAAGAGAGAGAAGAGGACGAACGCAAAGGGTATGATATCCTAGCTGCTGCGGACCAGGAGGGTGAAGAGCTGGAAGAAGCTGCGGTAGATAATGGCGCTGAGTCCGATTTTGATGATGCCGACGACGACAGGCCTGTAATTGCGGCTCCCAAGCGCCAAAGTGCGCCTATGGAGGGCTATAGCGATCTTTATCTTGATACGATTAATCGCGAAATTCTTGACTTCGATTTCGAAAAACTGTGCTCGGTTACCCTTTCGAATATCAATGTATATGCGTGTCTCGTCTGCGGTAAATACTTTCAAGGCAGGGGCCCGAAGTCGCATGCCTACTTCCATGCGCTTGAAGTCGGCCATCATGTTTTCATAAATATGGGAACAAAGAAGGTGTATGTCCTTCCAGAGGGCTATGAAGTGAAAAATAAGAGCTTGGATGATATCAAGTACGTGGTGGACCCGCACTATAGCAAGGAAGAGGTCTCCAAGCTAGACAAAGAGGTACATGATGCGTTCGACCTCGCAGGAAATCGTTATAGACCAGGTATGCTCCTAACCATAGATTACTTTCCGTTAGAGTATTATTAACCCATTACATAGGTTTCGTTGGTATGAACAATATCAAAGCCAACGACTACTTGAATGTGGTCGTACAACTTTTGGCGCATGTTTTTCCAATTCGCAACTACTTTCTGCTACATGAGTTCCCGACACCTGGCACACCTCAATTAGCTCTACGCTTCAGCACACTAGTGCGAAAGCTATGGAATCCAAAGGCTTTTCGATCCCATGTGTCGCCACACGAGTTGCTACAGGAGATTGCCCTTCGTTCATCAAAGCGCTTCACACTGACCCAACAGTCTGACCCAGTGGAATTTTTGTCATGGTTCCTAAACAACTTGCATCTTTCACTCGGGGGCTCTAAGAAACCTTCCAGGACACCGACCAGTGTGGTTCAGGCCGCATTCCAAGGCCACCTGAGGATTGAAAGCCAAGCAATCACCGCTCACTCAGATACCCAAAACGCTCGTCTAGTCTTTACGGAATCGGGCGACATTAAAAGCCAGACCACCCCATTTCTCATCCTCACGTTAGATTTACCTCCTACTCCTCTCTTCCAATCCGCCAATCGGGAATCCATCATTCCCCATGTTCCTCTGACAACACTACTAAACAAGTACAACGGCATCACTGCTTCAGAGAAACTGGCTCATCGAGTCCGCCACCGCCTTCTTCACCCCCTTCCACCTTACCTATTATTCCATATCAAACGATTCAGCAAGAACAGATTCGTATCTGAACGTAATCCGACAATTGTCACCTTTCCGTCACCCCGCTCCCTGGACATGTCGCCCTACGTCGAACCGAATCCAGACATTTGGCCTCCGGGTGAACCGATCCTCTACGACCTCGTGGCCAACATTATCTTAGACCCGACTGTAGCTGTTCCTGGTGCCACCGATGAGGCAGCCGCAGATAAGGGTGTTAACGCAGCATCTGGAGCATCATCATCAACTGGCGCCGGTGCGGGCAGCGAGAAGGTTTCCTGGATGGTCCAGCTTCACGACAAGGCTACGTCTGCAGAGAATAGTCGACAACATAGCGAGCGCGCTGGTGAACAGCAAGGACCGGAGTGGCTTGAGGTCCAGGATCTGTTCGTCAAGAAGGCAGAAACCGAAACCCTATTCACCCGAGAGGGATATCTTATGGTTTGGGAGCGGCGAAAGGTCCCAGGCATGAACGGTCGTAAGGGGAAGAACCCAGCAAAATAGATGTTGGGACTTCATTATCCACATCGAATACATTCCAGCTCCACAGGTGGGTAGGTCCTGGTGTTAGTTCTTAATATGTGATGTGTATGTATGTAAGTTCGTTCCCGGCTTGGTGTCATGGTACCGTTTGTATAATTAAGGTAATGATGATGATAGAAGAAAAAAAGTCTTTGGGTAGTTGGTCTTTTCTACATTATTTGAAACGAGGTAATGTAAAAATAAAATCCGGTAGGGCCTTTCAGCATTGATGATGATGATGTAGCCATAGGCTTCAGTATTATGTTCTGTTATATATATGATTCAACTGACTGAACTGCTTCGCCCAAGTCTCAATACAAATATGTGGGTATCTATAGTGGGTATTTCAACAAACTACTCATAGTGTTCCCCATCCGCAGAATCTTCTGCCAATCCTAATTGCCGTGCCTGAGATTACTCCCCATACACCAGCATTTACAGCAGCGTGCAGCCCCATCATAAGAGCTAATTTACCCATGTATGCAAGCATGTCGGACCGAGAGCCACCACCGCCCAAAGCCCCTAGGGCGCGGACATCAGCAGCGGAGGATGCAGTAGATAGCAGATAGGATGAAGCAAGAGAGCGAAGGTAGAGAGATTCGAGGGGAATGAAAAGCACGGTTGTAATCATCGACGCGAGGTGAGAGGCAAGAGAATCAACAGGATGAGACGATAGGATTGTTATTCGGTGGGCAGTTGAAGAATTTGTGTTTTCCGAAGGACCTTCGCGCACATTTGGATCAGATATACGAGGGTATATACCTGAATCGAAATCGTTCTCCCCAGTTGGCTCCGCTTCGGAGGGATGATTACGAGTGTCTTCCTGGCTGGGCGGCTCTTCTACACTTTCTGGCAATATGTTGGCAAGGCTTGACGACGGCCCTTCAATAGGAGATTCAGCGGTAAACTCATCTGTTCCTCGAGCTTGTTGTTGATCTTGAGGTACCAGGCCTAGCACATCTTCCCCGTTTCCAGGAGATGCAGCTGATGTCATGTTTGAGAGGCCATCGCTGTCCACGGCATCTGAATGGACAATCGTAGAGAGGCTTTGGTTTTGGTGAGCCAAGATTGTGTCCAGGAGCTCTGTAATAGAGCGGCGATGGCCTGTTTCGCCATTAGAAGTAGGAAAGTCAATGTCATTACCAGGCCGAGGACGCAATTGGCCCTGGTTCTGGGCATTACGGTTGCCCAAGAGTTCCAGCTGCATAGTAATGATATCAGAGTTCTGGTGAATTAGAGAAGCACGAACGTGAGGAGATGTTGGTGAAGACGTTTCGGGGGATGATTGTCGAGAGAAAAGGGTGTTTGAGCGCGAGTTCCGCTGGCCTTCGTGAGCATCACGTTCGCCTTGCGCCTCAGTGTTTACGGCGGGAGAACCATTAACAGCGGGAGAAAAATCACTTGTATGACCCAGTGGAGCCATCTCTGAAAGACCCCCAGTGCTCATCTGTGCTGGTGACTGATGAATCGGATCGTCCTCATTCGATAGTACACGGTCACCGCTGAAGTCAAATCCGGAATCAGGTACTGGGGCAGTAACAGGTGTACTGGGTTGACCAGAGCGTGCGGCCTCATGAGCTTGGACCACCTCCTCTGGAGCTGGAGGTACTGCTTGTTGTAACCGGCGAGTTCGGTTTTGTCGTTCATTTTGCAGTTGTTCGACACTCATAGGTAAGGATTCAAGCCATTCTCGCCTGCGGCGGGAGTCCACAGCTTGTTCAGGGGCTGCTGATGTTCGTTGCGTCTTAACGCCAAACCACGATAGCATCCAGCCCTGAAGAAATTTTAATTCACACATGAGATCTTCAAGCAAAGAAAGATTGTTACGACGATTCTCTTCTTCAGATCTGCGCCCAAGGGTTGGGGCCATCCAATCGATGAGGTCATTCTCGAAGGCCACTTTGATGGATAGCTCATCCGCAAGAGTTGGTTTTGGTAGTTGTCGGCGAATTAGCCGGTAAAGCCTTATCTCTATAACTGGACGAAGATAGACGTAAAGGTAGACGAGAAGTGGAGGGGCTTTCAGTAAGTTCAAACAGACATCGCCCACGGACTGCAAGGTGAAGGCTGCAGGTAAGGGTGGGAATAATATAGTGGTAAGTTCTCCCAAAGGTGCCAGGAACCTGATTCCCGGGAAGCCATACGGATGAACGAGGTGAAGGGATTGTAAGAGTGAATACACATAAGATTGTATAGCAAGAACAAGCAATGTCCCCCGAGCCCTACACAACCATTAGTTTCTTTTAACACAATCTGACGTCTCTGGAATCCACTCACGCAGAATGTAAAATTGTAAATGATGACCGCACAAGTTTCGAAAGTATGTCATTGTCAGGAAATCTACTTTGCAATGAGGAAATTAAGCGCTCAAGAGGATGATGTCGGCAAATTGATAAGCACGTCGATAGAGCCCATGCTGGAATCCCTGCAAAGTAAAACCCCAATATGCCATATGAAGCACGTTCATGGGCCATGATACCCATCAGGGGAATATGAGTGTAACTTCTGAATGTCTGCAGAATAAGGCTTATGGATCAACTCTCTGGGTAACGTAAATTTTACTTTTCACCATATTAAACTCACCTGTATCCGACCTGTAAGAGATGATGTCCACCACGAGCCTAAAAATACCGAGACCTGATCTAAAGTAGCCATGACCAGTCCGTAGTCATTCTCGGCAGCTATCATATCGATTTTCTGCTGCTCACTGAGGCCACTCGCATTGCCGTCCTCGCTAACAACGATACCCATCGTTGAGAGGATGTCATTCTTAGCTCTCCGCAGCTCCCTCCCGAATGACTTGGATTCAGGGTTGATGGGATGCCCCCTCTCATCATAGTGTTGAACATACCCATCTGCATAGCGAGGAGATACCCTCTGTTGGGTTGGGTTGCCCAGGTCCACCGTTGAATCTGCAGGGCGCTCAGGAGCTTCATATGGAGAACGACCCTGAATATTAATGGTCAATTATTAGAAGCTTAGAATTCATAGCAAACAATAAGATAGCAGAATATGATATGATCATGTGGCACTATACAGAGGTATGCGATTATACCAGCCGACGGTGCTTTATGTTTGGAATTCTAATAGTAAATGGCTTTTGCAAATGTCACACGGAGAGATTTGAGGGGAAATATTTGAGAGGAGCAATGAACAAAAGCGTTCGTTGTTGAAGAAGTAGTATAGAGCTAACACAAGCCAAGAGGATAGCAACGGATAGAGAACTGGGAGCCTACCAAAGCCAATCGGTTTAAGTACGCCTGTCGCCCCATGACGTATAATAGCAAGCAAACTTTTTGAAAGCCTCTCTAGGTCATTTTTTGGCAGGAACGGAGAATGAGATATTGACGTTCAAGACGATGTTATCGAATGGACATCGAAGTTCACGTGGGCGCCTGTCGCGCCTGTAGCGCCTAAAGCACGGCCTGCTGTGATCGGCCTTTTTTGTGACAAACAAGACAAACGTCTCAAAAAAAGAACAAAAGTTTCGGAGCGACAGTACTTTCGACTGCATTGGAGCGATTCAACCCACTTATACTTTCCAATTTATCTTGGATATATGATGGCGCGATAGTTTACACGGCGACACTATTTTTGAGATCCGCGCGCAAAAATGTCTAAAGCTGTCGTTAAGACGACCTTCGAGGCGTCTCGGACTTTGCGTCCCATATACACCGGAGGAAGTACTGCGCTAGATGCCAGTGGACGTTTGCTAGTAGCTTGTGTGGGCGAAGATGCTCTCATTGTAGATCTTGAGACTGGTGATCAGCTCGCAAGCTTGGAAGGAGTGAGTCTTGCCCCCATTCGCTCATATGCGGTATTGTCGCAAGTTTCTAACCAAAACTATAGGATGGAGAGATTATCACCAGCTTGGCTAGTGAGTTGCCCACTCTACATCCTGGCGCTGTTCCTGTTACATTCCAACTCATTTAAGTAGAGCATATCTAACCATATCTTAGTCACGCCATCCGCTTCACATGTGGTCGTTTGCTCGCGATCAATGTCTATGCGCATTTACTCGTTGACTCCCTTCGAAGATTCTTCACGGACCCTCGACGCGAAGCTTGTGCGAAGCCTCAAGCCCCATACTGCGCCCGTTGTTACAACCGCTATCGACCAGACTGGCACGCTTCTGGCAACCGGTGCTTCTGATGGCTCTATCAAGGTCTGGGATATTCGAGGTGGTTATGTTACGCACACTTTTCATGGCCATGCTGGTGTCATATCTGCTTTGTGCTTCTTCCAGGTGCCATTTCAGGATAGCGAAAGCAAGTCCACCTCGAAGAAAAAGAAATCCAAGAGGAAGTCAGATGATTCTGACGAGGATGAGGACATGGAAGATGCCGCCCCTGTCGTGTCGATTGGAGGATTTCGACTTGCCTCGGGCAGTGAGGAGGGCAAAGTACGGGTATGGGATTTGAACAAGCGGAAATCTATAGCGTCGCTCGATTCTCATGTCTCGGTTGTACGCAGTTTATCGTACTCTCCTGCAGAAAATGCATTGCTCTCAGCGGGCCGAGACAAGACGGTCATCGTTTGGGATGTCCGCACTTTTAAAACTCGCAGAATCATTCCTGTTCTTGAGAGCGTGGAAGCGGCCGCCTTTGTTGCTGACAGTGGACTTGCTCTAGTAGGAGGTGAAAATGGAGTGTTGCGTGTCTGGGATTGCAACCGGGGAGGAGAGGTAACCCAAGAGCAAGAAGCTGCAGCCGAGTTCGAGGCCATCGTGGCAATCCAGTACACCCCGGGGATACCATTCGCAATGACCGTGCATGCCGATCAAACCTTGAGACTTCATTCACTTGAACCCTTGTTGGATTTCAAGCCTGGATCTTTGCTTGATCCCCTACCAGTCATAAGACGTATCTCGGGCAACGACGACGACATTATTGACCTTGCATATGTCGGCCCAGATCGATCAATGCTGGCGCTGGCTACAAACACTGAGAGTGTTAGACTGGTTTCGGTGGGACGATCCGAAGACCGGCCATCTGATAAAGAAAAGGATTTCTTTGGCGCAGATATCGCTCATCTTGAAGGCCACGACGACATCATCATATGCATTGATGTGGACTGGTCTGGCCACTGGCTGGCGACGGGTGCAAAAGATAATACAGCTCGTCTTTGGCGTCTTGATCCTAAGACGTCCACCTATACCTGCTTTGCTGCTATGACAGGCCACGCCGAGTCTCTGGGTGCCATAAGTTTCCCTCGCGCCCCGCCACCGGCAAACACACCCGCACGAAATGACCCTCTGAACCATCCTCCACAATTCCTACTCACTGGTTCTCAAGATCGCACTATTAAGCGATGGGATATAGGCAAGTTGGCTCCGCTCAGCTCTTCCAAACCGCATACCCCGAAGGCGGTTTTCACCCGCAAAGCTCACGACAAAGATATTAATGCTCTGGATGTCAACCCAACATCGACTCTATTTGCATCTGCTTCACAAGATCGAACTGTTAAGATCTGGTCCGTTGAAGAAGGGTCGGTTGTAGGTATCCTCCGCGGACACAAGAGAGGAGTCTGGTCGGCGCGATTCTCTCCCCATGGCACCCCCGTCATTAGCTCCAGCGCACAGAGCAGTACAAACAGGGGTCTGATAGTTACTGGATCTGGCGATAAAACTGTCAAATTATGGAGTTTATCGGACTATAGCTGTCTCCTTACTTTTGAGGGCCACACGAACAGCGTGCTCAAGGTGCTTTGGCTTCCGCCTTCGGATTTGTCAACCAAGAAAAATGAAGATGAAGATGAAGATGAATCGGCGCCGGCACAAAACAATGCCACACAGGCGCGCCCTCTCGTGGCGTCTGCAGCTGCAGATGGCCTAGTCAAAATCTGGTCCCCATACACTGGAGAACTCGAGACCACGCTAGATAACCACACAGACAGAGTCTGGGCACTAGCGAGCCCAACACCCTCTGGCTCCCGTGCTGATGTTCTCTCTTCCAGCACACATAATTTCTCATCCCCATACGCCATTGCCTCTGGCTCTGCGGACTCCACCGTCACATTCTGGACTGACACTACATCCGCGACTTACACCGCTACAGTTAGTGCGAATGCTGCCCGTATTGAGCAGGACCAGAAATTGGAAAATTATATCAGGGCTGGAGCGTACCGTGAAGCCATCACACTAGCCCTTCAACTCAACCATCCCGGAAGGCTACTCTCTCTGTTCACAGCTGCAGTAGATACTGCTGACGATCCGTCCTCGACAGATGCCGAAAAGAGCGAGCGTGCTAACAGTCTAACCGGAAACCCTTCGATTGATGAGGTCCTGCAGACTCTCGACTCCAATAACCTTCGTACTCTTCTTCTTCGCTTACGTGATTGGAACACGAATGCTCGCACGTCCCGTGTTGCACAACGCATCTTGTTTGCATTGTTCAGGTCCTATCCCGCTTCAACATTCATCGAGCTCGCGACAACAAGTATGGCTAATCGACGCAGTGACAGCCGCACTGCAGCCGGTATGAAGGACATTCTGCAAGCCTTGTCTGCATATACTGAAAGGCATTACCGTCGAATCGAAGAGCTTACGGACGAAAGCTACCTTGTGGAATGGGTTCTGGGAGAAATGGATGGGGGCGTAGGCCTCGGAGGCTTGGGCATCTCTGGCGCTCGGGATGTTATTGACAGTGCTACAGATGATGTACCTGAGCATGAGAAGGACACTATCATGCTGGGAGCATAAAAATTGCACTTCCGTGAACGAGGATATGTACAGATAGAGAAAAATGATTTGTTTTTGGAATACTGTGATATGTCGGCGCATTCTCTTGGAGCACTGTTGCATTTACATCTGATACGTTATTGGAGGAAAGTGTGTTTAAAAGTCTTCTCAGAGGTGACCTTTTGTTGCCGGTAATTGATACTTTCTAACAAGTACTTCAGAGTACGGAGTGTTGTCTTTTGGGCCCAGTTTAGACTACTCTTTCCCTTCCACATAAACCAAGAACAAGAATGCTGTATCAGGTGCGACTTACAAGGTATCATGACCATTGGTACTTGGAATGGGAGACGAAGCGTTGTGTCGTGTTCACATAGGGTAAAATTGCACATCACTCACTATATGCCGCAATGACAGTGGTGGTTGGTATCCAAGGTATCTAATACATTTGTATCTCAACAAGTCTATATAAATGAGGGTGTCGGCAGTATCGCAGATCGGAAATATCACCTGTCATCATCATGCCTCCGTCTCCGGTAAGAGTCACGGTCACTGTCTCGATCCCGGTCACGATCTCGACCATGTCTGCTTGATGTATTGGACGAGTGTCTGCTGGAACTATAGCGATCATCATCCCGGTACCTGCGGCTCCTTTCTCTATCTTTCTCCCGCTCACGGCTGCGATCGCGACGACGGTCGCGGTCGCGATCTCTATCCCGATAGGACCGGTCATCCCTACTTTCGCCATCGTCATCGTCATATCTTCGTCGCCTCGAATGACTTCGGTCTCTCCTAGAGGATCCCATTTTCCGCCTGTCATAACGATCATCATCGTCTCGTTCGTAGTCACGGCGCCGGGAATCCCTATCCCGATCTTTGTCACGTCCACTCCTTTCAAGGTTGCGATCCCTTCGTTCTTTCCATTCATCATCATCCCTCTTTGACTTTGCCTCTTTCTGCAAGGCTGTGAGCTCCTCCTCTGTTATGGACTCGCCTGTCTTCTTATTCCGCATCATAACCGGCATATAAACACCCTCTGTGCTGGTCTCGCCTTCTTTACCGTTTTTCCGAGCTCCTTTGCGCATTGCAGCCTTTCCCCAAGCACCAAGCTCTGCTTCTGCTCCCTTACCGCCCGATGCGTCCTTCGCCCCAATACCTAGAAAGCCTGGTCGACGCTCGGGAATCCGGGGTTTATCAAGAACCGCGGAGGAGCCATACTTCCCCTTTCCAACAGCCTGGCCTTCCTTCCAGCCCATTCCTCGAAGTAAAGCAGCGCCAAACTCTTCTACAGGAATCGCATTATACTGATCCAATGTTGCTGACTCGGGCCGAGAAGCAATATCAGCCTGGAACGAAGTTGTCTCATCGTAGCGTCCCCCAGTCCCACCTTCCTCCTCGTCCAACGGTCTAGACTCAATGACAAGATCCGACCGTCCCTCTGTCTCGCCTTTACTCTCACGGATAAGTGCACGAAGGGCAATCTCATCTTGCGTAAGCGGCTTCTGTTTCTCCTCATTAACAAGCTCTGCATCTTCCATCGGCTTATCGCCCGCCTCTTCCTGAGTATGTTGCCCCGTACTCCGTTGCTGCGCAAAACTAAGACCGTAAGCCATGCTCGGACTATCCGTCTCTGTATTTTCCCCGGCAATCTCGCCTCTCTTAGCCGCTTCCTGTATCGCTTGGACCTCCTTCGGGAGCAGGTTCTTTCCCTTAGGTTTCTGGCTGACGCCGGGTCGATTCCGCCAATTGTTGTTGCTCGCGACCGGTATAACTAGCTCGCGCTTTTCATCCTTTTTGTCTGCAGATACGGCGGTCCCTGTTTCTGTATCGAATTCTGTGACGACTTCATGCACTGGCGCTCTCTCTTCTTCGTCGGATTCATCGTCGTCATGGAGATGATGAGGTCGGCGCGCAAGTGTTCGGTTGTGGGCATCGGTCCCCCGAATAGATCCTTGGAGGCTGAATGCGGTTTTCTTGGTCTGTCCATTTGACGCTGATGATCCCCCGCCTAGCGATAAGGAGAAAGGCTTCGACGAGCCCTGAGACCGCTCTTGGCTGTCCCGCGGCGGGTGTGAAGCCATTGTTTTGAGTCTTTATTTTGGTCGCAACAGGTAAGCAAAATGACGAGAACCCATACCAGATGGGACGCGAACCGTGACTTAAATCTTCGGCGAGGAAGACTATTCAGTTTGCTTCTGTTTAAGACTGTTGAGAGGTCGCATCCCTAAAGAAAGCGGTATGGGTGGCGATACCATTTTTTAAGCGCGCGCTTATGTTTGAAGTTCCCGTTTCGGAAGTCAGGTGTTATCTATCGATGAAGGATATCGTGGAAATGAGATAAGCTAGTCGTACAGTCATAGTCATTGATGTCTTTTCTAGATATTGTATTTCACCCATGCCAACCAAATGTCCAAGTACGTATGTGTACTTTCGTATGCGTCTTATCAATACATGTAGTACAAAATAGGGGTAACAGGGTACGAAACAGAATCGTGGCTTGCATATGCTTCCAACCAATCGTGAATCGTATGCCAATGCATGATACCAAAGTCAATGCTAGAATGTAGAGGCGTGTAAGAGTTTAGGGGAACGTCACGCGGGGCAAGGTAGTAAAAGGTAGTTAAGAGGCAAGAGTGATGAAACAGAGGCGAGGTGAAGGGGTATGGAAGGTAGCATAAAATTGCACGCGGTTGTTAGAAAGGCTAAAAGGTAGAGACATGGGGTGGAGGGTATGGGTAATCAATAAAGAGGTAAAGGTCAAAAATATTTACAAACGAAGATTAGAGGGACAAGTGCAGTAGATACAAGCTGACAGCCACCAGTGCTTCTGAAGTCCAAGGAGCTTAGCTGCTAGCGGTTTGAGCTTGTGGAGGGTTCGGGCTCTTGTTCGAAGGTGGCATAGGACCACCCTGAGCACTGCCACTGCGTTGAGTCTGCGGTGTTGCGCTGCGGCTCGGTTGAGGGACAACCCCATTCATGGCCGGCGAGTTTCCAACGCCCACTCGATTTTGTTGAGCAGTTTGAGGAACACGCATCATGGGCGAGTACCCTTGCGCTTGAGGCATCTGTATCCCAGGGCTACCATTCATGCCGCTCGGAGACGATTGAAAGTTTCCATCTTGCGACATCTGATAATTGGCCTGGACGGCTCCAATATTTCCAGCGGCTGCATTCATTGCAACCTGAGACATTCTCTGCTGCTGATACTGATGCAATCGTTCGGTGGCCAACTTATTCACCTGCTCTGCGGGCATACCTGGGTGCGTTCTCTGGATCTGATTTTGCAAGCTACTGATGGTCGGTACAACCCCGCTTGACAACAAGTTAGGCTGTCCCATGCGAGGTGAGGGAGTAGAGACCCCTTGAGGAGTAGCGTTATGAAATGACGGGCTTTGCATGCCACCCCCAGCCTGGAGAGCAGCCATCATGGCGGGATTGTTTGGGGTCCCATTAACATTGGGTACATTCATAGTCGGGGAATGAGAACCCTGGCCCACAAACTGTTGCTGATTGTGAAATTGCTGCTGGGGTTGCTGAGGTTGAGGCTGCGGGTGTGGCTGTTGCTGCCTAGATTGTAAGAGCCGTTGTTGCTCTTGGAGCCGGTTGGCTTCCCGGATGACCCGAGTGTTGTCTGGAGTCGTTTGCATTGGCATTCCAGGTCGAGTGGCAGTTGATTGTTGCATTCCGGACTGTGGCACCATTTTCATGGCCATGGGGTTAGGAGGCATGTGGCCATTCGCAGGTCCGCTTCCAGACATTGCTTGCATATGGGGCCGTCCTTGGTTGGCACCAACGCCAGGCGGTATTCCATTCGACATTCCATTCGGTAGCCCATTCGGCATCCCATTAGGGGTACTGGCGGGCATAGAGGGAGTTCCAGGGTTTTGAGGCATAGCATTCGGAGTTCGACCAGGAGCGTTCATCATTGGCTGCTGGTTAGGCATTTGCCCAGCACGCTGAGCTGCCAAGTTCGCCTTCAAAAATCCCGTTAGCAATAATTCAAATTCTGTGCATGGGATGGAAAACTACCCTCTGTGTGGCTATCATCTGCTGCCGGTATTGTTCTTGCCTCTCCTGCAGTTTTAACTCCCGCTCATACTTGAGTCGACTAAACTCGGCAGGTGTGGAGATAGGGGGCTTTGGCTGGTTTGCTTCGTTGACTTTTCTCAATGATGCTAGTTGTGAAGCTGAGAAAGAGTTAGTATGGTGTATATTAGATTGTCAACCTCCTAATTCCTCACCGTGTTGTTGCTTTTGAAGCATCGTCTCCCGCTTCTTGGCCAACTTGCGCATGGCATCGAGCAAAGCAAGATGCTTCGAGGACCGTCTACGGTCTACCCGGACGGGTTGTGTGGTTCGCCTACGAACCGGGGGTAATGACTGGGGGTTGTTATTGCCCTGCTGCTGCTGCTGCTGTTGTTGTTGTTGTTGTTGCTGCGCTGCTTGCTGCTGCGCTAACACAGTACGCTGTGCTGTCTCCAGCCTTTGATGGTAAGCCCTGAAGTATTGTGTCTTTGACATATCCGCAGGTAATCCCTCCAGACCAATCCAGCGTTCAAAGCATTCCCAAGGGGTTCGCCTCTCCGCTCCAGAAGTGAATTGCGACGAAGGAGTCAAACAGCTAGAAATCAGAGACCAGTTGTAAGAGTACTCCTTTACGAGACGGCGCAATTCATCATCCTCTGCCCATGTCCACTGAGATGACTGACGGGACTCAAAGAAGCCAACCGAAGGCATAGGGTATTCAGTTGGAGGTCTAAAGGTATGCCCCGGGTGAATACGATCACGTATATGCTTGTTCTCGGGTCGGAAGAGGGCAACATTTGTCTGCTCTGGCGGCAGGTCCAATAACCTTTGCTCTGGATCGGAATGATACTGCGAATAATCGTAACGGCTACGTTTTCGTCGCGGTTCATCATCAAGGAATGCTATCTTTCCAGAAGCGTACTTTGAGACTGGTAGAATCTCAGTCTTCCACGTAGCATCCGGAGGTTCTTTGAAAGTCGGGAGGTTGGTTTCTGGAGCAATCCCAACTGGGGAGTAGACTGGAAGTTCATCCAGAAGCTTTTGAGCTGCCGGCGTCATATCTAGCGAGAATGTGAATTCATCTGAGCTAAGGGAGAATATTGCTGCAGGCGCAACCGTATCATGTAAATCATGACGCGGCTCATCATTATAGCCCTCGCTAACCGAGTCTTCTTCTGTTGAAGGTACTAGGTCTGGAGTTGGGTGAGACATTCCCAGCATTTCATCTCCTGTCTCCTCTGGAGGCGACATCATATTAGTATCAGGTTCGACCTTTTTCTCTAATTTGAGTGGTGGAGCCCTAGCGTGCACACGGAGCAACGACCTATGTTCTGGCTGGCTGTTGACATACTCGGCGCACCAATCTGCGCAACTTTTTGCTGCTGCGGTCTTCCACTTCCTTTCTTCGCGAAAATCAGTGCGCATCCACTTCATGTGATCTAGAAGAACATCCCAGTGCGTCCCTTGGCGAGGAGGCTCTACTGAGCGCTTCATTTGGCGCAATGGCCACCGATTTGCATTTTGAAGCTGATAGATGCGGCGAAGGGTACGACAATCCATTTGCTCTTGATATTCAAGGTGATGATTTGCGGTGGTTAAGGTTTTATGAGCAGAGGCAAGGAGGGTACTGAGGCTTATGCCTCGAGGGGGGCTATAAGCCTTGCTCTGGAACAAGGTGAATAGATAATCCCTTTCCTCGTTCAACTTCGCTAGATCACCAGTATGCTGGCGGACAAGATCCATGGAGTCGGCTTGGTCCTGCGGTTGTTGTTGTTGCTGCTGTTTTGGAAAAACAACTGTAGAGAGCTTGCTCCTTTCTCTTTCCCGTGCCTTCCTGTCCTTGAAGCTTAATCTTGCTGCAGAGTCACTGGAAGCCTTGGATACAGCTCGCGCCGCCTCTGCGGGTTTCTCAGTAGCAGAGGCTTTATCAGGTTGTACCACCGCCGGTTTAGGGGATTCGCCGAGGATTTCAGAAACGGATTTATGCCGAATAGCACCGGAAGAGACTCTGGTTGTCATTCTTTCGGGCTGTGCTGGCCCAGAAACGGTTTGCGTGCCCTTCTTCGGTGCCGAAGTTGCTGGAGCCAGTACTTCAGGTTCTATCGCATTCGAAAGTTGGGCCTGTTCGGTTTGAGGTGACGCAGACACCCCGTCACCTTCTGCGGTTTCGACCACTCCATCAGGCTTCTTTGATTCCGGCGCTGGGGGTATATGGACTGAAACTTGCTCCTCTTTCACCGAATCCTCGAGACCTGTCGGTGCCGAGTCAACACTCTCTTGCAGCACGTCATTCGTCGTCGAAGGCCTATCGGTACCACTATCCCCGATTGTTTTCTTCGAGACCAGCGAGCTTTGCCGAAGCGATTGCGCCTCTTCTAATCGAAGCTGTTCATCCGGCGTGGATGGCACCAGGATTGGAGGCGCTTGGGTAGGTTCCTCAGGCTTGGGGCTTGGTACAATCTTATCGGTGGGTCCAGTTCCCTCCACGGCCGGACTCGTCTCTGGCGATACAGCAACCGGGATAGGAGTATTGTTAGAATAAGGACCGGCTGAAGACACAGGAGAGAGCGGCTGTTCATTGCGATGAGCCACGCGGCTTAGCCGGAGAGACGGCCGTTCATCATGCTTGTTTTGGCCAGAGGGCACTTCAGCGGGCCCAGAAGCAACCCCAACCGTTGGTGTCGGCTTGACCTGGCTCGGTGAGACGCTAACCTCTGCAGAATCATGGCCTTGGTTGCTCTTGGGAGTTCCTGGAACAGCAGGGATTATCTTCTGCTCAGGGGCTGGAGATTCGGCCGGGGGTGCAGCGGCTGGAGTAGATGCATCAAGACCTTGCAAGCCTTCGGAAGTAATGCCAGGCGCAGGCTGAGTAGGGGCTTGGACATCTTGCTGTTGCTGTTGTAGTACAGTACCAGAAGGTTTCTGTTCCGGTAACTGCTGGGACAGTGGTATATGTTTGCCGACCTCAGGAGCAGTCTGAGAAAGAACAGCTTCTACACCCGCCGGCGGACTGATAGGAATGACATTGGAGGCTTTCGATGGTTCGGGTCGTGACTGCACAGCTTCCTGGTACTTGCGCGATAGGATCTCTGCGTAATTAGGTAAGGGTGGAAGGGTGGCTTCATCGAAGTAGCGACCTCTTCAGAAGTCGATCAGTAATTGCGACCAATTGGAGTATATAGTATTACATGTGATTGAACCCATTGATAAAAAGAAAGCAAGACTATAAATAAGATACAATAATGAAAACCAAAACGAGATTCGAAAGACAAAACAGGAAAAGAAAGAAAAGAGAGAGAGAGAGAGAGAAAGAATAAAAGACAAATAGAAGGGAATAGTGATTCTTCTAAGACTTACTTGGAAAGATCGTTGGCGTCGAGGAACGCCTGTTCCTTCTGATGGTATAGCGAGTCCGCGGATGGGGTCTCGGTCGCGCCCGCGAAGCCTACGGTCGCAAAGTAGAGCTCGCTCAGTTTGCGCTTCCGCGACAACAAACAACGTCTAAAAATTAAAAGTGAGCGATAATTCGATATCGCATGGGGCAGTGGAATAGAATGGATCGCTGGGAGATAATAATTACTTACGCGATCTCATCGTTCTTAGACCGAAGGAGCTCTTCGCGGAGCATCGAGTCTATTTCGGGAATACAGCATCCGATTAACGCGCTAAATTAAAAAGGAGTGGGTTGAGCGAAGTCATCCAGGTGGAAAAAATCGCTCAGAAATGATGGAAAGGATGTGGTTGTGTTGTTATGGGATGCAGAGTATCAAGACGCGCGAAGATTAGACTTGAAGGGATTTTTGGGTGTGTTAGTAGTGATGAGACTTTTGCACGGGTAGTATGGGGGGAATTTTTGGTTGGTTAGTTGGGGGAGCAGAAAGGGAGTGTAAGTAATTGAAGAGAGCGTTGTGGTTCCGGGAACAGAACAGCGCGCGCAAAAGTGGTCGCTGGTAAGTAGGTATGGTATTGTTATCGAGCGAAAAGAAGGGCCCAAGTCCTACCCCCAAGTCTGGTATGCTACCCAGTTTGAAAGAAAATACATTCGCTGCAGCCTAAGGCAGACATAGTCTCCCTTGCCTTCTAGGCGTTACTAGGACAGACGACCTCTGCTTCGTTTTCCAAAGAAGAAAAAAGTACAGAATAAGTACAAGTGAAAAAGGCAAATTAAATATCTTATTTTTCCATAGTTTTTTTTCCTCCCTTTTCCTCTTTGTCTCTGGAATTTCCTTTCCCCAAAGCACCTACTAGGTAGGAGGTACACACCTATCATTGCCGCATTCAGTATCTCGGTACCTCAGGCATCTCCATCCTAGTTCCATCGTCACCGCCTAATTCATACGATAATGTCTGGCAGAAAAAAAAGTTGCCCGCTTTTTTTGTACTGCTTTCATATCTACATCTTGAAAAAATCATTCGTCATTGGTGAAACATCAACCAACATTGTTTTACACGATTCCAAATCATGGCCAAGCGCAAGAGAGAAGAAACGACCAAGGACACTCCAGTCTCGAGTCAACAACCATCAAAGGTGGTTAAATCAACAACCAGTCATGAGACTCGCCCATCCTCCGTTGATCTACCGGCTGTCACCTTGCAAATAATCACTGGATCATATGAACGGGTGCTGCATGGCTTCACTGCTGCCATTTCCCCATCTTGTTTCTCATCCAGTGATGAGAAGGATTCTTCCACTCACTCATCTGCAGTACAATTCGTTGATACCTTCTTGTTTGAGGCCCATGCATCCGCCATCCGCTGCCTCGCCTTGTCCCCTCGACCAAATGCAGATTCGACCGAGGAATCGCCAAAGGTCATTCTGGCGAGCGGTGCAACGGATGAGACTATCAAGCTTTATTCTTTGTCTGCCGCCTCTCTTGAGGTAAACGACCAGTATCCCTCTATTCCGACCCTCGCGGGTAACAAAATCCTCGAGAATCCTAAGAATCGAGAGCTGGGCACATTGCTACACCACTCTTCGAGTATATCTGCTCTTCATTTCCCATCACGCTCGAAGCTTTTAGCTGCTTCGGAGGACAACACTATCTCCGTCACCCGGACTCGCGACTTTGCCGTTGTATCTACCATTAAGGCCCCCCGCCCGAAAGTTCAAGGGAGACCCAGCGGAGACACAGCTCCTCCTGGAGGGTCCCCGTCTGGTGTCAATGACTTCGCTGTGCATCCCAGTATGAAATTGATGCTCAGCGTGGGGAAGGGTGAGAAATGTATGAGGCTTTGGAACCTGGTCACGGGTAAAAAGGCTGGTGTGTTGAGCTTCAGTAGAGAGATTCTACAGGCGGTTAAAGAAGGCAAGTGGAGTACTGGTGAGGGAAGGAAGATTGTCTGGGACTCTAAGGGCGAGGAATTTGCCGTTGCATTTGAGTGGGGGGCTGTTGTCTTCGGAATTGTGAGTGTTTTATATCCTTCAGCCTATAATGTAGGAGTCTAACCATGTCCACAGGATTCAACCCCGATTTGCAGGATATTCCCAACCCCCCGGAGTAAAATCCATCAAATGAAGTATATCAACAAAGATCCATCCGCTGAGGATGGCGACGAACTACTTGCTGTCTCAACGGAAGATGGCAGAGTTATCTTCTACTCCACCAAAAAAGTGCAAAAGCCGCAAGATGATGATGAATCACCTATCCCTTACGCTGAGGCCGTTGCTCAACTTGGCGGCAAAGCTTCTGGTTTCCCGGGGAGGGTGAAGGATTTTGAGATCTTAAGCCTGGAAGGTGAAGCAACAGGTCCCCAAGACGGTTTATTAGTGGTCACGGGCAATAGCGAAGGCGTTATACGCGTATGGTACGTGCCTGGAAAAGACCTCACTGGCAAAGACGAGAGTGGAAAGACCAGTAAACCCACAGACGAGAAAGTTTCAAAAATCCCTCAGGTAGGAAAACTTCTGGATGCTTATGAAACCGGAAATCGGATTACCTGTCTTAAGGGATTTGTTATGCTGCCTTCGGAGGACCCCTCGAGTCTTTCAGATTCCGAAGAGGAGTTCGAAGGCTTAGACAGTGATGAGGAAGAGGAGTCTGAGAGTGAAGAAAGTGATGCTTAACCATTTGGATGTCAGTTGATGATTCCAGTTTATCCTGTATACCCTACGATTTGTTGTTAGACTAGAAGCATGTAAAAGAAAAGCAATTTTTGGCAGCAAAAGTTGTATAGCGCCTTCAATGTCTCTATTTATTTTGATTTTCATTTTTCTTCTTGAGTATCAAAGTCCTCTAGTCTCTCGGGAAATGCTAGTAGAGTCAGGGACGAGGGGGATCGTCAATAACAGGCTAGGGAAACGTATAGAAGAAGTGAATAATGGAATCAAGTAACAAATAGCTACAGTCAATGGTAGAAGTTCCCAATCTGTTCTTCAAAAGTCACTCACTCATTCAAACATCTCAATTCAATTGAGTCAACTGGTTAGGCGGTGACTCAAGAGCGAGAAAAAAAAAGGGTGGAAGGAGGCCTTACCGCCCTACAACGCACTCACTCCACTGCACAAAAGAAACAAACCCCACTGAGTGGCCGACCCAAACTGCTATCATATCGCCTCTGTTCCCGCAAGCTGCAATTTTCATCCATCACCACGCTCTCGACCCTCGCCGGTTTTCTACTCCCCCCACATTACCCTCCTCCTTCCTCCGAACAGCTACCGTATTTGGGTCTAACATAGCAATCATGGCTGCCAACGGCGATTTTTCCGATGATGAATCCCAGCCGGGATCCCCCATGCTGAATGCGAACGGTCATGATGATATTGAAGAACAAGAGCCCCTCGACCAAGAGGAGAAACCTCTCACTTCTGCGATGAAGAGTGTGCCCCCTGTTTCTCAGCCCAAGCGGCCGGAGCTGCCCGAACAGCCAGACCCCGCTACCCTTGACCTGTCGACCCTGACCCCTCTGTCACCCGAAATCATTGCGCGCCAGGCCACTATTAACATTGGTACCATCGGACACGTCGCTCACGGAAAGTCAACGGTGGTCAAGGCTATCTCAGAGGTTCAGACTGTCCGTTTCAAAAACGAGTTGGAGCGAAACATTACAATTAAGCTGGGTTACGCCAACGCCAAGATCTACAAGTGCGACAACCCCGAGTGCCCTCGCCCAACATGCTTCAAGAGTTTCAAGAGTGAGAAGGAGATTGACCCTCCATGTGAGAGAGATGGGTGCACAGGTCGTTATAGGCTGTTGAGACATGTCTCGTAGGTGACTCCGTATTCTCTATTGCTATTCAGGCTTAATTACTAACCTTTTTACTCCCCTCAGCTTCGTCGACTGCCCCGGTCACGATATTCTGATGAGTACCATGTTGTCAGGTGCCGCCGTCATGGATGCAGCCCTTCTTTTGATTGCCGGAAACGAAACTTGCCCTCAGCCCCAAACCTCGGAACATTTGGCAGCTATCGAGATTATGAAGCTTAGCCATATTATTATCTTGCAAAATAAGGTTGATCTGATGAGGGAAGAAGGAGCTCTTCAGCATTACGAGTCGATTTTGAAGTTCATCCGTGGTACTGTTGCTGATGGCTCTCCTATTATCCCTATTTCCGCTCAGCTGAAGTACAACATTGATGCTGTCAACGAATACCTCGTTTCCCACATCCCTGTCCCTGTCCGTGATTTCACCGCTTCGCCACACATGATTGTCATCCGTTCATTCGATGTGAACAAGCCTGGTGCCGAGATTGATGAGCTGAAGGGTGGTGTTGCTGGTGGTTCCATTCTGACTGGTGTGCTTAAGCTTAACGATGAGGTTGAAATCCGTCCCGGTCTCGTGACCAAGGACGAGAATGGCAAGATTCAGTGCCGCCCCATCTTCTCCCGGGTTGTTTCTCTCTTCGCTGAGCACAACGACCTGAAGTTCGCTGTTCCTGGTGGTCTGATTGGTGTCGGTACCCGGGTGGACCCTACTCTGTGCCGTGCTGATCGTCTTGTCGGTTTCGTCCTGGGCCATCGCGGACGTCTGCCCGCTATTTACACCGAGCTGGAGGTCAACTACTTCTTGCTGCGCCGGTTGTTGGGTGTCAAGACCGCCGACGGCAAGCAGGCCAAGGTTGCTAAGCTGAGCAAGAACGAGGTTCTCATGGTCAACATCGGTTCTACAGCCACCGGTGCTAAGGTCATGGGCGTCAAGGCCGATGCCGCCAAGCTGAGCTTGACCAGCCCTGCTTGTACCGAGATTGGCGAGAAGATTGCCATCTCTCGCAGAATCGACAAGCACTGGCGTTTGATCGGTTGGGCAAACATTGTTGCGTAAGTAATCTTTCTATTCCTTCATAGGCCTTTCCCGGATGACAGATATCTAACTGTGTGACAGCGGTAACACCCTCGAACCTATCCTGAACTAAGCGACCTATCATGTGCGTGCATATGTAGCTTGACCTGACCGGGCCAGCTGGAAGGGGAATGAAGGAAATCTAAGCTTCTGGTTCCCTCTGTTCCTCAGACAATAGGCCTTGGAGGGTTCAAGCTTCATGGGGGATCTACCACAGGAACGAAAGAAAGGCATCTGGTTTAACCCATGAATAGAGAACGCAGGAGGACCAATCGCCGTCCATGCTTCTTGGTAGGAGTGTCAAGGGGAAGAACACTTGGGATATTCCGCATCCGCGGCCTATGCAAAGGATCCCAAGAACCAAGAGCCCATTATGTCCAGCAGGTGATGGATGGATTGGGGGGATAAGTTGTTACGGATGGAGTAGGACACTACTACTTCTTTGACGTGTGTTATGACGCTGTTCAGTGAAAAAATTCTTCTATGTTCATTTTTATTACTTCTTTCTTATTCTTTCTACTTGCATGAACCTATGTAGGGGCTACTTATAGGGAGATGACGAATGCAATGAAAAAGTAAAGCATTGGGTAGATTGTTAAATATTGGGACGATGTGAAGGCCTTGCCATATACTCGCTCTGGTAATAATGAGTATATTTATGGTTAATTTTCATAATGGACACGATATCCATATTTCTACCTAAGAAGTATTTGATTGTGAGATATTTCTCCCAAGGGAGTACACACCTTTAGATAGTACCGAAGCAGACCTATATAATCATGATGGCAGGAGTACGAAGTCTCTTACTCTCCCACTTCTTTCTGGGAAATTCGAAGGTAATGATTTTAAGCTCGTGGTTTTAAAGGTAAACATATGCATATATATACCAACTATGGCTTAGGTGGTCTCTTCATCTATACTAGCCCTCCTATGCTAAATATAGCCCTACACAACACCCTACTCCTAGTCTAGCAGTAATTTATTCCTACCAGATTTCAATGGACTATTGGCGATCCACTCAGCATATTGATTGAACTTCCTATTGTGATTTATTCACAGGCAGCCACAATAGGTAAATGACATACAGACAGTACATACAATGGATACATTCTTGGTTCCACCGTATCAAAACTGTGTAATGGACTAGTAACAACAACAGGTGACTAAGGCACTTCATTCTCCCGCAATACTTCAGAGCGCAACTTGTTTGGAATGTTACTATCAACCTAACAAACAACACAGCACTTCCTTGACATTAGGGCGAAGCTGTTGTTGTGTTCGCTTCAACATGTATATACTCGAGGTAAGCTCCTTGTCTTAAAAATCTCCTTGAAGAAATACACACCGCAGTGGCACCTGTCCGGTTATGATAAGGAGCTATAGCTGATCTGGCTTACCGTGGCGGTTATAGCAATTGGCGCGTCTCCTCGACCGCCCGTTCTTCCCATGGAAGAATGTCCTTGTGGGATTCTCTCTGGGACAATTTGTCCTAGAAGGTCTGCTGTCTCTCCGTCAATATAAGGTCCTGCAGCGCACAAAGCCTCCACAGGTTTTGGAAAATGAGGTGTCTCAGAAGGTCTTCGATCAAAGTCAAGTGAGCATGCCCATCATCCATTCAGGTCCAGCGTCACACCTAACCGCATCTCCAGTCTTACGGTCGTGCGAAAGCGAAGTTCAGCTTCGTTGCTGGTCTCTATGGTCAAATTCAGAATCTTGCGTTTATCTACGGTGATATTCTCCCCAAGCTCTGGGGAGCCAGCGGTCTCTTGTTAGCACAGTACTTTCCATCTCGGTTTCAGGGTGAAATCACACAAACTCTTGTGTTTCTGTTTGGGTTCAACCTGATTAGCACCATTCTGTCGCTGCCAATCTCGTACTACAACACGTTCGTCCTGGAAGAGAAATTCGGCTTCAACAAGCAGACGCTCAAGCTCTGGGTTACGGACATGCTGAAGGGTCAGATGCTCGGTATTGTGCTTGGAGCGCCCATTATTAGCGCAGTGCTCAAGATCGTCCAGAAGACTGGTAACTCGTTCTTCTACTACCTGTGGCTTTTTGGTATCTTCGTCCAGGTCTTTGCCATTACCATCTACCCGATCGTGATCCTGCCATTGTTCAACAAGCTCTCGCCTTTGGAACCTGGTGACCTAAAGACCGGCGTTGAAAACCTCGCCAAGAAGCTTAACTTCCCTCTCCAGGAACTTCACGTCATCGATGGCAGCAAGCGGAGTGCTCACAGCAATGCCTATTTCTATGGACTGCCTTGGAAGAAGCATATTGTTATTTACGATACTCTGATTGAGAAGAGTGAATCCGAGGAGGTGGTCGCTGTTCTGAGCCATGAATTGGGCCATTGGAGTCTCAGCCACACCACCAAGCTGTTCGGTATTGCTCAGGTATGTTAACCTGCTTGATGATCGTGTGGGACAGGTCCAACTGACTACTGTAGTTCCACATGTTCTACATCTTCGCTCTTTTCTCAGTCTTTGTAAACAACAAGTCGTTGTACCAATCTTTCGGTTTCATTAACGAACAGCCCATCATGATTGGATTCCTTCTGTTTTCGGATGCTCTGGCGCCAATGGATGCTGTTGTCAAGCTTTTAATGAACATCCTCAGTCGCAAGTTTGAATTCCAGGCTGGTACGCTCTTCTTCTGTTGTGGTAGTGTTAATGTGCCATGATCAAGGACTAACAATCATTCAGATGCGTTTGCTGTGCAGCTTGGCTATTCCGAGAAGCTCGCCTCGTCTCTCCTCAAGCTCCAGATCCAGAACTTGAGCACCATGGATGCCGACTGGATGTATGCCAGCTATCACTACTCTCACCCGATCCTTTCCGAGCGACTCAAGGCGCTCGGCTGGAAGGGTGGAAAGGTCACTGATTATAAGGCGGAAGATGATGAGAAGCCAGTTAAAGCTGCTGACCGCGAGCTGTGAGCCATTCTGATGCTGCTATCTTTACTCGCGTTCTCTGTGGTTGTTCAGAGTTTTGAAAATTTTCGGTTATTCGGTCCTGTGGTACGGGGTTGGTGCTTTTTGTAGAAGTGTGGGAATCCATCATTCAGAAAGAACAGTAATAAAACAAGAAAGAAAACTCCTCTGGTACGCCAAATACAAAATGCGTGGCTTTTAATACCCAACCGAACAGAATCAATCCCATGGCAAGATGATGCCAACAAATCCTTTCAATCATAGACCCGTAACAGCCTCTTTTTTTTGGCTATTTTGTCTCCCTGGCTTTTCCCTTTGCCGTCGGATTTACTCTTCGGCTTGGGTCTCAGCCTTCGCTTTAGCCCTCTTCTCTGCCAATCTCCTCTCCTTCTTCTTCCGCTTCCTTTCCTCCTTGTCTAGAGCACCGGCATCCTGTTCCGCATCGTCTACCTCCATCTGTCCCTGCGCATCATTCTCGTCCTGCATTACGTCGCCATTCTCACCCTCCTGGAACTTCTTCGCGTCCTCCCAATCCCCATTCGCTCCCACTTGCTGCGCATCCCCATCCTCCAGCTTGGCAAGCGCCAAATCACGTCCTAGGACCTCGCCCGCCAGGCCGGCCTTCACACGCTTCAGGTTGTGTATCGTGAGGTTAGGCGCAGCGGCTGTGGTGCGCGAAACGGGGCCATGCTCGCTGATACCGGCGTGGGTTGGTATGCGGGGTCTGTAGCGGCGAGGTCGATGTAGGCGGCGAGGAAGTCATGCGCCGCTGATTGAGAGATGGATTTTGAGTTGACAATGAATGTTGGAGGGAGGGGCGAGGGGCCTGTAGCCATTGTGACGGCTTGGATGTTCGATCGACGGTATAGAGTCTTATAGTTTTCCTCTTGGCGATGGGATACTGTGCGCAGTTGAAAAAAAAAAAGCGTCCGTCTATTATGCAGTAAATCGGTGAATGAATCAAATACCCAAAAATGGGTCGTGCATGCGCAAACGTTAAGACAGAGAGAGCTCAGGTATATCGGGATCTGTGAAAAACGTCCCCCCAAAAGAAAAAAAGTTGTAGGATGGAAAAGTGGTCCGTGCTCTCTCCGCCGGAGGTTCAATTTTCGTTCCGCCCATCAATCGATACTCCAAGCGGTCTCTACCCTCCCACCCCCGGCAATCAATCCCTCTCCGGATCCCACGCCATCCTTTTTCTTCTTCTTCTCCTTCTTCTTCTTAACCTACGTGGCCCATTTGCGGTGCTCGCTGTCCATTCAAATTCGCAACAATGCTTTGCTTCCGGTGCAGGGCCATGCCCTCCGCTCTGAGGACGTACTCGTCCCCGATGTCCATGTCGAGGTAGGTAACAAAGTATAGGGCTACCATAACACTCCATTACCCGAACCACATCCCATAATACCTGGTCTTAAGGGCAACCTCGCGGTACTAACAGCTCTGATCCAGATACCTCAGCCCCAAAACCACCACAACAACACCTTTCAGCACCCTCTCCTCACCACTCCGCCCCATGACTAACTTCACCACCGCCATCCGTCCCCAACTGCAGACCCTAAGCAACACACAACTCCCCTCCGCGGCTACCCCCTCCGCCCAACAGTCCCGCTCTTTCTCCGCCAGTGCCTCCCTGGCCGGTAAGCGCGCGACCTACAATCCCTCGCGACGGGTGCAGAAACGGCGTCACGGATTCTTGGCCCGGGTGCGGTCGCGTGGAGGACGGATGATCATCTTGCGGAGGAGGGCGAAGGGCCGTAAGTCGCTGAGTTGGTAGATGGCCTAGGGGACTACGTTGATTGTTGGGTGATGTATACCGTCGGACAACACGCGGGATCTGTATGATGGATGGGCTGGTTGAGCTATATGGTTTGTTCTCTTGTTCGTCATTTGGAGGGCTTGAAGCTTTCTTTTTTTCGTTGTCGGGGCAAGGCTACCAATGCCTTGGACATAACGGGACGTGATGGTCCTACTGTACCATATACAATGCATTGATCTTTTTATGTGCGATGTGTTGAGGGGGAGGGCTCGTTTTGGTAGATATATAATCGCGGAATTCTACGTGCATTAGACCATGACTTATATATAGTGCGTAGATACAGGCAGTATCTCTCAAAGAAAAAGAAAACAAACATTAGATTGAGTTTCCTAATCTATGGATTTTCTATTGCTGCGGCAGGTGCCTGTCTTCGTCTACTGGTCGGTTGTTTCATGCCAAATCTTGATGTATACCATTCCAATCATCGTAATATATCCGGTTCGTCATTGAAAAGTATCACTCGTCGTCATCTTCATCATCTTCATCATCTTCGTCATCTTCCGATCCAGTTTCATATTCGTCATCATCGTCTTCGTCGTCGGACTCCTCGTCCTCGTCATCACCGACCTTCAGGCCGTAGTCGTCCTCAAAGTCCTTGAGCGGCCGCACCTCGGGAGTGAACCCGGATGACTGGAGACCCTCCTTGATAGTCTGAGCGAACTGGTTAGTTTTGGGCGCTTTATACGGTTGGATAGTCGGTTATAATCATACCTCTTCAAGCACAGTAGCGCAGGTAACAACGATGTTAGCCGTCTTGGGATCAAACAGGGGAAGAATGATGTCGCGGAGCGCGCCCTTGATATCGTCAACGCTAATGTTCCGAACGTGTCGAAGCATCTTCTCCTTGTAGTCACTGGGCAAGTTGCGCACGACCTGGCGGGTAAAGCTGCCCTGGGCGGCACCTGCAATGGTCGCCTGCTCGTTGGCATAGCTGACCACGATGCTGCTGATCGATCCCTCTAGCATCAGAGGGTCGAACGGAGTAGCACCGGACAGATGGTCCTGGACAATCTGCTTGCTCGACTCGAAGGCCTTGTGAGCGTTAGGAGACCGGTACACGTCGAAGTTGACAAAGCCAGTATCGATGTTGTAAGCAAAGTTAGTGCCATATGCCAGTCCAGTGCCACGAACTGCAACCCAAAGAGGACCTTCAACTGCATTCATGTAGGCAATTGCAACCAACAGCGCAGGAAGTCTGGGGTCGTTGTACGAATCAAGGCCCCGAGCGGTTGCGTAAGCAAACGACGAGTCAATAGTGGGCATAGGAACCACATAGGACTCTCCACCCAATTTCTGGCCGGCCTCGCTCAGCAAAGCCCTTCTTGCTGTGATGGGCTGGAGGGTAGAAATCGCGCCAAGTCGCTCGACAAATGGCTTCCAGGAAGAGACAGGACTCTTGAGTTTCTCAAGATCGGCAATGACCAGCACTCGCATGTTTTCGAACTGGAACAGTGCCTTTCGGATTTCTTCCATGCGGGAGACCACGAGTTCTGGTTCCTCAGCCAACTGTTTCTTGATCCTCTTGAGATAGCGTGCCTTCACCAGGGTGCTTCGGGCGCGGACTATGGACTCAGCTGCGTAGTGGACCATGACATGCACCGCTGCGAGCATGTCATCGCCACTACGCTTGGAGTCAGGCACGTCGGAGAGAAGGCGACTGGTAATTGCTCGCAGTCGCTCCACGTCGAAGATTGAGTTCCAGGATAGCTCCTGAAGCCATGCAATCGCCGTGCTATATTTCTCCAGCTCGACTTGGAAGGAGATACGCAGCATTTCCGAGTTGCCTAGACTTCTGGCATTTTCCATCGCATACCCAACTGTGTCCCTCTCCAGTTCAACAACAACCTGTTCGAAGTTGATGGTTTTTCCATCACGCTGAACTGGGAGGTTGAAGAAAGCTTCAGTGTAAATAGAAAGAAGGGGGCGAAGTTGAACCGGAACAGAGTGAGCTGAGATAAGAAGGGAAAGCTGGACGAAATTGCTAGGAATATGCTCAAAGTGGATAAACAGAGGCATTTCGGAGCCATCAGCGTCTACAAGCTTCTGGGCAGTATGGTTAGGGCGTCCTGCCTTCAAAGCAGCACCAGATCTGGCTGTGGTAGTTTCCACAAAATGGATTGATTCAATCCCAGGGATGCTGAATCGCTCCAGCATCTCCTTGGGAATCTCCTTGTCGTTCTCGGCTTTTGCTTTTTCAAGCTTCTCAGCCAGCTGCTTCAGGCCTGCTTCACCAAGACGCTTCTTCTGTGCTGCCACTCTGGCTTCTTCCTCCTTCTTTAGAGTCTCGGACATCTTCATAGATGGCACGCCCAATATAGTGACATGGAGAGCATCCGAAATCCATCTCTTAATGAAACTTCGCCATTCATTCTCACTCCACTTCTCCAGTACGTCGTACTCCTTCAAAGTCGCAACATCCAGGAGAGTCGAACCATCCCTCTTTCCAAACAGGAAATCCGAGATAACGTACTCGGCGAGGGAGGAAGCGGAGCTTTCAGTAGAGAATTTCCAGGTCCGCCTTTGTCGGTCAATGCATTCTTTGAGGTAGTTCATGTCTAGCTCTTTCTCCATTGCATCCTTCAGCACTTCAAAGAAGCGCTGTTCCACCTGGGCTAGTTTATCGGTTTCCACACTGGTCAGAGTGAACCGAATCTCAAAAGAGGGGTGGTCTTCAGTGGCATAGTAGACGGCACTTGCCAGTTGTTCCTTTTCGACAAGGATGTTGTCTAAGAGCGAAGCGGACGATCCAGCAAGGTACAAAAGTGTAACATTGAGGGCCCCAGCTTTTGAGGTGTGAGTATAGTTGCGAGATGAAAGGGAAGGTTGACTGCTTACTTTGAACGGGATCTGTAGAATCCGGTCCCAGGAATCTGATCTCGATCTCTCCAAAAGACTCATCTTCTTCGGGAAACTCTACCCTCTCCACAATAGATCTCTCCAATGGCGGAGCTGCTTGGAGTCCACCCATGGTCGCTTGAACGGAGCATCTGGACGTGGAATAACATCTAGAATGGTGTCTTCAAATTTGTCCAGTGTCTCAAGCATATTGGCATGGTCAACCTCGCCTGTGATGATCAAGCACAGGTTTTTCGGTTGGTACATCTCTCGGTGAAATTCTCTAATTCTTTCTGCCGTGAGAACGCGGAGCTGCTCCATCATACCACCAGTCTCATAACGGAAACCCACGCCATGTGGGTAAGTCAAACGACGAGCACTCAAATCTATAAGTTCAGCAGAGTTGTTCTGCACACCCTGCATCTCAGAGTACACAACGCCTGCATCGTTTCCAGTTCCATCGACGTGGTGTACTTCTGTGTAGCAGCCTTCGTCTGTCAAGGTTGGAGCTATTACATGCTCAAGGTATACAGGCAGAATCTGTGCAAATCCTTCCCAGCCTGCTGTGTCAAGTGTGTACGCCGTGTGGTCTGTAGCTGTCCAGGCATTGGTACTCGAATAAACCCGTGTAGCGAGCTTATCAAGAAATCCCTTGTATCTGTAATTGCGAGAACCCATGAAGCACAAATGCTCCAACGTATGCGGGGCTCCCGAATCATCATGGATTTCTGTGGCAAGGACAAAGTATCCTGTTACTTTAGGACCTTTTTGGTCGATGACCACGACCCGCATGCCAGTTCTCTCAGATTCATACTGGACAAATTCGCTGGGCGAGTAGTCCGGTTTGAATTTCTGTAGTAACTTGAAATGGCTTTTCTGACTCGGGGACATTTTGCTAACCGACCCTGAAAACCTCTGACGATGTACCTTAAACCCAGAGTCTGCGATCGTTGTTTGTGACAATGATCTGTACAGGGGTCAGCAGGCGATACTATATAGCGACGCTAGACCACAAGATAAAGCACGGATTTCACTACTAAGTCAAAGCAAACTAAGATACAAATAGGACATTGAAGAAGCAGGTCAAGGTGAACAGCATCCACAAAGCATGCGGAAACAAATTCGGTGACATAATACCCCCGATGGGTAACAGTTGTCTTTATGCCACTTGATCGAAGAGGGGCTGTTACTTTCCACTTTTTTGCCTTTTTTTTGGCTTTTCTCTCTCTCTTTTTTCCTTTCCAAAAGTAGCGAGCTGACGATAGGAACTTACATGGATCGAATAGAGTTTGCCCAAGTCAGGCCTCGTAAGAAGAGTCGAGACAGCACGATGGACTCTGCTTAACAGTTGATATTAATGTTACAAGGACGTCGTGGACAGTTTGGCCGTAGTTGGGTTTCGGTACCCTCGAACTGTGACGGTGAGAGTGGAGTTTGGGTCCCGTTGTTTTGGGGGGTCACCACGCCAACAAATGCTCAATTACACATGTAGGGATACTCAGGACATGACCTCTGCATAGGTCTATGAGAGTTAAAAGGAGCGAAAGCAAAAGAAATAGTCAAAATGGGTAACAAAACTAACCTTTTAACAACTCATAGTCCACAAAGATTCCTCCAATTGAATGTTCGTGAATTGGGGCCAAGGCGGTGAAACCGATGAAGTCACATGGGGTTGACAGCTTGCTTCCTCTTCTCCTCTGCTTGCTGCTCCCAACCATTCCAGGCAATTCAATTTTAAAGGGGCTTTCAATCTGGGGACTGTGAGTAACGGATTGGGTCACTCGCATTGGTTCTGTCTGTGGAGGAGCCTTATCACTCGTTGACGAACAGCGGAGCTGGTCGCAATCGGACACGTTCACTATGGCCCGCAAGGCATCGGAACAGGAGATATGCCAGTCAGTGCTTGGTTTTGTAACGGAGGGCACCTACCCAACATCTGAGAATGTCATTGCCGCGGAGTTTCCGGTATCTGCTCTCGCAAAGGAGCTAGAGCTCATCTCAAAGGCAAGGGAGGAAGTGGAAGTAAGTAGCGCCAGTTGCGAACCCCGCGCTGCGGCCAGCGCCATTGCCCTTGCGATTAATCCACGATATACTTATTTCTCATGTCAAATAGGCGGGGATTACTGTACTAAGCCGTGACAATGACTTTGACGCCGATGGATGGATTTCACAAGCAAAACAGCTTCATGCAGACATCGAGCGATCTCGTGTCACTGCGAGGGAGATCGTCGCGCAGCATGAGAATACAAACCCTTTACAACTGAAGGTTGACGATGCCGCTGCCAAGTTCCAATTGGTTGAAACTGAAATCGCATTCAACCAAGCTGTAACGCACACACTTGAGGAGGTACAAAGACTATGTCAGCGACTCGATGCTGGGCGGGCCATCCTTGGAGAGGGCCAGGTGATGGACGCAATCGAAACATTAGAAGCGACCGAGGAGGCCATAAGAAAAGACAGTCTCTTTTTAAACACCACTGTCATGCACGTATTATTAGAGAATATCAGCGAACTGCGGAGGGAAATTGCGGAGTACCTCCGTGCTCGCTGGAGCAAGCAGTTGAACGTTGACAGAAAGGAGAGTATCTTGACACTCTTGAATGACAATGGTAATAAATTCCCCCAATCCTGGATCCCGCAATTTCTTGCTGAACAAAGCAGGGCATTCATTGGAAGGAACTATCACGGCTCTGGGCCACCTTGGTATGCTCGCGATGTGCAAGGATAAGTTCGAGAAGGACTTAATTGCTACCCTTTTCGATCCTATTCTACTACCCGCAGTTGAAGGCCAAAGCCGTGGTATCCAGGTCGGAGAGTCATCAATTCAAATAGAATCCCAACCATCGAAGGCATCAGTGTCTGAGGTTTTGGACCGCCTCGCCACAACCTTGGGCTTCCTACGCCAACACCTTCCAGCAACAGTCTCGGACTCATTTTCGGATTCACTCATCCCGACCCTCTCATCGAATGTGATATCCTACTGGCTGTCTTCTGCCATACCCACAGACCTCGAAGGTCTGGGTATGTTCGAAAATATCTTAAACTACGTTTTAAAGTTTACCAACACGATGGAGACCTTCGGGTGGCAGGGGTACGAGGAACTTGTTTCTTGGGTCAATCAGGCCCCTCGTTTATGGCTCACCAGGCGTCGAGTCGATTCGTTGGACCAAGTTCGCAAAGTCCTGGCCGCTAGCAGGGTACCACAAAGCAGGTAGAGCGTGTTGAAAAAGAGGAGGTTTCTGGTAAGGATGAGGTCCTACTGGAGAATACGACTGATGATTGGGATGCTGGCTGGGATGACGAGAACGAACAAGAGACCACAGCGAAGCATTCCGGAAATAAAGAAGACGAAGAGGATGTCAGCGCATGGGGTCTGGACGACGATACCGAGGAGAACACAGCTGAAATGAAGCCTGATCCGTCTGCTGAAGATGACGCTGCCGATGCTTGGGGCTGGGGAGACGAAGAGGAGGAAGAGCAGACTGATGATGCACAGATCAAAAGTACAAATGAGGGCAAATCTGTCAATGGGAAAGATTCAGCGCATCATTCCTCTCCCCGAGAGGTCACATTGAAAGAGCAGTACACCGTAACCGACATCCCTGATTCTATCCTTGAAATCATTCAGCAGCAAATCAAAGACTCTGAAGCTATATCGCAGCCTATGTACGTCGAGCTTGACTTGGATATCTGCACATGCACTGACTCTGTTCTAGATATTCTCACTCCCGCGTTGTTTCCTCTGGTGCAGGCCTTCTTGCACTTCCGACCTTGATACTCGCCATGTTCAAGGCCACAGCGTCATCGTTCTACGGTCTTAAGCTCAACTCAGGGCAAATGTACCTATACAACGATAGTTTGTATCTTGCTGATAAAGTGCGCAATCTTTCAGAGGAACATCAGCTCACCAGGCTCCATGCCGATATCGATGCGCTCCAGAAGTTTGGCAAATTCGCCTACAGTAGAGAGATGCAAACACAACGCACCATTGTCACAGACCTGCTGGACGGCGCGCAAGGTTTCAGCCAATGCTCTGAGCAGCCGTTCCTGGGAGAATGTGAAAATGCAGTTAGTGCAACTGTTGACAGAATCCATGACGTCTACAAGGAATGGCAACCCATTCTGTCACATTCCGCACTACTTCAGTCTGTTGGTTCTCTGGTGTCAACTGTTATCAATAAGATCATCATTGAGATCGAAGAACTAGGTGATATATCGGAGGCGCAATCCCAACAGCTTGTGTTGTTCTGCAACCAAGTGTCTAGGCTGGAAGATCTATTCATGCCAGAGACAGCGGATGATAACGCACGTATACCAATGACCGCTGTCTATGTGCGAAATTGGTTGAAATTCCAGTACCTTATCAACATACTGGAAAGTTCGTTGGCCGATATCAAGTTCCTCTGGCTAGAGGGCGAACTACGTCTAGAATTTTCGCCTGAGGAGGTGGTTGACCTTATCGAGGCTCTTTTCGCAGAGTCTGACTACAGGCGGAAGGCAATTGCAGAAATTCGACGAGTCTCGCCATGATAGGGACGGGGTACGAACGTATTGTATATAGTAGTGGAGTATAATTTGATAGGCAATTCGACCAGACTGTCGACAACAGAGTGTAGAGCTAGGGCAAAGAGCAGTATACATAGTTCTTGTAGGTTGACTGCGGGGAATCTCCGCGCTTTGCGCAATTGGCCGCACCGGTCGCCGTATTTTTTCCTCAGTTTGCGCAGTTTTTGTCTACTGCGAACCGATTAGATTTTCGACAACGCCGCTTCAGACTCCCCAGTTCCATTTGTCCTTCTACGGTTCCAAAATGAGCGAGGGCTCAAATTCCACTTCGGCTGCGGCCTCTGCGCAGAGACAGGTTCGTGTGCAGCTCACTAGCAAACAAGAAGACATTGCATTACCTGAGAATACCGGCCCGATTCTCGTTCCCACAGGTGAGGTTATCTTACGCCAGGTCTCCCATCTTCCTAGCGTCTGTTTTTCGTACAGAGATCTAATTGTGTAGGTCTTCGAAGATATGCACTCTCGACGTTGGTGAACAATCTCCTTGGCAATGACAAGCCAATTCCATTCGAGTTTTTGATCAACGGGTCTTTCCTCCGGACTTCGATCGATGAATACCTGACTGCCAATGGTATTTCTGCGGAAACTACTCTAGAAATCGAATATGTGAGAGCTTTGATTCCACCTCTGCATATTGCATCGTTTGAGCATGATGACTGGGTAAGCTCAGTTGATGTGCTATCCGCGACCTCGCCCGCCGCTTCTTTGGCCTCTGCAACAATTGTCGCAGGCCAAGAGAAGATCCTCTCCGGCAGCTATGATGGCCTGCTTCGAGTGTGGAATATGTCATCTCAAATAATTGCAACCTCGCCGTCTGCTGCTGATGGTGGTCATACCGCATCTATTAAAGCCGCCAAGTTCGTTTCCCCAAATTCGATTGTATCCGCAGGTCTCGACCGAACGGTGCGTCTGTGGAAGTATTCTGAGGATGGCGACGGCTTCTCGGGCAAAATAGCGCCTCAACTCGAGTTGTATGGGCACAAGGACCCTATCAACTCATTGTCTGTTCATGCGCCTTCGAATCGCATTCTTTCTGCCTCGTCAGACCATAGCATAGGTTTCTGGTCAACCAAGAAATCAGATGCACCAGCCGCTCCAGAGGATTTATTGCCATCTGCAGCCTTGAGGAGCTCCAAGAGGAGAAAGCTGAATTCGTCTGTGACCACCCCGCAACGGGGACCCCTGGCACTCTTGTCCTCCCACAGTGCTCCTGTGTCGGCTGCAATCTTCGACTCCAATGATTCCACTGTTGGTTATTCAGCTTCTTGGGACCATTCCCTGCGTACATGGGACCTTGTAACTGCTACACTTGTGGATACTCGGACAACAGCTCACTCGCTGCTTTCACTTGAGCACCTCCCTGAACACCACCTGCTCGCCGCAGGAACATCCGCTCGTCATATCACCCTGATCGATCCTCGGGCATCAGCAACTACAATTGCGGCCATGACTTTGCGAGGCCACACAAATGCCGTTGTCTCGTTGGCTCGTGATCCCAACAGTTCCTATGGTCTCATTAGTGGAAGTCATGACGGCACATGTCGGATTTGGGATATCCGGGCCACGAAGACAGACAAGGATGGCGTGGTTGGGGAGAGTGTATATTCCATCTCCCGCAAGAGCCTGGAAGAACAAGGTAAATCTGAGGCCAAGCGTGTCGGCGGAGAGGGCGTCAAGGTTTTCGGTGTGGCCTGGGATGGTACAGTAGGCATTGTCAGTGCCGGTGAGGACAAGAGGATCCAGATCAATCGGGGCGAAGGCGTCTTATCTTCTGCGTAGAACAAGTTGCACATATGGGCCTGGCGTTTTGCTATAGGATGAAAAGTTGAGACTCTTTAAATTTTTTTTTGGCTATCATACAAATCGATGTCCTTTCAAAGCTTATAGATCCTGTGAGACATAGAGACGGGATACAGCATTTTTTGGCTGCATATTCGTTCTCTGGATATAGTACATCTCATGAGTTTTTAGACTGTAGCTGATACTCAATTCAAGAAATTAAAGATAAACGCCATGCCATGCCCCCCGCATAAAGATTGCGAGGTCCAATAAGATACAAACAGCCGCTGCAGTGAGCTCAGACCCTTCTTTCCATACGGTTGAGCTTGACAGCAGTTTTGATCTATACAAACAAGCATTAGCTCATGTACTCCCTGAGAAACAGGAATATGGGAGCAAAACCAACCTGAGTTCTTGTCCTCTGTCCACGAACTGGGAGTCCCAATGCATGCCGTCTACCCCGGTACGTACCCGTCTCTTTCAAGCGCTTGATATCATCCAGGCACTGTCTACGAAGGTCGTTCTCGATTTTCATCTCAGACAAAGCGGCCGTGATATCGAGGACCTGCTTGTTTGCCAACTCGCCAACTTTGCACGTAGGATGGATGTGGAAGCGGGCTAGAAGGCGTGACGAGCCATTGTTCCCAATGCCGAAAAAGGACTGGAGCGATTTCTGGTGAAAGTGTTAGATCTGGTAAGGATATTATGGTGCATTGGTTGCTGGAGTGCTTGCCTTGACGAGGTTCCGCTCAGGGAAGTTCACGCCCAGGATGAAGACCTAAGTGACCATTAGCCATGAGTCCTGAACGGTTGAATGTACGACTAGAAACAGCATACCATCTTGCCTGACTAGATGAATCCGGTCTGCTCGAAATGGGACAGACTGCACTCCGCTATTGTTCCTCCGGCGCAATGATGGATCTCCGGAGCGCGGAAGAAATCACATCGCAACAACATTCCTCCGGTTTGATTATGGTAAATTTCAATACACCCTTTGTAAGATTTAAGCTTCTGGGGCAAACGTATACCATACTTGAAAGGAAAATTACACATATCTAAGCTCAAAATACAAACGTTGCCTGCATTGGGAATAATGGCATCTTGGCATCTCCGCAATTGAAAGCTGGCCCTTCAGTCCCGCGATTCTTCCTTCCGCTCCAATTGTACTGTCTAAGTCATTGTTGGAGATCTCCAGGAAACGGAGATAATCTCGGTCATCATGAACTTCAGAAACCTCTTCTTATCGTTTTTCTTCCTTCTGGCTGTTGGACTGGCTCTAGTCCACGCCGAAGAAGCTAATCAGCCCCGTGGCCCGAAGATCACTACTAAGGTAAATACCCTGTCCTTGTCGCTATTGATGATTGTTGCTTCTCTTCGTGTATGCTCATTGGTTATTCTGGATAGGTGTACTTCGACATTGAGCATGGTGATAAGCCTCTGGGCAGAGTGGTGCTCGGATTGTACGGCAAGACCGTTCCCAAGGTAACGATCCTTACTGCCTCCATGCCTTGCTTAGGATTATGCTAATGAGATATTTCCCGAACAGACCGCCGAGAACTTCCGGTATGCGCTATCTTAATATTATATCTGAAATACCTTGTGTACTAACATAAAACGCTTAAGGGCTCTCGCTACCGGCGAGAAAGGCTTTGGTTACGAGGGCTCTACCTTCCACCGTGTTATTAAGCAGTTCATGATTCAGGGTGGTGACTTCACCCGCGGTGACGGTGAGTTTCCCTTTTCGAAACTGAATAGCATAACACAGGCTGACGTTTCGCATAAGGCACTGGCGGAAAGTCCATCTATGGTGAGAAGTTCAAGGATGAGAACTTCAAGATTAGGCACACCAAGAAGGGACTCCTGAGCATGGCCAACGCCGGCAAGGATACCAACGGCTCTCAGTTCTTCATCACTACTGTTCCTACTCCGTATGTATCTCCTACAGTGATATTACGGCTCTATTAAGAGACTCGCGGAGAAAACCCATGCTGACGAGCGGAACAGATGGCTCGATGGCCGCCACGTTGTTTTCGGCGAGGTCCTTGAGGGTTATGAGGTGGTTGAAGCCATTGAAAACGTCCCCAAGGCCCCTGGCGACAAGCCCCAACAGGTGGTCAAGATCGTCAAGAGTGGAGAGCTGGAGTCTGAGGACAAAGGTAGCCACAAGGAGCTGTAGACCTTCTCCGGGTCAATGTTTGATTCTTAGAAGAGTTTGAAACGTGCTGATAGTTCTTGACCTCTCTAAAGAAAACATCGCTATCACTGAGGAGCCATCGGAAACCCCAGCACCATCTTCACCAGCACCTGCACCCCCATCAGCAAGCGCTTATGCTTCCTCTTATTCTTTTTCTCTGTCTGGATTTGTAGTATTCCTTGTTGCCGTTGCCCTCCTAGTGATCTCTGTTCGGAAGGTCTGCAAAGCACGGTGCCAGTGCAAAGCAAATGATGAGAAAAGCATTGTTTGAAAAGAAATGCAGGATGACGATTTCCAAGAGTTGCCGCGGAACAACTATCCAATTAGATTCAAGTTTGCCGATATACGCAATATTTTGACCGTACTCCGTAGAGGGTAACTACTAAAACTACCTAGTTTCCATCCATTACTCCGTCACTAGCATATAATCTCCCGTAGCGTCTAACGCGCTTTGTGTGTACTCGGGCTTTTTTCCCATAGAAGCGGTCAGTAACAGTTCAGCAACTTGGTCGTGGCAAACCTTGTCAGGTGACTGGCTACTGCCAGGAGTGGCAAATGTCAAATTCTGCATCTCCTGGGGCATGTGGGAAATCAACAAATGCAGAGTGGCTATGTGGATATGTATATTTCTGTTCTGTTAAGATCTGTTTCTTACACTTTTGTTTTGCTGGGATGCTGTATATTATTTAGTACTGTAGAGAACAGTATATATTCGATGGGATTCTTTGATGTCTGTTGTTCCATTTCCCTTTGTGTTATTTATGTATGTGTATGATCATACATGAAAAAGAAAGGAAGAGTAGAAAGACATCATTCCATGATTATCTTTGTTCATATGATTTCTATACACTCGTGGAAACCCCGTACTTTATGTACATACTATCATTGGCGATAATCATTACTCTGGAGTACATCTAGGTAAGTAATGTACCGATTCAATCAGTGGTTTTCATTGGAACCCCTTAGATTGGTCCGAAGAAAGTCGCTAGTACTTTCTTAGGACCCCTCCAGTACAGTACCCAGTAATCAGTAGGTATCCAATAGTAAGTAAGATCAAGCCAAATAATATTGAGATAGATGATTCGAAGATTTTGACAATTTTTACTTAATTGTTATCTAATTGATTTATGAAGAATTTATTCTACAACTACAATCCCCAAAAAGCATGTCACAAAGAAGAAAGAAGGGGAACCAGGATTTCAACATCCTAGATACTTAGGGAGGTACAGAATACGGTCGGTTGGTTCCATTGAAAAAACTGCAAAACCCTTTTTTCACAGTGACGGCAAACATTGAAAAAAGAAGGCCAAAAAGAAGGGAGACTCGACCCAGCCCATAATTACCTATTGGCGCCGCAACTTACCCTTTTTCTTTTTGACCTATTTGCCTTCGCTTCTGAAGGTTTTTTTTTCCTTTTTAATTTTTTTTCTTCCTTGCCTTTGAAATCCACGCTGGATGTGCCAATAAAAAAATACTCCCAAGACAGACTTTTTTTTTTTTGGAACCGCATGCAAAATACCCAGAGCGAGTAGGTACCAGTACAGTTCGTGGTAAGTACACACAGGTTGGTGGTCACTGAGCGTGACTGCAAACACTAAATTAAGTCAGGCTTTGCCTCACTTCCTCTCCTTCTCCCACAAACCTAATCTCTTCCTCTTCCTTTTTCAAACCTCCTCCCCTAATCCAAATTGGTTTTCCTTTTCTTTTCCACATATTATCAACTTCTCTTTTTTTTCTCTTTCTTCCCCTTTCTTTCTTTCTGCAATTTAATAGAGGGTTAGATCTGGGAGATCGCCTTGTTCAACTTTCTAAATCCCCAAATCTTTTTTTTACCTTTTTTCTTGTTGTGTTACTCATATTCGATCCATCTGGATCGCCACTCAATAGAGAGACACGAGGATAACTTTTCTTTACCTTCTTCACGTTCCTCTCTTTCCCTCTAGTCCTGTACAAACACGAATCTCGGGCGCTCTTTTTCCGTTGTTTTTTGACGATAAGCAGATTGCGCTTCTGCTTCCCGGGTTTTTAAGAAAAGCACTTTTTCCTTTCCCTCTTTTGTACGTCCATATACCACCCGTCTCATATTCGCACCAGGAAACCCGCATTCTACCTGTGCAACTTGAGATACATTGCTTATCTGTCATCTCTGGATAGTTAGTGGAATACCGCAAAGATGGCCGACAGCTTGAAGATGGGAAACCTTTCCCTCAACGAATCTCAGCATGCGCCTGCCCCAAACTCTTCCGTTGGCCGCGCTGCCTACATCCCTCCCCATCTCCGTCAACGCCAAACGGGTGCGAACATGGACGGAGCCCCCGCCGCCGCCCCCCCTCCCCCTGGTCCTAGCGGCCCCGGCAACTCTTGGGGTTCGAGGTATGTATCTTTCCTGGATTCGCCTCGCAGCTTGGCGTGTTACTAACCATATAATCTCACAGAGGCGGTCCTCGCGGTGGCAACTGGGCCAACGCTAGTGCTCCTGATTTCAGCCCTCGCGGTCCCAATCCCAATGGTAACACCAGCTGGACTCCCACTGAAGGTTCTCACCGATCATTTAATCCAGATGCTTACGGAAACCCAGGTCATGGAGGCTCCTATGGCGGAGGCGGCGGCGGCAGTGCCAGAGGCTCCGGAGATGGCCAGTGGCGCGACGGCAAGCACATCCCCGGTCCCGCCAATGCTCGCGTGGAGCGTGAACTTTTCGGCCTGCCCAACGATCCCACTAAGCAGAACACTGGTATCAACTTTGCCAACTACGACGATATCCCCGTGGAAGCCTCCGGCCACGAGGTTCCCGAGCCCGTCAACGCATTCACCAACCCTCCTTTGGACGACCACCTGATTGCGAACATCAAGCTCGCTCACTACCAGACTCCTACCCCCGTGCAGAAGTACTCTATTCCTATCGTGATGAATGGCCGTGATCTGATGGCTTGTGCCCAGACTGGTTCTGGAAAGACTGGTGGTTTCTTGTTCCCAATCTTGTCTCAGGCCTTCCAGAACGGTCCTTCCCCGACTCCTGCCCCGGCATCCGGCCAGTTCAGCTACGGCCGTCAGCGCAAGGCCTACCCGACGTCCCTTATCTTGGCCCCAACTCGTGAACTGGTCTCTCAGATCTTCGATGAAGCTCGAAAGTTTGCCTACCGCTCCTGGGTTCGTCCCTGCGTCGTCTACGGTGGTGCCGATATTGGATCTCAACTCCGTCAGATTGAACGTGGTTGTGATCTCCTGGTTGCCACTCCTGGTCGTCTCGTGGATCTTATTGAGCGTGGCCGCATTTCTCTTGTCAACATCAAGTACTTGATCCTGGACGAAGCCGATCGCATGTTGGACATGGGTTTCGAGCCTCAGATCCGCCGCATTGTGGAGGGTGAAGATATGCCTCATGTTAATGACCGTCAAACCCTGATGTTTTCTGCCACCTTCCCTCGTGACATCCAGATGCTGGCTCGTGACTTCCTGAAGGATTATGTTTTCCTTTCTGTTGGTCGTGTCGGTTCAACCTCTGAGAACATCACCCAGAAAGTTGAATACGTCGAAGATCACGATAAGCGTTCGGTTCTCTTGGATATTCTCCACACCCATGGCACTAGCGGTCTCACCCTCATTTTCGTTGAGACCAAGCGCATGGCCGACTCTCTGTCGGACTTCCTGCTCAACCAGCGCTTCCCTGCCACCGCCATTCACGGTGACCGTACTCAGCGTGAGCGTGAGCGTGCTTTGGAGATGTTCCGTTCCGGCCGTTGCCCTATCTTGGTTGCTACTGCTGTCGCTGCTCGTGGTCTTGATATCCCCAACGTTACTCACGTTATCAACTACGACCTGCCTACTGACATCGACGACTATGTTCACCGTATTGGTCGTACCGGTCGTGCGGGTAACACCGGTATTGCCACCGCTTTCTTCAACCGTGGCAACCGCGGCGTCGTTCGCGATCTGATCGACCTTCTCAAGGAGGCTCATCAGGAGGTCCCGTCGTTCTTGGAGAGCATTGCTCGTGAGGGCAGTGGATATGGTGGCCGTGGCGGCCGTGGAGGTCGTGGCCGTGGAACCAACGCCACCCGTGATATGCGTCGGGTGGGCGGCGGTATGGGCGGTCCTCCTTCCTTCGGTGGCAGCAGCTACGGCGGCCCCAGTGCTGGCTACGGTGGTAGCTACGGTGGTGGTGCTCCCTCTTACGGCGGTAGCAGTGGTGGCGGCGGTGGCAGCTATGGTTACGGCGGCAGCAGCGGCGGCGGTGGCGGCTATGGAAACCCCTCGGGCCCTACTGGACCTTCCTCCTGGTGGTAAATCCGGGGTTGTGGTCTCTGACGAGGCCGTCAGGTCTGATTGGCTCTATTTGTCTTCATTTGCCTTTCATTTGACGGATACGATCAGAACGAGCCCTGAGTTGTTTTTTTCTTTTTTGTTTTATCTCAGGAACGGCTTTGTCATGACTGCCACGACTTCCTTTTAGATTTTTCTTTTTGTTCTTCATCGTCTTGTTTCATTTTATCACGTCGAGTTATCGGTGTTCTCTATTTCTGAGCATTTCGCAGATTTCGTTTGCTTGTTCTCGATTTTAGACATGGTCTTATGATGCGGTCCGATCTCACCATGTTGCTGCTCCTGGTTATACCCTTTATGTAATCGAGAGCATCTTGGTCGGCATTGCATGAACATCATAGATTGCGTTGTCTTTCTCCTGCGACCGCTTCTATCAGATACCCTTTTTGTTCTCAGGCGGCCATATGGAGATCCGCTTGAACTATGTGCGCCGAGCAGGAGTGCCGGCTTTTCGGTTTCAGAAAAGTGCTTTTTATGGTTTCATCTGCTTGGTGCTGTGGCAACGCATCGACCGTGTCTTGCAAGATAGATCTCTTCCTTTTTCGGTATCTCATGGCGTGTTGTTCCCATTTCCTTGTTTATTTGTCTGAACCTCCGACATTCAAGTTTCACTTCTTATGCATGCGTCGCTACTGTTTATGCCTCGTACTGTCTTCTTTCCCATGCATTGCTACATGGCGGCTTCGGCTATGGCTGGAGTCCTTCTTGCTGCGCATCACTCCTGTGTGGAAGAGAAGGTGCGAGGGCTACCGAACAGCGCTTTGCGACCACGGGCCTTCTTCGGCGGGTATTTGTTTCTTTTTTGACACTGCCTCTAGGACGGGGCGGTGCATGATAACGTGATGCGAGTGATAGAGAAGGGATTTTTCTTTGCATTGTGTATGGCGTTGGGCTTGAGCTGCTGTGTCCACAAAAAGATTATGTTCTCTGCACTTGGGACCGTGGAGGATGGAATGCTGCATTTGCTGGCACTTATGATTTTTTGTGGTTATGCTAGACATCATTGTCTCATGTCAGTAGCGATATAGGCTCGACGAGATATGCCGAAGACGGCCCTGTTCACGGGGACTTTATCTGTCTCGCGAGAAGGGGAGCTATTTATCAGGACAAAAAGTTTGATTCTAGTCTCATCTACTTGGTGTAGTAAATCCTGCGATGCCCTTCTAGTCCGTGAAATCTTCATAGCAGTAAAACCTGGAAACCCTACAGACGTCGAATGGGGCTAATACGGTCATAATACTTTAGCGTAGGGAGAAGTTTCGATAATAGAAAGTACTTATGGGTCATGGAAACTATATTCTTATGTTGAACTTTTGTATTTGTCTTCTTATTTGATCCGTTTATCGTATTCTTTTTTTCCCTTGTTTGATTTATTTAAGCTGTACGGTACTATGGAAACTTTCAATCATTCACTGCACAATAGAACGTGCTTTTCCGGAACAGGACTAGATCAGGGCCGCTTTTTGCTCTAGAATTTGGATACTGGAGTGTGTGGGGCACATCATACAATAGATGCACGAACGTCTTGTGGCGGGCTTTATAGTGAGGGAAATAGCATATATCGCAAAGACAAGAGGATCTTACAAATAAAGACGAGACGTATGTACAAGTGGTCGGCGCTGACCTCTCCCTTCTAGCGTAATCCTTCTGACTTCATAAACGTATAAGATATGCATTGAATGTATGGATAAGCGTGAAAGGAATGTGACAGGACCCAGGTCAGGATTGAGCAGGGTTTAGCCCAGTATAACATATTATTCTGGCTAAAAGAAAAGGAAAGAAAATGGAATGAAGAAAGAGTCGAGAAGCACACACAATAGTTCTCGGATCCACAACAGCATACCATGAGCAATGATCTCACTTTGTATTAGAACTTCCCCTTCAGACCCGAAAAATGTTGATCCTGTTGCAAGGTATCTACCTCAGCCGCAAACACTTCGAGAATCCGTGAGTTCCTCTGCTTAACATGACTTATCATAATATCAGTGGTTTTCGTAGTATACTCTGGAAGTCGCATCTCATCAGCTCGAGTTACTTCTTCAGCAATCTTATGTAGTTGCTTAAACCAATATAGCCATCTTCAGGGACTAAATCCACCCGGTGCTCGTCGACCTAGCTCTGACCTGACAACATTTACGCCATCTTTTTCGTAAAGACTGCTGGAGCAATCATTCCACGATACGTCTGTTAACAGTACGATGTTATGCCCTGTCTCTCGGAGCCAGGCATATGTAGATGGAAGTAATGCGGCAATAGTAAGTGTATGCACATTTCGGCGATGATCTTTGTTATCGGGGTTGTCAAGGCTGCCAGGAGGCCGCATGGACTTAAAAGTATCACAAAGAAGGATCAAAGCAATCTGGCAAGGCCTATCTTTTATCAGGCGCGTAGAGGCAGGCTTAGCCAGGAAGGATGAAATATTGAGGCGCTGGTTGGCGTTCATTTCCGCGCCCTCGTTGAGCCAGAACTCGGTCATGTCTGTAGCAAGAAAGGGTAGATTGTTCAAGACAGCACCTTTGGGAGTTCTCACCAGATCAACGCCACAGCCGCCCGGTGCTGGCCTGGTTAGGGGACCTCGCCCCCGAAGACGGAGGATGTCGAGGACCAACTTATCTTGCTCAGGACTCTCATGAGAGAGATGCCTGCTCCAATGGTGATAGGTATACCACAGAGTATGCAGGTGCCGCTAGCAGAAATCAATAGAATACTGAGACCGGCAATATCTTTGACCAATAATCCATGCTCTGCTATATGCTACTCCTCGGAGGACGTCGAACTGTCCTTGCCGAGCAGTCTCCTGTATATCCACCCGCATCTTGAAAGTGATGTCAAAGCAGCTAGGACTATCCCTCGGCGAAGAGTCTGGTGAATCTCCTAGTAAGTCGTGCATGATCTGGTAGGAAATTCCTGGAAATGAGATGAGTATGGAATGAATCTGGAGAAATGAAAAAATCTTTTTATTCGCGAGGGGCTGGGGGGTTAAATAAGCAGGCAGCAACAGCTGGAAACAAAGAGACCCTCCACTTCTACGGAGACATCTTCTGCTACCTATTGGTGCCACATCGCTTGCTTGGGGTGCAAAGAACCCATTAGTATCAGCAGAAGGCGTGTTTTGGTTTAACGGGATATCCGGTGTCAAAAAAACCCTTGGTTCCGGAAGACCATTGGCTACCATCTATTCCCCCGGCTATCGCACCCAAACATGTCCCTCACTGGGGATATTGCTATACATGGAGGTGGATTAATGCTAGCATAGCAGGACAAATATACTAGAATGCAACAAGCTTGTAGGTGTTCCCCCTTAAAATTGCACAACACCTCCCGGCTGACCCACAATCAACCAAGTAGCAATAGCAGAAGGACCTGTTTCAGCGATTTACCTTTTGACAGATACACTCTCTACTGTAGGAGTCATAATAGCACTCTTTGCTCTCAATTGCATTGGTATACTGTGTCTCGAAGTTAGCATACTCGCCTAGAGTAACAGGGTCAGGGTCAGGGGAAAGTTACCACTTTAGAATGGCATTGATGGTGGCAGGATCACAATCCTATTTTGATAAACATGAGGTCTCTCTCCTCACACTTCAATAAACCTTGACCACTTACCCCGGGGGTGCTGGACCTGAGCACTGTTGTCATTCCTTGCATATAAGCCATAGGTCGTTGGGGACTCAGGGTCAGCCAGGCTGGCTAATGCCCCCAGAGCAGAAGAACTGTGCATGGGAGCACTGGGGCTAGCCCATGTCATCAAGGGTCTACAGTGCCCTGACTAGTTACCATCTCATGATTCTCTTCCTGGGCCACTCCCTCAGCCTTTGTTTAATCCTGAAGAGCATTCGTCCAATGAAACCAACTGTGCCACTCTCTTCCCCGGTCTCTTTGCAGATCCTATTCGTGCTCACTCTTTTTGGGAAGCCAGAGCCGATATAGATAATAGAATCATTAACCTTGTTGGATCCCAGCAGTATGATGCGCTTTGGGTCTTGAGATTAGAACCCCATGTATGTATATAGATCGGCAAGCTTCAGATTGTCCCCGATTTCGAGGGCCGTTGCAGTCACGTGAGAATCGCAGGGACAAAGCAGGGACTTCGTCCGTACTAGGATATAGAGCCATGAGTGCGTGCGCCGCGAGCCATCAATGAGTGACTCCGAGTACTCCAACGAGCTCACGTGCCGCTCCCGCAAAAGCGGCGGCACTTGCAGAAAAACAGCTCTGGGATATACGAGGGCGAGTTAGTCCGAGTTATCGTTACTTTAGTGACGGGAACCCCGTGCAAAGGGCTGGATCCCCCGAATGGGGCACCAAAAAGAAACTCACCTCATCCTTCGTCATTTAACACAACCTTCCTTTCTCCCTTTTCCTCATCAAACACTATTCCTCCTCCTGGGTAGCGCTTATTTCCCTTTTCCTCATTTATGATACTTAATTTTCTCTCCTGCCATCTATACTTCGCTTTCTCTTAACCCCAAGTGCTATACGCGCTTCCGGCTACCGGTCCCTCTGCGGCTGTCAGTGACTGACCCCGTTCAAGGGCGCGCACGGAAGGCTACCACGTCAAGCATCTGGGGGCTCAGAAAAGACAATTGGCTTCGGACCTAAAGGGCCTTGATAAATCCAGGAACTAAACATGGCCGAAGTCGAAAGCACCGTCGCAGACGACTCGTTCGTACACTCCGAGCCTCAAGATGAGCAGCAAACGCATAACATGACGGTCGGCACGCGACGCCAGGCAAACGGTACGATCGGCTCCGTTTACTCGGGGAACAAAATCAGACATCTCAAGAAGGAGGATGGGATCCCGTTATGGCGCAAGGACATCCAGCATCAGTTTCTCAAACTTGTCTTCGAGGACAAGACACCCGTCTTTACTCGTTGGCCAGACGGAGAGAAGGGCCTGGACTTCGCAGATATCTACATCGATGCTATGGCAAAGAGTAGCAAAACGAGTAAGATTCTGAAGGATAAACTTCAAAACGACAAACAGGCAGCCATCAGCATGGCGATGGTCTGTCTGCTGGTGAACTTCGGACGCATGAATACCACACTCAACTGTATGTTTCTTTCTTCAACTTTTCTCCTCTACCATGTGGGCGTGCCAGTACACCCGATGGGGTTGTTGAAGTGCGATTATTGATTTGTGGCCTTCCTAGTTTTCCCTGAAATGCGAGCTCAACTACGGACTTATCACTCGATCCCTTCCTTGCAAGCCCACCAGGACCCCAATGCCTACAAACAGCTACAAGATGCCCCGCGTCTGAAGTCAATCCTTAAGGGAGCATCAGAGGATTGTGATCAACCGAACACGCTCGATAAGATTAGACGTCAGCGAATTCCTCGAACAAACCCGGTGCATCTTATCTTCGTTTTGGCCCAGTACGCTCCCAAGGTATCTGAAATGCACTTCTTCCCTCCCCGCGACTTCTTCGATCTAGTCATGAGATCTACACTCAGCAGCAAGAGTCGTGCGAGGGCCTTCTTGTGGCTGATGTGGTGGTATTTGGAGAGTGACTTCTCGCAGGAGGCAGCCCTGAACAACCCATTCGGCCCCGGCCTGGATGGCGAAGGAACTGGGGGTCTGCCAATCAAAGTACCAAATTTTGAGAGCCTCACTGAAGAACAGGCAAACGAAGAAAATGTGGACACACAGTCCGAAATCGAGTATGGAGAAGCCAAACGCTTGGAGCGTAAACGTTGGTCTTCCGACATGATTGTTCTTTTCTGTATCGGCTAACCTAGCGTAGGTATCTTGGAAGAAGAAGAGCCAATTCCTAGGATAACTAAACGCTCTAAGAAAGGTATTTCTTCATCACCTTCCCCGCCCAATCATATGCTGATTCATACTAACCGTACCCCATAGGCCTCCTGGAACCTGGATATGACGATGACCAGGTTTCAGGCGATATTTCTGGCCGAGGGGATGGCCTTGGAGGTCGTGGATCTGCTATGTCGACTCCATTGCACCCCTCTTCCAAACGTTATCCGGATGATGAAGATGACTATCAAACCCCGGGACAATCTGCCCGTTCCCGATATAAGCGACCCAAGCGGGATTCATCTCTTAATCGTTCTGTTGGTCAGCAGCGCCTCATCCTGAAGACAAAAATGGAGCATACCCCTGACGCTTCTTCTCCGGCCCCTCCAGGTTCTGGTCACCCGATTCTCAATAGGTTTGTTACGGAGCCTTCTTTGCCCCAACAGACCTCTTCCCGCCGTCCCCGCCCGCTTACCCAGCATCAGCTGGCTGTGGAGCAAAACAGGCGGCAGCGTATTGAATACATCCTCGCCAAGCGGAAGAATGAGGCCTACCGGCTCCTCCGCACGAAACGTGAAACCGAAATTCCGTTCCACCGCTATAATCGTTTGCTACAGAACGTCCCCGATAACTACGACACGGAAGATGAGGATAACTCGTGGGGCAAGGGGGGCTTGGTTCCCAACCCTGAAGAGGAGGAAGATTACGGCGAATGTGCCAGCTTCTACTTGTCCGTCATTCGTAAAGCCGCAAGGCGACTAGACAGGTGGGACTATGAAGATGCTAATGGCCCGAGGAGAGACCGAAAAAAGGAGAGGGAAGAGCGGCAGAAGGCGAGGCAAAGCGGATTTGGTCTTGACACGGACCTGACAGGGCGTGTGCCAACCTCTGCACGTAGCAGAGCTCGAGCCGCGCGTAATGCCAAGCGCAAGCTCGCCGGTGCGACTACGGATGCTTCTACGGCGGCAACTCCCAAGAATAAGAGCACGTCGGTCTCTCGTTCTAAGAGCAACCGGAGCCGTGCAAGCCGCCCGACCGGGGATGCACTGGCAGCCCCTGATGGTGCTACTAAGGATAGTCTCGAGGCACCATCTCAAGACCAGGAGCTGTCATCGATGCCCGGGGATATGGACGGTGAAGCAGAAGAGGGCCTCGATGACATCGATCGCGAACTTCTTGGCGAGGGAAGCGGCGAGGAGGATGAGGGTGTTTCTCGAGGGCCTCTACCTTCTCGTCCTGTGGAGCCAGGCTACGAAGATAGCTTCATCGGCGAAGGGGGAGATGACGATGCAGACGCATTGTCTTCGGATGAGAATGATGATGAAGCAGATGACGATGATCTTGAGGAAGGAGAAGGGGACGTTGATGTCGAAGGTGATGGTGACGAAAACTCGTCCACATTTGAAGGCGGCAATGGATATGCCGCCAGTGAGGCTTCGTCAGTTGCTGGCGATGCCGTTGGTAAAAGCTTGGAAAGACGAACGGGGGAGAAGGACGAAGAAACTCTAGGTGACCTTTGAATAAGGGGCTCCTGTATTCTTTAGTGTGAAGGAGACGGTCGATGAGCTAGTATTTTCCATCTTATCTGTACCTGATCCGTACGTCTTATTCCATACTTCTTCTGCGATGTTGTTTTTTTTTTCTCTTTCCTTTCCCCCCTCTCTTTTACTCCTTTGATTCTGTAACGCCATCTCACCGGCTTATTCTTGACTTCTTCGGTCTTGTCTTAACTTCTTTCTTTTCTTTACGGAACATTCATGTTACTATGGTATCACAGCAGACGGTTCCTCTACATAGTTCGAGAGTATAATGGAATAGATTCAAACTATCTAGTCGTTCGATGTCAGGCAACAGTGGTCATACAAGATATAGAAGCGAATGATGGTACTACGTATCCAGGCAGACGGGAGGTACTTTCTCATTCGAGGGTCACGGGAGGTTGACAGCCAATGATACGTTGGCAATGCATCGAGGCAGCCCCTAGGTTAAGCTAGTAGTAGTGCAGAGGTGGCGATATTCCATGCGCTGATGCTTTTGCAGTTACCGGTTCTCCCCAATCGCACGGTGACTCATAGATCGCGAGACGTCATGATCATGGAGCCACTTAGGAGCATAGAGTACGCACATAGCCTTGAGAAAGCGGTCTCGCAATAACTCTCCGGGGGGTGGGTGTATGAGTACTACCCACTACACCCGTACAGTAGTTGCAGGAGAAGCGCTGCACATCGAGCGGAGAGAGGTACAGAAGGCCTATCAGAGTTCGAGTACGGCAATATTTCGCACAAGTCATTGGTCATCACCGGAGGATTCTGTTGGGAGCAATGAAATTGACGTCCACTGAGTCTGCAGCTGTTGTTTGAGGGTTAGGATTTGCATGTGAATTTGACACCTGATTAGTACTCCCTCGACTTGGTTTCCTCCCAACTTTTTGAGTCGAAAACTCGCCCCCTAACCGCAAAACACTCCGCATTCTTAACAACAAACACTTCTTCTGGCATATCTAACGATCTCGGGCTTATTAGTCTAGAGTCCATATACTTCATTGCACTTGATTCAATCATTTCCCCGACGAGAGTTGCCCTCCCTGGCCCCTGCCGAGCCAATCTCGCGCCTCTATCTGCACCGCGTACTCCACCCCAGCGCCTCAACGAACCAATTTCCTCCTTCAACCTCGTAGGATTTGAGCGTCCGTGCAGCAACCCAGGTGAGAGAGCTTGTGGCACTCGCACACCTGCGTGTCTCGTTCAAACATCATCCTGAGCAACCCCTCTTTTCTTTACGAGACATTGCTTGCAGGATCGTCGCTGTTGCAACAGCAGGCGGAGGAGCTACTAGTACTAGTAGTTGTGTCGCCCTCGGTCACCCAGAACAGAGCCTGTGCCTCCCACCTCCTTAACGATCCCGCCGGTCTTGAATTTATAGAGTAACACTCTCCTCATTGTCGAAGTTCCACCACAGCTTCCCGCCCGTCATGTCTGACAACCCAACGATTCTCCGACCCCGTCCACGACGGGTGTTTGACCTCACTCCGGCCTCGACCGAATCATCTGAACCCTCAAGCCCTGCGGAACCCGCCAACCCAGACCTTTTAAACCCTAGGGATGCCGGGTCTACCAGTGTCAGTCGGACTGGCTCGATCATGAATCTGACGACCCCGACACTCTATGGTATCTATTCACCAACGGCATTCGAGGGTTCCCGGGACGAATCCAGTCCTTGGGGAACGGAAGCTCAAACGCCAGCTGTCGAAAAGCCAAACCCCCTCACGGTGCCGGAAAAGCCAGATCGGTTTACCCTCAAGAGAACACGGTCACGGCTCAGTCACGGGCTATTCCTTGGTGTGGTCTTGCCCCAAGCACTCAAGGCCGCTCTCTTGTTCAGCTTTGGCATTGTCTATGGGATCATTACAATCCACCTACACGAGAATCATTGGATTACACCGGTGAAGTTGGAGAACACCCACTACTACGGGTCATGGGAATACCTGGGATTCTGGGGTGTGGCTGGAGTCGTTTTGGGAAATGTGCTTCCTGGCCTGGATCTTTTCTCGGAGGACGTTACGGTTGACAACGCCAAGCAGTCCAGTCGGTCGAGCAGCGACGAGGAGAATGAGGAGCGTACTCTCTCGTGGGTTGCAGCGGTCCGCAGCGTTGGTGCCTTTGTTGGGGTAGCATTTGCTATGGTAAGCTATCCAAATTGCAAAACCTTTTCCCACCAGCCTTGTTGATTGACTGACATTTCTGTATAGCGGAGGACCCCTTGGCAATCGACTACTCAAGCATCGGCGACGCTCGCTCTCGCAAACCCCGTGCTCTGGTATCTCATTGATCGCACCAAGACAGGCTTCTTCATGTCTGCCATCGTGGGAGTAGGTGGAATGGGAATCGTATTGGCACTCAGACCGGATTTAGTACCGTCTTCTACGGGAGCATCCGCTACCGCGATTCCCGCTCTGAACAGCACTTTACGGGATCTCGGATTGGGAACGGGTATCACGCAAGAAAGCCTGGCAGTCAGCACTTGGGTTGCCAGTGTTTTGTTCAGTGCGTGTGTTTGCTTCGGGAACATTGGTCGCCAACTAGCGATTTTTGCGCGCAGGGAGTCCCTCCAAGCATAAGTCAACATGGCACCAGCATCGAACTTTTTTAATCCTCTTTATTTCCCAATCCCACTCATTTGAGCGTCTTGACAGGTTTTCCTCCATGCGCCCTCCTCATTTTTTAAGGCTTTCATTTATGTCATATTACTCGGACTTGGTAGTGAACTGTGCTTGAATAGAGCCTCAGCCAGTGTGCTCATTGACAGAACATCACGGTTTCTAGACTTTTACAATGCTGGCACGGCCCTTCGTAGAGCTTCCCAACTACTACACAGGAAACTTACTACCAGTACTACAATGACCATAGCATGATCGGGTCCCGCGCAAGGCTAGATAAGAATCAAAGATAGAATAAAAAATAAAAATAAAAAAGGCGTGTAGAATCAATCATTGCAATCCCTTCCACTGAACTCGGAGAGTTCTAGAAGACACTGCACCCAAGATCGACACCCTGCGGTTTGCAGTTCCTCTCCATTCTTTATGACGATTTCCGTACTTCATAGGCATCACCCCAATAGGGGATATCCTCGTAGGAACGCTTTTTGAAGAATGTTGATTTTGCGTTGTTCATATAGAAAGAAAAAGAAAAGGAGAGGAAATTGCGGCCGAGCTGAGCGCAGTTTTGTACCTCGTCCGTTGTGGTGGTCCGTGCTGCTCATCATGTGATCTACGCGGATTTTTCATTTTATGCCGCGTCTAGATGAGTCAGCTGTGACTGCATGGCTCAGTATACTACTACTAGTACTACTAGTAGTAGATTACATAGTACCGATTTCGTCCTAGTTTGCTGGGAGCTGCCCCGCTATGATGTGATTGAAAGACTAAACTCTATCGAGCATGTTAGTCATAATCCCTCAAAGCTCACTGACTGCCTCAGGCATGCGCATCCGAAAGCGGCGCCTGAACCCCGCGGAAAAGTCCAATTAGAAGGTCCGTATAGGAAAGAAGATCAAGCAGGTCATTAACCAGGAATCGATCAGAACTTGATTGAATCAGTGTGAGTTCCAGGAGGCAACCGTCAATTCCGTTCTTACCCTGCCGTCAGAAACAGACCGGTTCTTCAGGTAAATAAGCATCTTCCCTTCAGTGTTTGTTGTTGTTCTTGTTCCCCGGTTGTGCCCCTCCGACTGCTTGCGGTGTTGATTGTGGAGGGGTCGTGGGGATAAATTTTTCCCCTCCTTCAATTTTCTTTCCCTTTTTTTTTCCTTGTCTTTCTAGTGTCTGACCTTGACGTGATCTAGTGTCTCTCGCGATTGCTGTCTCAAAATGTCTCAACAAAAGTCAGGTAAGACAACTGAGTCCATCTTTGCAGTCTGGAACTGCATTGCTTGCCAGCAAGTGTGGATGTGGTCCGAATGCTTCCCCACAGTTGACATTTCTGTTACTCTCATGAATATCGAGGCGCTCATCAGCTGACACGCGATATTTCCCACAGCTATCCTCTCCGTCTATGACAAGACCGGGCTGCTCGACCTAGCCAAGGGTCTGGCCAAGAACAATGTCCGTCTGCTCGCCTCCGGTGGCACTGCCAGGATGATCCGAGAGGCAGGGTTCCCTGTCGAGTGAGTTCTTTCCTCTCTCTCCACACATACCTATCAGATAAGATGACAATTGGTGAAGCTAATATATCGAGCCTACAGGGACGTCTCTGCTATCACCAATGCTCCCGAAATGCTTGGTGGCCGTGTCAAGACCCTTCACCCCGCTGTTCACGGTGGTATCCTCGCTCGCAACATTGAGTCCGATGAGAAGGATCTGGCCGACCAGAAGATCTCCAAGGTCGACTTCGTTGTCTGCAACCTTTATCCCTTCAAGGAGACCGTCAACAAGGTCAATGTCACTATCGAAGAGGCTGTCGAGGAGATCGATATCGGCGGTGTGACCCTCCTCCGTGCCGCGGCCAAGAACCACTCTCGCGTCACCATCCTTTCCGACCCTCAGGACTACCCCGAGTTCCTCAAGGAGCTCGACGCCGGCGAGATTACCGAGTCCAGCCGCAAGTTGTATGCCCTCAAGGCCTTCGAGCACACCGCAGACTACGACAGTGCCATCTCTGGTTTCTTCCGTAAGCAATATGCAGGTAACGGCGAGCAGCACATTGCTCTGCGTTACGGTACCAACCCCCACCAGAAGCCTGCTTCGGCATACATGCTCCAGGGCAAGCTTCCATTCAAGGCTCTGAACGGCTCTCCGGGGTACGTCAACCTGCTTGACGCTCTCAATGCCTGGGCTTTGGTCAAGGAGCTCAAGCAGGCGCTGGGCTACCCCGCTGCGGCTAGCTTCAAGCACGTTTCCCCCGCTGGTGCTGCCGTCGGTGTGCCCCTGAATGAGAAGGAGCGTAAGGTCTACATGGTTGATGATATCGCTGGTATCGAGACTTCTGGTCTGGCTCAGGCTTATGCTCGTGCCCGTGGTGCCGACCGCATGTCCAGCTTCGGCGACATCCTCGCTCTCAGTGATGTCGTCGATGTGCCCACCGCCAAGATCATCTCTCGTGAGGTTTCGGACGGTGTCATCGCCGCCGGCTACTCTCCCGAAGCTCTTGAGATCCTCTCTAAGAAGAAGGGCGGCAAGTACCTCGTGCTCCAGATGGACGAGTCCTACGTCCCCGCGGCCGAGGAGACCCGTACTTTGTACGGTGTTCAGCTCTCTCAGCACCGCAACGATGTGGTGATCTCTCCCCAGAAGACCTTCAGCACCATCGTGACCCCTAAGAACCTCCAGAGCCTTCCTGACTCTGCTTTGCGGGATCTCACTGTGGCTACCATCGCTCTGAAGTACACTCAGTCCAACTCTGTCTGCTACGCTCTCAACGGCCAGGTCGTTGGTCTGGGTGCTGGCCAGCAGAGCCGTATCCACTGCACTCGTTTGGCCGGTGACAAGGCTGACAACTGGTGGATGCGCTTCCACGACCGTGTCCTCAACATCCAGTGGAAGAAGGGAACTAAGCGTGCCGACAAGGCTAACGCCATTGACTTGCTCTGCTCGGGTAACACCCCTCGCAATGAGGCCGAGAAGGCCGAATACGAGCGTGTCTTCGAAGAAGTCCCTATTCCTTTCACTCAGGAGGAGCGGGAATCCTGGCTCGAAAAGCTGAGCGAGGTTGCCGTCTCGTCCGATGCTTTCGTACGTCATCTCCCTGGTTTTCTTACGATTGGTAAAATCTCCCTTGCTGACCAGCTTGACACTAGTTCCCCTTCATCGACAATGTTTTCCGTGCAGCCCGCTCCGGCGTTAAGTACATCGCTGCTCCCAGCGGTAGCCAGAACGATGGCCCTGTCTTCGAGACTGCAGAGAAGCTTGGCATTACTTTCGTCGAGCAGGGTACTCGCCTCTTCCACCACTAGGTCATTTCCTTTATTTGATATGAGATAGTCCAAATTTTATGCTAGTATTCATGTGACGACGTTAGTCTATTTTCTCATGACTTGATACCGAGCACTCTTGAGTGCAATAAAAGAACTGTTCCATTAGGTGTGCAATGCGGTTTCTTGTGCAAGCTGATGGTTGGTCGAGGGCTACCCGGAGTCTACAACAGTATAGGCCCTCGTTTGTTTATATAACCCGATGGATGCTCGATCCTGAGCAGTATGTCCATGTATGGTGTGTGCATCGAGTGAATCAGTATGTCAAATACATTTCTCTAAAAGGAAAGGGCAAAAAAAAGAAGAGAACAACTGCTCCCACGCGGATTTGAACCGCGGACCTCATGATTACTAGTCATGCGCTCTACCAACTGAGCCATAGGAGCTGGATTGTTGATATCAAGTTTTTATTAAATTATATAATAGAAAAGGCTCTAACTTGCATACTTAGCGACGTCACGTTGATGTCTAAGATACATATACTACTAGGGCATATACGAGCTCTTATTCCGGAAGTTGGGCAATTTTCTCGGACATCTCCAAGCGGATGTCGGTGTGGCCCTAGAATAATCTGGAACCTATCTCTCTACTTCCCGCTACCTGCCACTCAGATTCCCGCTTTTCTGTTTGCCCCAGGTCTTTTAAGAGTGTATATCCATTTGGTGGAGCTGTATCGATTAGTATGGTAACAGTATGCTGTGTCCCACGTTGGCGTAGACGTGAGGTTGGCAGGTCTCCTTAATGGGTACCATGCTAGCCGGTGGTGGCCTGACCTCGTTCGGGTGGCATTATTCAACTACTTGTATATATGCGTACTGCTACATAGGAATTTGAGTAGATGCTTCCAGCTTCCGTGGTCTTTGGTCAACCTCAGAACTATAAACATTTGGCTACCCACGGTTCAGTCACTACTAGTACCGTCCATATATATATATCTGTCCAGTATAATAAAGCTGGGCCCGTTGCATGGGTATAACATTTCAGAAAGGACTTGAGAGTAGGAAAATCTGTACATGTACTGTGAGTGGTGGCAGTCAAGATCCTAATAAGGTGAAAGGTTATATTAGTAGATCATCGGTGCCTCGCATTCATTTTGTATGCCTATACCCAGCTTTAAAGGGTATGTAAGAGCCAACACAAATAGCACCGGAATGTATATTTAATTAAGAAATGCTCTCTTCAACAATCAGCTCCTATGGCTCAGTTGGTAGAGCGCATGACTAGTAATCATGAGGTCCGCGGTTCAAATCCGCGTGGGAGCAGTTGTTCTCTTCTTTTTTTTGCCCTTTCCTTTTTTTGCCCTTTCCATTTTTTTCGGTACTTAATAACATACTTACTGCTAGCCCGCAAACCACAGGGCATCCAAACCCAATTGCTATATTCCCATTCTCAGTTATAATCCTAGGCGTCAACGAAATGCCCTCGATAGTCTGCTGTCAATCAATGCCCCTATGTTCTTTGTATTTATTTGATCGGGACTAGAACTCAAATCCTGCATTTGGGGTAGGATTCTGTCTTATGATGGGGACCTCGGCCGTTGAAAAAAAGTCACTTTACATGGCTGCGTTACTTGCATGTTGTCTATAGACAGTAAACAGCGGCTTAGGCCCCAGAAGCTCCCCCCCGCATGGAGGGAGAGCAGACCCCGGGCTCCCTTCACTTGTCCCCACGCTCTCATCATCCCTGGACCCGCCCCTATGGCCTGCGGATCATCCCGGAATGCAACACCACCAGCGCGAACTACTAGTAGCACACTAGACTACTGCAAATGCACTCGAAGACTAGGACCAGAACAAATCTAGACTGAGTCGCGGTCTCTACGAGTGCTCCTGATGGTCAATTAATCTGTGGCATGCCGCCTTGAATGAGGGGTAAGTGGATAGTGTATAGGGAGTCCCCAATTGGACGTGGCGGATACACTGGCACGTTGGACTCCTGCAACAGTTCCTTAGATTCATGTATACAATCTCGTATACAACTACCAATCGGACTGGGGAGTTGCAGCGGCATCCTTCATTCTCAGTTCATGGATCTTGATCTGTATGGGCCAGCTTCCCCGCACACATTGTACACCATACATTATACGATCGGTACTTACTGGATTGTTCCATCATAGGAAGCCTGCATCACGCAAGAGTTAGTCACTGAGAACCTCGCTAGTGTCAACTTCACATGCAACTCTCCATCTCCTGGTGACATGGATGTAACCTGAGTTTATTCTCGGAATTGCCGTTGGCGCGAGACGTGGAGATTTGAACTCATACCGAGAATGGATGATGTTAGAGGAAAGACATGTATGGGTTTCTTCAAGGTGTCAATCGTTCTTTAATTGACTGCGGTCTAGGCTGGTGAGTAAGTAGCACCATCAAGGTTGTGCTTCCCGTCGAGGGTAAAATACGAACGTTGGCCTGACCTCGTCCTTGAGATTGACACCTTTCGCGCGGCATGGTGATTGCTCCGCCATATGATGAGCAGGGCCACTGTTGGCACAGACACACACAGCCTACTTGAGAGTGTAAATAGATAAACCTCGACTTGTGGTAAATTGAGAAGGGCAGAAATAGCCTGCGCGTGTCAAAGTGCCCATCACCATGAGATAAATGATAAGAAGATGTGGGGGAAAACGGATTACCTACTGGCTACATCTGACCACAGGGCAATAAAGACAGCACAACCCGTGGGCAAGTTCAAGGGGACTCTGCTTTCTGTCATTCTACTCGTGGGGACTAATAGGGATTACCAACATAGGCCAAAGTGTACGATAAAACAAATCAGATCCATTAACGAGAGGGGCAGACCGAGGGCAACGCTGAACGGTCTTCTGGTCAACCGCCATTAGTATAACCTAGGCATCACATATCAGCAAGGTGCGGTACAAAAAGAAAAATAACAACCGTCTCCATATTGCAATGGCAGGCCCTGTAATTTCAAGCTAATGAAGGGACCATTGTCGGTTTGCTTTTTTAGAGTTGCAGCATCTTCGATGGGCTTCTTCACAGCAGAGATCATCATCTCAGCGCACTAACTCTCCACCCTCACCCGCCAGTGAGTGACGCCCCTAGGAGCTAAGGAAGCACTTTGATTGGTGCTTAGGATATTAGACGGAGTATCGTGTGAGTAGAGTGGTTCGATGTGTCTCAAATTGCCCTCGGTAGGTCATAGTTCCCCCTCTCGTCTCACCAAATTAACCCTCGCAGGTTGTTGGGGTAGTCTTGAAATCGGGGCCTAGAAAGACAAAACGAAAATAAGTCCAAAACATGAGCCCGCTAGTGTTAGGGTGATTGCTTGGACTGGAGTCAGATCACTAGTCGCTCGGCCCTAAGCAGGATGTGGAGGATCAGCAGCCAACAGACTGATATTTTCGACCACTTCCTTCAGCATCACCCCGGGCTAGACCGTAGACCCTGGACGCAACCGCTAACCAGCTCTGGATAGTAAATTGTCGGGCACCAGTCAGAGAATGTTAGCGGGCGGTTGCAGTTCTTTTTTCCAGCAATTAGTGGTTGGCCGAGGCGCAGCTGAAGAGAAGTCACCATGTGATATAATATGATCATGGTACGTCAACGAACTATGAACAGTGTCCGTACGAACACACCACAGAACAATTTGCGAACAATTAAGATAGGGCCCTTCTATTACGGACCTAGATCGCTCGTGGTTGCCTTTGAGACAATCAACAAGCAGAAGCGGACCTTTGGGAGCGTCATCGCCTGCTGAGCAGTTCAAATCACCCGAGATTCAGTTTTACCTAATGGGGCTGGCTGGTGTGATTCTGTTTTGCATGGTGCTAATCATAGTCTATGCAGTTATGGCGACTAGAAGTCAAATTGTCCACCATCCACAGAGAGGTTGCTTGTTCATACCCCGCAGGACATCGTGGAGTCCTCCGAATCGTGGGATTTCAACGGAAGAATCAACATGGAGAAGGGGGGCTTCTGTCTGCTCGTCTAAAGTTTGGGGTATAAAAGGGGGGTCGAATACCCTCTTTTTTGGAATCTTGAGAACTAAGAATAATTCTTTCAGACACACAGTCAGCCCGAAGAAACCTTCCGTGCATTCAATTTGACCTGAGCACAATGCTTGCCAAACACGTCCTTGCTGTTCTTCTGTCCGTTGGCGCTTCCGCCATCCCTTTTGACAAGCGAGATGCGTCCACTGTTCTCGCTGATTTTGGCACACTCTCGACCGATCTGTCGGCCCTCGGCTCTGCTATTTCGAGCTTCGATGGAACGCTCAATGGTGCCTTGGCTGTCCAGCAGAAGGAAGGTGAAGTGGAGACAGCATTGAAGCAAACCGTCAGCGATGTAAAAGCATCTACTGCATTCAGTGCCGCTGACAGCACAAGTGTGACCAATGCTGTGACTGGTCTGGAGCCTAATATTGTGACAGTTCTCAATGATCTTGTATCTAAGGTGTGTTGTCCCCAGCTTTGAATCCTTTCAAGGGATAGACCACTGACAAGATTGATAGAAATCCGGGTTTGACTCTGTTGGAGTTACCAGCATTGTCGTTTCGGATCTCAACTCCCTCCATGATCTTACTGGTCAGCTCTCAACTGAGCTCCAGTCGAAGGTCACTTCAGGTGACGCATCCACCATTTCTGATGAGGCTGCGCGTCTTGATGCGGAATATCAAAAGGCTATCGCTGCCTATTCCTAAATCAGGGTACCATGTAGGCCCCGTACCAACGGATCGACGAAGGATGCGAATAAGCCAAACAAGCTGGGCAAATGTCATTCTGTAGGAATTGGGCTTCCTTTTAGCATAGTTCTCACGCTATTGTGAAAATAGAAAGTCAACTTAGTGGATTAAGAGGCCGAACTTGTGATCGTCTTTCCTTTTCACCTCTCTAACCCCAAACTTTACGTCACATGGCGTGTAGGTTCCGCTAAGTTCCTGATGGATTCCAGGATGTGTAACCAATACCATATTCAGTTCCGAAGCTTTCAACTTGAGGACTCCATATACTCTCGTTTTAAGGTATAATCAGTTCAGAGTTGCGACACAGGTATAGAAGGGGGGGTTATATTGATATGTTACTGAATGTCGCTTGAGACCATCTGCTATTTGGAGTTTCTCCGCATTTATAGATCTGATTAGGGTTGGAAACCTGCCTCAGGCGGTGAATTACCCAGTATTTATGCGTGAAAGTCATTACTTGATCGGGAAGTGTTACCGTCAATCCACCATCCATCTTAAAACCGTTGCGGGTAACACTGACGATAAGGCACTATATTTCTGTATACCTATTCTAGACGCGGGGTATGGGTGTTTTATTCCCTCTCCATTTCCTCCTATCCAGTGTCTTTCTTATCCTTTTAGAAGAGAAAGAGAGGGTGTAGAGAATGGAATCAATTGAGTTTTTGTTCCCGGGGCCCTCAACCATGGCAACCCATGGAATGTGCATACTCAACCACATAAACCCTCGAGTGCGCGCGTCATCACTGGACCAGCTTGAATGAATACAACGAACAAAACTCAACTTGTGGAGGTACCCAAGGAGCGATGAGTCCTTTGCTTTCTACAGACTGCATGAGAATGTAGCCGGCTACTTTCATCTATCTGCGCAGGTCCACACGGTACACCTGGGAGGTCATCAATTGTTCGAGACCCTATTTTCAATAGGGCACATGTAATGGTGCTGTTCCCCTAAAATGCTGCCCTAGTTAGACAGTGAATTCCCCTGACGTATATCACCCCTGAGACAATACATGTAACTGAATCTGTTTTCAGTAAACGGTAGATTATAATCCGTGGAGTGTGCCATCGATTTCTATATTCTTTGACGTCACGATGTAAGCTCGGGACGTTCGGGAAGTCGAGACTCGACATTATACCACACAAAGAAACAAAAGAAATATGGGCAAGAGCAGTTCCCCCGAGAGATTCTCTAGTCCACAGGACGCTAACTCCCGAGTTCAACTGCGAAATACACCATAACAATGGTCAAGGCCTCATTTTTCTTAATCATACTATCAGGCGGCAGCTGCAGTGCCTTGAGTCTCTGCGCAGGTCGATATTATTGTCCCTGGACGGGGCCGGTACAAAGCGCATCAGAGCCCAAGGAGGATGCACACGTGTATGTTGGCACCACCAGGTTGAACCTGCGTTATATCCTGAATAGCTCTGTCTAGTATTTGCCTATCAATGAACTGACGTGCCTATTAGTGCCGCCATAGAACTGCCGAAGCAGCAGGTACACTTTTCCGGGTTACCAGATCCAAATAAGATTGCCCAGGAGAATCCTTCGCATAGCGAAACATCGCCGCTAGCCACATTGTCCGACCGGCGCCAAACCGACGTGCTACATGGCCTAGAGGAGGAGACTGCTCGACATGACCGCACCTGGGCTTCGAGGCATGTCATTGTATCTTTCAGTTATGTGAATTGCGCCGTACTAACTGGCTTGAAATAGCGGGAATGGATGGAATGCTCGAGTGGAATTAAAGCTAAGGTAAATATAGACCCGTTAAGGATCTGTGTACCCGGTTAACATAGGTTCTAGACCAGGGAGCCGGGTGATGTCCAGTCTAGACTGGGTTACTCGATGGGAGAAAGCAATAGACTGCCTCTCGTCAAAGGAGCTTGAGAATGTGGATATGTATGAAATGGATGAGCTTGCCCTTGCAGCCTTCTGGGACCGGGTGTGGGGATGCTATGTGCCATATGCAGGTGGACGTGACGAATGAATGAAGTTATGATCCTGAAGGATTTGTGATGAAGCTTACAATTGAGTTTTGTAAGATTATAAGGGTAGACTCTATTTCATTTGTGAGTAGTTAAGCGTGTACGGTGTACCCCCTCTGCCCTGAAAGCCATGTCATCGCACTGCCAAGTAAGGGCGCACTACTAGTAGCGTACAAAGCAATTGCAAAGGAGTCAAGTACATATAGCTTCTTTCACGTCCCATATTTCTTGGACATAGCTATAAGACTGGTAGTAAAGTGAGCCATATTGAACTGACTCTCTGCAATGGGTGAATGGCAGTAACTTGGGTTCAAATTCATTGTTCGATCAGCAGTTGAATTCTTAGTCTGGAAACAAGACAATGGCTTCGACCTTTCATTGATGGAAATGATGCTCGTATAAGCTTTATGTGATTGCAATGAAGAACTCCCCTCCTGTTTTCGGATTCAGATTCAATTCTAATTCATAAAGATCTGTGTTTTTGGCCGCCCAAAGCAGGGCCAGACCATCTCTAGCTGCCCCTGGCTGCACGTGACGCCCCATAAGCGACACCTCAGCAACGACGGCCGCGCCGGTCTCCTGAGGTCACTTCCGCTTCCCCAGTCTATCATCAACTTACCCTCTCCCTGTTTCAAAGCCTCCTTTCCCTCCCCCTTCTTACTTCTTTTCCTTCCTTCCGTCTTTAGCTTCAATTTTAAATTTCTTTTCTTTCTCTTTCCTTATAACCCGGTGGAATTTATTTGCGTGGCGTTTCGTCGGTTGGGTGAGGTCGTCCTGCGGCCTACGTAAATATGGCTCCTCTCCCTATCAAGTTTACGGAGCTTATTAATGTATTCTCCGACCCTTGACTTAAATACTATCAGAATAGTGATAAGAGGCTGACATGTTTTCCTATACTTGCAGTTGACAAATGCTGAAATTGCGGTATGTCTTGTCGCACTGCCAGCTCGTGGTCTTTAAGGCTGCGGTGCTAGTCGCGCCCAATCATACCCACCCTAACTGTTGTCAACATCTACTTACGTTGCTATTTTTACCAGCCGGCATCGATCGGGTTCAACTCATGTGTAAGTCCCACACACATATTACACCGTTGCCCCTCAATTGATCTACAGTGTGCTAATTGCCCCCCTCCCCGCAACAGACTCTAGAATCGGATCACTATGTCTGCGTTCGGCAAAAGCTCAATGAAGAGGATAAACCTCAAGTCATCATCATCAACTTAAAGAACAACAATGAAGTCCTCAAACGGCCAATTAACGCCGATAGTGCTATCATGCACTGGACCCGAAACATCATCGCTTTGAAGGCTCAAGGCCGCACAATCCAAATCTTTGATCTGGGGGCGAAACAGAAGCTGAAGTCAGCAGTGATGAATGAGGATGTTGTTTACTGGAAGTGGTTCAGCGACAAGTGCTTAGGTTTGGTAACGGAGACGTCCGTTTACCACTGGGATGTCTTCGACCCTACCCAGTCCCAGCCACTCAAGATCTTCGACCGACTCCCTAACCTGAGCGTACGTCATTTGCATCAAATACATATATAAACAAGCGAATGGAACTGGAAAACTGATATATTGATGTTTCATAGGGGTGCCAAATTATCAACTATCGCGTTAATGATGATGAGAAATGGATGGTAGTGGTTGGAATCAGCCAGCAGCAGGGCCGTGTTGTGGGCTCGATGCAGCTGTACTCTAAGGAACGCGGGATTTCGCAATTCATTGAAGGGCATGCTGCCGCCTTCGCTTCGATTCGAGTCGAGGGTTCTCCTTTGGAACATAAACTCTTCACCTTTGCCGTTCGGACCCAGACCGGTGCCAAGTTACAGATTGCCGAAATTGACCACCAAGAACCGAACCCCCGATTCCAGAAGAAGGCTGTTGAGGTCTATTTCCCCCAAGAGGCTGTCAATGACTTCCCGGTCGCGATGCAAGTATCTCGGAAGTACGATGTTGTGTATCTTGTCACCAAGTATGGCTTCATCCATCTCTATGACCTCGAGACTGGTACCTGCATTTTCATGAACCGGATTTCCAGCGAGACCATTTTCACTACCGCGCCCGACTCAGATTCGGCTGGCTTGGTTGGTGTGAACCGCAAGGGTCAGGTTCTGTCCGTCAGCGTGGATGAGAACACCATTGTTCAATACTTGATGGAAAACCCTGCTATGTCTGGGCTTGCAGTGAGGCTTGCCTCCAAGGCTGGACTTCCCGGTGCGGACCACTTGTACCAGCAACAGTTTGACAACCTCCTTGCCCAGGGCAACTACTCCGAGGCTGCTAAGATCGCCGCAAACTCGCCCCGCGGGTTCCTTCGCACTCCGGAAACCATTAACCGTTTTAAGAACGCTCCTCAGACCGGACAGCAAATGTCTGTTATTCTCCAATACTTCGGAATGCTTTTGGATAAGGGATCTCTGAACAAATACGAGAGTGTTGAACTTGTTCGTCCCGTCTTGCAGCAAAACCGAAAGCATCTCCTCGAGAAGTGGATGCGTGAGGAAAAGCTGGAGGGCTCCGAGGAACTTGGAGATATCATTCGACCCTATGATATGAACCTAGCTCTGCAAATTTACTTGCAAGCCAATGTTCCTCAAAAGGTCGTTGCTGGCTTTGCAGAGACCGGGCAATTCGATAAGATTCTCGCGTACTCCAAGCAGGTCGGTTATCAGCCTGACTATACCCAGCTGTTGCAGCATATTGTGCGCGTGAACCCCGAAAAGGGTGCCGAATTCGCTGCCCAGCTTGCTAACGAGGAATCTGGTGCGCTGATTGACCTGGACCGTGTTGTGGACGTGTTCTTGTCTCAGAATATGATCCAGCAGGCGACTTCTTTCTTGTTGGATGCCCTCAAGGATAACAAGCCTGAGCATGGTCATCTGCAGACACGATTACTTGAGATGAACCTGGTCAACGCCCCTCAGGTCGCTGATGCTATCCTTGGCAACGAGATCTTCACTCACTACGATCGTCCCAGAATTTCCCAGCTGTGCGAGAATGCTGGCCTCATTCAACGCGCCCTGGAGAACACTGACGATCCTGCAGCCATCAAGCGTAACATCGTCCGCACTGACAAGCTGAATCCTGAATGGTTGATGAACTACTTCGGTCGTCTCTCTGTTGAGCAGACTCTCGACTGCATGGATACGATGCTGCAGGCGAACATCCGTCAGAATCTGCAAGCCGTTGTTCAGCTTGCCACCAAGTTCTCCGATCTCCTGGGTCCTGGTAGCCTCATCAGCCTTTTCGAGAAGTACCGTACTGCTGAAGGTCTTTACTACTACCTTGGAAGCATAGTCAACCTTAGCGAGGACCCTGAGGTTCACTTCAAGTACATCGAAGCTGCTACTGCTATGGGCCAGATTACCGAGGTTGAGCGCATTTGCCGTGAGAGCAACTACTACAACGCCGAAAAGGTGAAGAACTTCCTGAAGGAGGCCAAGTTGACGGAACAGCTCCCACTGATCATTGTCTGCGATCGATTCAACTTTATCCATGATCTCGTTCTCTACCTCTACCAGAACCAGCAGTACAAGTCTATTGAGGTCTATGTACAGCGTGTCAACCCTTCCCGTGCTCCGGCAGTGGTTGGAGGATTACTGGACGTTGATTGTGAAGAGAGCATTATCAAGAACCTTCTCTCTACGGTAGACCCAGCCGTTATTCCGATTGATGAGCTTGTCAATGAAGTGGAGACTCGGAATAGGCTCAAGCTCCTCTTGCCTTTCCTTGAGGCTACTCTCGCAACTGGTAACCAGCAACAGGCTGTGTACAATGCTCTTGCGAAGATCTATATCGATAGCAATAACGATCCCGAGAAGTTCCTCAAGGAGAACGATATGTACGACACCCTGACTGTCGGCAAGTACTGTGAGAAGCGCGATCCGAACCTGGCCTATATCGCGTATAGAAAGGGTCAAAATGACCTGGAGCTCATCAACATCACCAATGAGAACGCCATGTATCGGGCTCAGGCACGCTACCTCGTTGAGAGGGCTGATACGGAAATCTGGTCTTTCGTTTTGAGCGAAAACAACGTTCACCGCAGGTCCATGGTTGACCAGGTTATCGCAACCGCGGTGCCTGAATCAACGGAACCTGACAAGGTTTCCGTTGCTGTCAAAGCCTTCCTTCAGGCCGATCTGCCTGGCGAGCTTATCGAGCTGCTGGAGAAGATCATCCTTGAGCCATCACCTTTCAGTGACAATGGCAGTTTGCAGAACCTGCTTATGCTCACCGCTGCCAAGGCTGACAAGGGCCGCCTGATGGATTATATTCATCAGCTCAACGAATTTAGCCCTGATGAGATCGCGGAAATGTGTATCTCGGTCGGCTTGTACGAAGAGGCCTTTGAAATTTACAAGAAGGTCAACAACTACATTGCTGCCGTCAATGTCCTTGTTGAGAACATTGTTAGCATTGATCGTGCCCAAGAGTTTGCTGAGCGTGTTGAGTTGCCGGACGTATGGAGCAAGGTTGCCAAGGCACAATTGGACGGCCTTCGTGTGTCTGACTCTATCGAGTCGTACATACGTGCTGGTGACCCCTCGAACTACCTCGAGGTCATTGAAACCGCAACTCACGCTGGCAAGGACGAGGATCTCGTGAAGTATCTTAAGATGGCCCGTAAGACCTTGCGGGAGCCCCCCATTGACACTGCTCTGGCGTTCGCCTATGCTCGCCTTGATCAGCTCCCGGAGCTTGAGGACTTCTTGCGGTCGACCAATGTTGCGGATGTTGAGACATCTGGTGACAAGGCTTATGAGGAAGGTTATCATGAAGCTGCCAAGATCTTCTACACTAGTATCTCGAACTGGGCCAAGCTTGCCACAACCTTGGTACACTTGGAAGACTACCAAGCTGCAGTGGAGTGTGCTCGCAAGGCCAACAGTGTCAAGGTCTGGAAGCAGGTCAACGAAGCGTGTGTGAACAAGAAGGAGTTCCGTCTTGCCCAGATCTGTGGCCTCAACCTCATCGTCCATGCTGAGGAGCTGCAGGATCTTGTCCGCCAATACGAACGCAACGGCTACTTTGACGAACTTATCTCTGTTCTGGAGGCCGGCTTGGGCTTGGAGAGGGCTCACATGGGTATGTTCACCGAGCTGGGCATTGCGCTCTCCAAGTACCACCCTGATCGGGTCATGGAGCACCTCAAACTCTTCTGGTCGCGTATCAACATCCCCAAGATGATCCGTGCTTGCGAGGATGCCAACCTCTGGCCAGAGCTGGTGTTCTTGTACTGCCACTATGATGAGTGGGACAATGCCGCATTGGCGATGATGGAGCGTGCTGCCGACGCCTGGGAGCATCACTCATTCAAGGACATCATCGTCAAGGTCGCTAATCTTGAGATCTACTACCGCGCGCTCAACTTTTACCTGCAAGAGCAGCCTTTGCTCCTTACCGATCTGCTCCAGGTTTTGACCACCAGGATCGACGTCAATCGTGTCGTGCGCATTTTCCAGTCCTCGGATAACATCCCCTTGATCAAGCCCTTCCTCCTCAACGTCCAGACCCAAAACAAGAGGGCGGTGAACGATGCCATCAATGATCTCTTGATCGAGGAGGAAGATTACAAGACCCTGCGCGACTCAGTGGATAACTACGACAACTTCGACGCTGTGGAACTGGCTCAGCGCCTTGAGAAGCACGAGCTGATCTTCTTCCGTCAGATCGCTGCGAACATCTATCGCAACAACAAGCGTTGGGAGAAGTCGATTGCGCTTTCGAAGCAGGACAAGCTCTACAAGGATGCAATCGAGACCGCAGCGCTGTCGGGAAAGGCCGAGGTGGTGGAAGAGCTCCTTCGCTACGTAAGTTTTTGTTCTACCCTAATCGTGGAAGTGTTTTGCTAACCCTATCCTAGTTTGTGGACATTGGCAGCCGGGAATGCTACGTTGGCATGCTGTATGCCTGCTATGACCTTATCCGTCCCGATGTGATTATGGAGGTCTCGTGGCGCCACGGCCTTCACGATTTCACCATGCCCTACATGATCAACTTCCTGTGCGAGCAGACGCGTACGATCGAGATGCTCAAGAAGGACAACGAGGAACGCAAGAAGCGCGAAGTCACACAGAAGACCGAAGAGGACAACACACCGATTTTGGGTGGCTCGCGACTGATGTTGACCCAGGGTCCAGCGGCGCCCGTGCCAAGTCCTATGCCGTATCAACAGACCAACGGGATCACGCCGCAGGCTACCGGCTTCCGCCCGTTCTAGACACGTACGCATCTTACGCCTCGTCCGTTGAAGAATTTCTTTTTTTTATTTATGTCTTTATTCCCTCTTCCAATAGGGTTTCGTGTATGTATAGCATAAGCCATGGATGATCTGCCGTTGATCTTGGTGAGACTAAAAACCGGAGAGGGTCGTAGAGGATGTCCACCAGGGGTTCTTTTACAGACTTTTGATGGATCGTCATTGACGCCTGGTTGTCTATTATCTTATTCCATAATTCTCTCTTCCTTTGTTTCCTTCTATGCCCATCCCCTGTATTTGATAGTCCTCGAAAATTCTTGATGATGAGCCGTGCAGTACGCTCACGGGAAGCATTTGTTAGTTAGTTAATGGTATTGTTTTCTTGACGGGACGATGTTGCCCCATGGGGGGTTACACCTTATCCTGGCCGTTAGTAGGAGGGTAATGATCCCACAAAATTTGTGGAGACTCATAGTTAGTTCCATCGATGGTACCACATCGGTGGAAAGGAAGGAGAAGAAGGGTAAGCCGGTTAAAAGAATGGACGGTGGTGGTCTGGATGGGAGTGACCTTAGCCGTGGGGTGGATAAATTAGGAGGGATGAATGGACGGAGTAAATGAAGGTAAGAATAGATGTCCTGAATGGATGGACAGTCGGAGGAGGAGACGGAGAAATGGATGGATCAGACAGCCATATATGAGATGCGACGCTGGCTGCAGGAGCAGGTGCATTATCTCGAAGATGCCCAGACGGCGCAAAGCTGACGTTGGACTCGGTGTGACGGTTTCGGTAACCTTTGCCAAGGGAACCGTCACGGAGAGCGAATTCTGGCCGAGATTTGGCCAGGTCACGAGAGACGAAAAAACGGGGTGGAGAGCATGAGGTCAAGGTTGAAGTCTGCTCTCCCACTAACCTCGGCCCAGGCCAAAACGAGACGTCCGGAAAGCGTTCTCCGGGGGTGGGTTTCCATTTGTAGATCCCTTTGCCTAAGCCCATCTGCAAATTTCGGCATCGCAGCTTGCATCTGGCATTCTGGCCCCTCCCGCTTTCGCCTATCTTCGGCCATACGCGATCGTTTTGAATAACGCGAACCCTCTTGAGGCAACTCGGCCATTTTGATTACCATTTCTTATTTCCTGTTTCTGTTCCCGTGAGACATTTTTGATTTTAGTTTATTCCATTCGATTGCGTTTCACTTTCCGGTTTCTTCTTTTTCTGTTACTTCACTTCCAATTCTTTTTCTTGTGCCTGGAGGGAATTAGCCCGAGGACCCGAGGTACGGACAGAGCAAGAAAACGTCAGGTCCTGAACCTCCCGATTCAATTCGGCAATCTTAGGATTTACGACGAGGGAAGCCATTGGAGGAAGCTTAGTTTATGGGGATGGTCTGGGAGCTGAGGAATAGACCACGGGCATCGTTGCCGGTTAATTATTGATTTCACTATCTTGTTTTATCTTCCTTTGCCGAGAATTGATCGCCCGTATGGATTGGGATCATGCGGATAAGAAAAAAAACTAGAGAAAAAAAAGAAAAAAAAAAAAAAAAAAGAAGGTAAAAACTATGACATTGCATAAATGAAGGATCATCCATTGGCCAATGATCTGGACCAACAGGAGTTCTGAATGAGAATGTGGGAAATCATCTACCTGTATAGGTAGTAGTATTGGGCCAAGAGTTATAAATGAGATTAGCATACAGAATTGGGAGCGGAGGGGGAAAAATAAAAAATAAAAACGAAATTAAAGAATGGTAAAATAAATTTCAACGGGTGGTTACCTAAACAAAGAAACAAGAGGTTGGTCCCCATCACTTGGTAAACATTATGGGGAAGTTCCAGGTGAAAGACACTATCCAGGAGGGAGGGGGAATTATTTGCAGACTATGAGAGTGGGGACCGTGGGACGTCATCCATGGCATTGGAGTGGTATTCTTGGACTATTTGCCCTTGGCACCTGGGAGGTGTGACCGGTGTGCCGGTGAGATCAAGAGGATAGGATCACTCTCCTTGAAGGGTTTCGGTATGCAACAGATGGAGTTGATAAGAATCACTGGCGGATAGACTTTTTGATGTCATGTGAAGCTGCCAGTTAAATGGTTAGAGTTAGCGTAGGGTCAAGTCAGTATCGGATCGGTATGGCCACCGTCCCCGTCACTGTCACTGTATGTGTCTGGTATGTCTCGTATGTATCCGGAGTATGGATGGATTGTTCCCACATCTCCTGGGCCTGAGGCAGAGGCCCGCCCCTCCTTCTCCCCTCTCCCGTGCTTTTCTTTATCAGCTTCCCAATCGCTTTGCATATTAGACCATTGCCTCTCTCGCATCCTTTTCTTCTTTTTCTTCATTCCTTTTTCTCAACTAACCCCTACTCAACTCCCCTCCTCTCCTCGCTCATCAACCCTCTCCCCTCATTCTCCAAGTAGAGAGGTCTCGGCTCGATATCTTTTCGGGTCCCTCCAACGATCTACCCCTCATAGTCTCTCTCCCCCCGCGTTCTTCCTCAGATTCCCGTTCCGAAACCGGGAGATTTTCTTCCCCTCCGCGAGCTGTCCGGCGGAAAGCTGCTCCTCGTCTCCGCTAGCTAGAGGTGACTCACTTCTGATTCCCGGACCCATTGGTCTCACCTCTAACTTTTAAACCCCTGGGGTGTCCTTCTAGAACATCTTGTCTCTCTCTTCTCCCTCTCCGCTCCATTCTTCCTCTATCCCCTCCTCCTCCTCCTCCTAACCCTCCTCTCCCACCTTTCACATCACCTCCCACCATGGCGGCTCCGTTTCGTCAGCCTGAGGAGGCGGTCGATGACACCGAGTTCATCGATGACCACCATGAACACCTCCGCGATACCGTGCACCATCGGTTGCGCGCCAATTCGTCCATTATGCACTTCCAGAAGATCCTCGTCGCCAACCGTGGTGAGATCCCCATTCGTATCTTCAGAACAGCCCACGAGCTGTCCTTGCAGACGGTTGCTATCTACTCTCATGAGGATCGACTGTCAATGCACCGTCAAAAGGCCGATGAGGCCTACATGATTGGCCACCGCGGTCAGTACACCCCTGTCGGTGCATACCTGGCGGGCGACGAGATCATCAAGATCGCCCTGGAGCACGGTGTCCAGCTGATCCACCCGGGCTACGGTTTCTTGTCCGAGAATGCCGACTTCGCCCGCAAGGTCGAGGACGCCGGTATGGTCTTTGTGGGACCCACTCCCGAGACCATTGACAGCTTGGGTGACAAGGTGTCGGCCCGTCGGCTGGCCATTCGCAGCCAGGTCCCTGTCGTCCCGGGTACTGAGGGTCCGGTCGAGCGCTATGAAGAGGTCAAGGAGTTCACTGACACCTATGGCTTCCCGATCATCATCAAGGCTGCCTTTGGCGGTGGTGGCCGTGGTATGCGTGTGGTCCGTGACCAGTCCGAGCTGCGTGACTCGTTCGAGCGGGCCACCTCCGAGGCCCGCTCTGCCTTCGGCAATGGCACCGTCTTCGTCGAGCGCTTCCTTGACAAGCCCAAGCACATTGAAGTCCAGCTTTTGGGTGACAGCCACGGCAACGTCGTCCATCTGTTTGAGCGTGATTGCTCCGTGCAGCGTCGTCACCAGAAGGTTGTCGAAGTCGCTCCTGCCAAGGACCTGCCCGCCGATGTCCGTGACCGCATCCTGGAGGATGCCGTGAAGCTGGCCAAGTCCGTCAACTACCGCAACGCCGGTACTGCTGAGTTCCTGGTGGACCAGCAGAACCGCCACTACTTCATTGAAATCAACCCTCGTATTCAAGTCGAGCACACTATCACCGAAGAGATCACCGGTATCGATATCGTGGCTGCACAGATCCAGATTGCTGCTGGTGCAAGCCTCGAGCAACTGGGCTTGACCCAGGACCGCATCTCCGCCCGTGGATTTGCCATTCAATGTCGTATTACCACGGAAGACCCCGCCAAGGGATTCTCCCCGGATACCGGTAAGATTGAGGTTTATCGTTCCGCTGGTGGTAACGGTGTCCGTCTGGACGGTGGTAACGGTTTTGCTGGTGCTATCATCACCCCTCACTACGACTCCATGCTGGTCAAGTGTACCTGCCGTGGTTCGACTTATGAAATCGCTCGCCGTAAGGTTGTGCGTGCTTTGGTCGAGTTCCGTATTCGTGGTGTGAAGACCAACATTCCCTTCCTGACTTCGCTTCTGAGCCACCCAACCTTCGTCGACGGAAACTGCTGGACCACGTTCATCGACGACACCCCCGAACTGTTCTCTCTCGTCGGCAGCCAGAACCGTGCCCAGAAGTTGCTCGCATACCTCGGTGATGTGGCTGTCAACGGCAGTAGCATCAAGGGCCAGATGGGCGAGCCCAAGCTCAAGGGTGATATCATCAAGCCGAAGCTGTTCGATGCCGAGGGCAAGCCGCTTGACGTCTCCGCCCCCTCCACCAAGGGTTGGAAGCAGATCCTGGACCGGGAGGGTCCGGCTGCTTTGCAAAGGCCGTGCGTGCCAACAAGGGTTGCTTGATCATGGATACTACCTGGCGTGACGCCCACCAGTCTTTGCTGGCCACCCGTGTACGTACCATCGACTTGTTAAACATCGCCCATGAAACCAGCCACGCCTACTCCAACGCGTACAGTTTGGAATGCTGGGGTGGTGCCACTTTCGATGTGGCCATGCGTTTCCTCTACGAGGACCCCTGGGACCGCCTGCGCAAGATGCGCAAGGCTGTTCCTAACATCCCCTTCCAGATGTTGCTCCGTGGTGCCAACGGTGTCGCCTACTCTTCCCTTCCGGACAACGCCATCTACCACTTCTGTAAGCAGGCCAAAAAGTGTGGTGTCGACATCTTCCGTGTCTTCGACGCTCTCAACGACGTCGATCAGCTCGAGGTCGGAATCAAGGCTGTTCACGCTGCCGAGGGTGTTGTCGAGGCCACCATGTGCTACAGCGGTGACATGCTGAACCCCCAGAAGAAGTACAACCTGGAGTACTATATGGCTTTGGTGGATAGGATTGTTGCCATGAAGCCTCACATCCTTGGTATCAAAGATATGGCTGGTGTGCTGAAGCCTCAGGCCGCTCGCCTGTTGGTGGGCTCCATCCGTCAGCGCTACCCTGACCTCCCCATCCACGTCCACACTCACGACTCCGCTGGAACCGGTGTGGCCTCCATGATTGCCTGTGCCCAGGCCGGTGCGGATGCTGTGGATGCCGCAACTGACAGCATGTCTGGTATGACCTCCCAGCCTAGCATTGGTGCTATTTTGGCCTCCCTTCAGGGCACTGAGCAGGACCCCGGTCTCAACCTGGCCCACGTACGCGCTATCGATAGCTACTGGGCACAGCTGCGCTTGCTCTACTCGCCTTTCGAGGCGGGTCTCACGGGCCCCGACCCCGAGGTCTATGAGCACGAGATCCCTGGTGGTCAGTTGACCAACCTCCTCTTCCAGGCCAGCCAGCTTGGCTTGGGTCAGCAGTGGGCCGAGACCAAGAAGGCCTACGAGGCGGCCAATGATCTACTCGGCGACATCGTGAAGGTCACTCCCACATCTAAGGTGGTCGGTGACTTGGCTCAGTTCATGGTCTCGAACAAGTTGACTCCGGAGGATGTTGTTGAGCGCGCTGGTGAATTGGACTTCCCTGGCTCTGTGCTCGAATTCCTCGAAGGTCTCATGGGACAGCCCTTCGGTGGATTCCCCGAGCCACTGCGCTCCCGCGCCCTGCGCGACCGCCGTAAGCTCGAGAAGCGTCCAGGTCTCTACCTCGAGCCTTTGGATCTGGTTAAGATCAAGAGCCAGATTCGGGAGAAGTTCGGTGCTGCTACTGAGTACGACGTGGCCAGCTTCGCCATGTACCCTAAGGTCTTCGAGGACTACAAGAAGTTCGTCCAGAAGTATGGCGATCTCTCTGTTTTGCCTACACGGTACTTCCTGGCCAAGCCTGAGATTGGCGAGGAGTTCCACGTCGAGCTGGAGAAGGGTAAGGTGCTCATCCTGAAGTTGTTGGCCATCGGCCCTCTTTCCGAGCAGACCGGTCAGCGTGAGGTCTTCTACGAAGTCAACGGTGAAGTGCGCCAGGTCGCCGTCGATGACAACAAGGCCTCTGTGGACAACACCTCTCGTCCTAAGGCCGATGTGGGTGACAGCAGCCAGGTCGGTGCTCCTATGAGCGGTGTGGTTGTTGAAATCCGTGTCCACGATGGTTTGGAGGTTAAGAAGGGTGACCCACTTGCCGTCCTGAGTGCCATGAAGATGGTAAGTTTACTACGAATCGCTTTTGCTATTACTGGTCAACTACAGCTGCTAACAACTTATTCAGGAAATGGTTATTTCTGCTCCTCACAGCGGCAAGGTCTCCGGCTTGCTGGTCAAGGAGGGCGATTCTGTGGACGGCCAGGATCTCGTCTGCAAGATCGTCAAAGCGTAAGCAAAAGAAAAGCTAAAAAACAAAAAATTAGAAAGAAAAAGAGAGGGATACCAAAACATGCCGCCAGAGTGCATGATGAAATGAATATTTGGATGTTTCATGTTCATATTAGAGCGTTGTTTGTCCCTTGTTGCTGTTTTATCTGGGTCGGGTTCAGGATTTTCCTTTTCGATAACAGGGGCCAAAAAAAAAACAAAGGCCTCTTAGCCACTGTATTTGAATTGAGTGACTTAATGATTTCATCTTATTCGTCTTGTAGCATCTCAGTCGTGATATACTCCGTATATACATGCTACCTCAAGTTGGGTGCGGTCTCACGCGGATCTAAATTCGGATACATCCTTAGCGCTCTCTCTCTATGTATACCTATCAGTATTCAAAGCTTAGCAGTAGGACCATTACCCTGTTCACCAACTGTCCTCAAGGCCTTCCACACTCGCATTCCCTCATCCCAGAGACCATCCTGCCAAATCTCCACCGATCCATCAGATCTCAGCTTCCTCATCTCCCGGTGGCTCTTCGTGCCCCAACCAATATCTGACTCGCCATGAACAAACTTAGTCAGTGGATCAATAAACGCATTCTTAATGATTGACTTCTCGTCCGCCTGGAGAACAGACCCATTCCCCCACCACCAGATATACTGATCCGTAGCATGCGTGACGCCCCATTCCGGCGGAATAGTCTCATCAGCACACTTAAGCCGGTACTCGACGCGATAACGATACAGGAGATGAGCAGCACCACCCAGCACGAGAGAATGCACGAGTCCTCGTTGCATCTTATACACCTGCATATCAGCATAAATACGGCCGAACGTATCGCAGTTCCAGTCCCGACATCCCGAGGGTAATTTGCCGTCTGGGCAATATAGTTTCATCAGAGTATCTACGAGGGGAGCCGGGTAATCGGCTAGGAGACGCTTGTAGAGCGACGAGCGGTCATTCTGGGGTGGGTACCAGGTAGCGTAGAGGGCACCTTCGTCGCGGCATTCGCCGAGCATGATGCGAACGTTACGGGCTGCGACACGGCGGCCGAAGTTGCCATTGTCGAGGGATTGGAAGATGGTGGGTTGGATGAAGAGAGAGTCAGTTGTGGGGCGAAATTGGTTGATCTTGAGGCTTGTTGCTGTGGAGAGGAGTTTGGAGCCCGGGACGGAGCGGAGCTGGGCGAGTTTGTCGGCCCAGGAGAGCGTGTGGGGGATGTCAAGGGCGGAGAGGAGCTCGTTGAATTGGATTTGGGCGGAGGGTGGGGCCTTGGGCTGGGCTACTGGGCTGTTGGACCAGATGCAGGCTTGCTTGATGATTGATTGGTCTTCTGGTAGGTGGATGTCGTAGGATAGTTGGTAGAAGACGGAATAGGCGCCTTGTTGCCAGGAAGCGGGTCAGGGTACATGGTTCTTTGTGTATTGGGAGGAGGTTGGATGGTTGCTTACCAGCTGAGTATCCTGATACGGTGATTTGGGAGGGATTGCCTCCGAAGAGGGCTATGTTGTCTCTCGTCCATTCGAGAGCTAGACGTTGGTCCCAGAAGCCCTGGTTTCCGACTGGTTCACTGACTGTGGCAGCATCGTGCTCCAGCTCAGAGGAGTACAAGAAGCCAAAGACGCCCAGACGGTATGCTGGCATAACCACGACAGCATTAAATGCTGCCTCGCCTAGGAGGGCGCCGGCGGAGAAAGTATTAGGGGTTCCGAATTGCAGAAAGCCTCCGTCTGTTACAGGGTTTTGATTAGCCTTTGTGATGAGGCATTCTTCCAAGGTAACTTACGAATAAACACGAGTACTGGCCAACCTGAAGAATTAAGTACTATTAGTTTTGCTTTTTTTTTTTACTTCTCTCTTAAGAGGAGGCTAGGGGGTTAGTCGACATACCATCCTTGGGTGGTTCACCAGCGGGAACCCAAACATTGCATTGAAAGCAATCCTCGCTCAAACCATCCCCAAGGGAAAGACCCGGGAAGCTAGGCTGGGGGCAGATGCCGGTTGCTCCAGCACATTGCCCGGGGTGGTCTTTGCTACCGTAGGAATACGATGGCGGTAATTTCTGGGCTTTCCGCCATCGTTCAGTCGGAGGTAAGGCGTAGCGGAGACCTCCGAAGTAATGACACCAGGGGGAATTGGTGGTTCTATCTGTGAGCGTGACACCCTGTACAAACCCACGATGTTCGAGGGATTTCAGGCAAGGATTCCGCAAGGGTTCCATGATGTGTCTTTGTTGGTTTGGAGTAGGCAGGCTGATGCTTGCTGGAATACGTGGCTCGGTTGTTTTGTTTTTCAGACACGTTGGCTTGCGCACCCCGAAATCGGGTAATAACTTTTAAGGAACCAATTGGTATCTGGTAAACCAGTCTTACATGAAGAAACAATCTTGAGTAGGCGCTACTGCCGTGTTTTATAGCTACTGAGACCGCGCAACTGGTGAAAATCTCCCAGCGCAATGACCCCAATCATGGCGGCGATAACAGGTCTGATAGCCGAGTAGATAAAGTGGGTGGGGCTGTTGGAGAAGGCCAAGGCAACTCATAGTTGAGGACCGATCGGGTCGGCAAAGGCGCCCTGTGGGAGGAAGAGATAGGACAGATGAGGAGAAACGAAGAGAGAGAGAGAGAGAGAGAGAAGGATTGGAGGTTGCATGGCTTGGGGAGAAACTACAAAAGAGTCCGTCCGATGATCTCGTTCCGCTTCGGCGCTACATCTGGACCCCGGGGGATGCCCGAGGCAGCGATGCCGGCCCCAAGGCCAAGGTCAACCAATAAACACAGTATCAGTCCTATTAGATCCGTCGCATCATTCCGAGATCATTCCGCACAAGAAGATCATAAGAGTCGATGTGCCGAATTGATTTATTTGGGAAGAGCGGAGCTGCAGTCAGACGCAGCGAGGATCCAGACCTTATCAGCCGTCGTACCCCCAAGCCCTAATCTGATAGTGACTTGTTCCCGGTACATATAGCCTTGAAGATGCCAAAGGCTCGCCATTAGGGAATATTACTGGCAATAACAAGTTGTTTGGCGAATCATGGGAGAGGTCAGTTCAACGGTGATTGGCACACAAAACATAATAGCTAACGATTGGACCATCGTCCAGTACTAGTATTCTGTGGCCTTCAACCTTGGGAATCCAAAGTTTCATTTGCTGCGATCCCCGCATTTGGCAACTCACCTGACGTCAAGCCGCCATCAATGATCGTCCAACGATCCCATTGAATTATACATCAGTCTACGCTGATTGATCATTCCCAGATTGATTGACTGTTTGACCTAAGCGGATCTGGGCACCTCTGCTCCCGCACCAATAATGATGAATCATCAACGTCTTTGGTTCATCTAGAGCTCCCAAAGACCCCAGGCAGTGACGAGGCCTCCATGAATAGTGATTGGGTCACTGGGGGGATTTGCCCCCTGCCGGCACTATAGGGAACACAGCTGGGATGATGTATCATTCATCCAGACTTTGCTCCATTCCTTGAATGGCCCTTTCCCTTACCCCTCTCTCTCTCTCTGGGTTCCCCCCGGTATTGAGCCATATATTACGGTCGCGTGTCCGGTGGTGGCTCGTCCCTCTTCAGTTACATTGGTTTGACATCTTCGATACATTTATCAATCAATCTTATCGACCTGGTAAGTTTGCTGAGCTTATGAAATGTCCATCTTGTGCCGTGATACTCGCATTTGTTGGCACACAGTGACTTTCCCTGTTCGGCACCAAACCGGAAGGATGACGTCTGGGACTCTTGGGGTGGCATATCAATCAACACAAACTTTGCTTCACGTATTTGACCAGAACAACAGCTAATATCTGCATAGTTGATATCAGAAGTCACTGAAGCCTTGAATCAAGCAACATGGACAACCAGCAGAACAACCCCCAGTCGCCCCGCCACTGGCACGGCAGCCTGGGCGATCGTTATGAGCACCACAACGTCTGGGTGACAGGCGGCCCTCCCCAGCCATACATGGCTCGACGGCCTTCTGCTGCCGAAGCAGCGAGTGCCACAGCTGATAGACGGGTATGCCCGTTCAGGCTTTCATCAAACTCTCACATAGGCTGACTGTCCTTAAACAATCCAGGAATCTGTCTCGTCTAGCATGTCTTCCGGCTCTAACAGCCCCCCAACTGCTCCAAACAGGAGACGTTCTAGTCAGGGTTCGTCCCTCTTTGAAAGTCTGACGAACCAGAAGCGGAACTCCACGGATCCTGCTTCGGCCGCACGCCGCGCAAGTTACAATGATCAGGCGCAGCAGGGCGGTTTCTTCTCGAAGTGGTGGGAAGGGTATACTCGTGGTTCTAAATAAGCCATTATTCATTTCATGCTGTGAAGGAAGGCAGAATGATATACTGGATGAGAGTTTATTATGTTGAAATGCTTATATGACTGTACGCCGAAGAGTGTTGCGCTTGATCTTGTATGTATTCGTTCGTATACAAGCATATTGTGTTAATGAAAGTGGACATATATAGGGAGATGTTCCATAGAGCCATAGTCGTAAGACTATATTTAGCACGTCTTGGTCTTGATTGCAAGACTGGGTGTGGAGATTGAGGCGGTTGAGTTGGACCGTATTCATGCCATAGGTCCAGTAGCCAGTGCGTATGAAGCACAGCCCGAGATTGTACTTGCAGGCCTCGCAATCTAATATGGGACTAGTGATCCCATATTCTTAACGGCGCTTCGAAATGGGCCCACAATCTACGATATGATCTTGATCATGACCCACATAGTTGTTGTCTTTCTTGACTACAGGGCGAGTCTATAATGGAAAATACATTACGGCATACTCCAGGTGAGCATGGAGCCGGGGGTGATCTCCGTACCATCATGTTGGCCTAAGAGCAGAGGAATACACTGCCAACAGGGGACAGGTAAAAGGACATGTTCTTGGACTCTGAAAGAGTTCCAACGGCCAAATAGCCACCAGTATCACACAGAGTGTGATGGGCCAAGCATCATGCAAATCTTTTCATCAATGGTTATGCGGATACATCACCCTTCGTGAAGCCTTCATTGTGAAAAGTGGATGCGTTTTTTGAACTTGAGAATTTGGATTCCTAACACGCCTATCCTCATGCCGTGGTAGAAACAAGTATTTCAAAGCAGAACGGCATATTTCCTGCCTTTTTTTATTGATTCATCATAAACGCAACCCCCTGGCTCCCCCAAAGACCAGAAATGAAACATTTACCGGACAATTCCGTCGAAGCGGTTCTTGAACCACTTGATGGTCTCGGTCTGGTTGATACGGTGAGGAGCACCGATGCGGGCCTTGCAGCGGCGACGCTTGGCGACACGCTCACCAGGGCGGGTCCTGATTCTCGTGTGAGTTTTTGACCTTTGTTGACCATTCCTGGTTATACTCACATGCAGCAGTAGAAGTCCATGCCGTAGATACCAATGCCAGGGTCGTACTTGATACCAAGATCGATGTGCTCGTTGATACCGAAGCCGAAGTTGCCGGTCTCGGAGAAGTTCCTCTTGCGGAGCTCGTACTCCTTGACCTTGAGACCACGCTCAAGGATCTCCTCGGCCTTGGGGCCACGGACGGTGACGTGGACGGCGATCTTTTCGTTACGACGGATACCGAAGGTACGGACAGTGTAGCGGGCCTTGCCTATGGATCACGGAAAATTTCTCCCATCAGCCATTCCATTCCGTAATATTTCGTAGTGTTTTTCCATATCCTCCACTATCAACTCAAAATATTCGGATCGAGGGCGTCCTTACTGTAGACAGGAGTCTGACCGCTCAGCTGCTCGAGCACCTTAGCAGCACGGGTAAGTCTGTCACCAGACTCTCCGACACTGATGTTAAGCACGAGCTTCTGGATGCGCAGCTCGCGCATGGGGTTCGCGCTCTTGTCCTTTCCGTCCGACTGCATGGCGATAAAACGTTAGAAAAAAAAATTCTCAGGCGATTAGAGTGGTTGAGTTGGTGAAATGGAACATACCATGGCGACTACTTTGGCGTGTATGGTCGACTCGTGTGATTAGAAGATTCGAAAGGAAGATCGAAAAGTGAGTAAAAGGGAATGTGCGGGCAAGTGGGAAGCGAGAAGCCCTTAGCGTCTTGGCACCGTCGGCTGGCGCTAAAGCGCAGAGCCGCGTCTAAGTCACGACACCCGCAGAGCTTCAGGAAGTTTGAGCGGGTGAGCTCGTGCCAGCAAGTCCTCCATTTTCTTGACGGGCGCCCAAGCTCAAAGTGAACGTTTCGTAGGAGTTTTCTTCTACTGCTTCACGCATATTCTTTGGTTCATATATCAAGCCGCATTCGTGCGCATATTTTAGGCAAAATGGCTGCCAACAAGCAGGGCAAGATGGTAAGTTTGATTTGATTGATCTTTGTTGCGGTCCAGACCTTCTCCTAAAGTACTTCATGAATAGTATTGGCTGACTTAGTCAAATTTATAGCAAAACCTCGTAAGTGGCAATGCGCTTGTTTAACCACCCGCCCGCGGAATTCTAATGTGCTGCAGATCAACTATCGGATGAGAGTTACCCTTAACGATGGCCGACAGATGACCGGACAAATGCTCGCATTTGATAAGGTACATTGACTCTCGATCATTACTTGCCTTGGTTGAACCTTTCATTAACAATGACACCTCAGCACATGAACCTCGTCCTCGCCGATACAGAAGAATTCCGCCGCGTCAAGCGGAAGTCCAAGCCAGCTGCTGGACCGGCTAATGCTCCCCTCGTGGAATCGGAAGAGAAGCGAACCCTCGGTCTTACGATTGTGCGCGGTACCCACGTCGTCTCTTGCTCTGTTGATGGACCTCCCCCTGCAGACCCCTCTGCACGACTTGGAACAAGCGTCCCAGGCGCAGCTGCTACCGCTGCAACTCTCGCCGCCGGTCCTGGAATCAGCAAACCCGCTGGACGTGGTCTACCTGTCGGACTTGGAGGCCCTGCTGCCGGTGTTGGAGGACCCCCACCTCCTCCTGGCGGCTTCCCCGGTTTCCCCCCGGGCGGCTTCCCAGGAGCGCCGCCACCGGGATTCGCTGGCCGTGGAGCGCCTCCGGGAGGACCTCGTAAGTTTCATTGGCGCTGAGATATGCTTGGAAGGAGACAGATTACTGACTTTTTAACTAGCTGGTTTCGCTCCTCCCCCAGGATTTGCTCCCCAGGGTGGACCTCGTAAGTGACTGACTTGGCTTCTTACGTCATACGTCATAGGCTAACTGGTATTGTGCAGCGGCCGGTTTCCAACCTCCTCCAGGGTTCCAGCCTCCGGGCCAGGGACGTGGATTCCCTCCGCCAGGATTTGGGGGACGGTGAAGCTTGTATGTCGAGCGGCACAACCGCTTACAATATTCCGACCCCAAGTGAAACATGGCGGCCTACTAGTGTTGGGATAAGAAATACGCATCCTACTCATATACCTGTTCGATGATTAGGCATAGCACACCGAGTTTTACCAGGCAAAGGCGTTGCGGCGTGTGCGGATGCAGGGAATGCCCGAGTAATAGCAAAGGTCGACCTGAGAAAAAAAAGTCGAGGACCAACAGAAGTAATGCTACATAGGTTTAAACGCTTAGTACTTATTCCCCCTGCGAATCATACACTGTCATTTCCACGATTTTCTTGTTCGTCCAATCGTAGGGCAATGCTCCGTAATCGAACTGATATTGGTGACCCCGGCAATTGGCTCACGTGACGTAGTCCGGGTAACTCCGCCCGGCAATCATTCCGCAGTCGGTGACGCCGAGCAACTTCAGCAACTGTCTTCCTGTTCCTGATCACTCTCCGCTCCCTTCCCTACCCCAATCGCCTGTCAAGATGGCCGCTGCAATCAAGGCGATCAACGCAAAGATCCGTTCCAACAAGGTTCTGGACTATGTCTGCTCTACACGTAAGTGCAATCCCAAACCATGTCATGCTTCCCTTCTCGACCGAGATCGGCCTGGATCAAGTCTTGCATCCGTTACACAGAGAAGGGAAAACGATCCATGGGCTCCTGCTATGGTTGCCCTTGGTCCTTATCATGGCGTCACTGGATTCATTCCGAAATGAAGAACAATGACTAATTTAACCTATCTTACCAGATTTCTGGGGCCCCGTCTCCAACTTCGGTATCCCCATTGCTGCCGTGATGGATACCCAGAAGGACCCTGAAATGTACGCCCGACCACCTTTCCATCCCTTTCTTCCTCCCGGCGCAGTCTTTTCACTCTTGTGCCGCAAGTCTATGACAAGAGAAAGTCAACTAACCCAACAAACAGTATCTCCGGCCAGATGACCGGCGCCCTTGTCGTCTACTCGGGAACCTTCATGCGCTACGCCCTCGCCGTCTCCCCTAAGAACTACCTCCTCTTCGCCTGTCACGCCATTAACTTCTCCGCCCAATGTACTCAAGGATACCGCTACCTCAACTACTGGAAGTATGTTGCCCTCGATACCTAGAACCTGTGACGGAAGGGATTGGAAGAAGCTAACCTATTTCAATAGCTGGGGTGGCCGTGAAGCTAAGCTCGCTGCTGAAGCCGCTGAGAAGGGCTCGCAGGCCCCCGAGGCCGGCGCATAAATGATCCGAACCTTGTCTTTACCTGCCGTGTGGCCGAGAACAGAGGATGCCCGTTTTCAATCAGTAGTAGATTTAGACCTCACAAGAGACAAGTGGCCAATGGATGGCGATTTGTGGAATACAGATCGGATCGGATGCAAGAGGCTGGCCTCATTTAACACTGGTTTTCTTTGGGTAGAAGAACGGATTGCGTGCGGCTTGAGCCGACTAGTTGGGTAGTCGGCCTTCACCTGATTATTTTTATGGACTGGCATTGGCGAAAGGGCCTTGAGGCTTCTGGTCTTGTTTCTATCATGTTTTCATGGCATTGGGCTGTGGTATAGTGCAGCTTGCATGGCGAGGGTTCAGGGTATCTTTTAGCCTCTGCCGCCTTTACTGTTTTGTATATAACAATTTCAGGTGAAATCTAAATGGATTGAAGGGGAAACAATCATGCTGTTTCTTTCGTATCATTCTTGTCTGTGCGGTATTCTTGAAACAATTTGGTACATGGCAATGGCAAGCAGGATGGGTATTCACAGTGTACACCAATTTAATCACGGAGAATTCCATCTGGGACGTTAGGCAAGAAGGGAAGGCTAGGACAAAATGTCAAGATAGTGTCCCGAAATTCAGTCTTGCTATTCAAACAGAGCCAGTCTTATAACATAGCATCAATCATTCATGTTCAGGAGGACGCCTACTTTGAGACGACCAAAGGTTATAGACGTTCACAGCGACTGGAGAATGTATTAACCAGACTTTGAGTCGCAGTATCCAGGGGACGGAGGAGCTCCTCCTCCGACCCAGTTTGCTAGAGTAAGTGAAGTCGTATAGAGGCAACTAATTACGCCGAAGATGGTAAGAGCAATGTCAGCGATCTGCTGTTTTCTTGAGTGCGCACAGGCTCTCAAATGCAACAGAGGCTACAATAGACTAGGTTAGCGTTATCTGTCACCATTAAGCAAGTGGAATTTGGGGGTAAATACCGGGTATACGTAAATAAGTGGAACGCAGGCAAAGCTACCGACAAGTGAGACAAATTTGTCAAGATCGTCTGCTCCACCCCACCCAACGAACGCACAAATCATGACAAGGAAGAAGCGAAAACAGTTCTTCTGCCATTTGATTCTGGGGTTATACTTGCCGCTGCGTGTGAAGAGCTCATTTTCCATGATTCGGATGGCTGGGAAGAGCTGCAGAGGTGTGCTCAGCAGAATCGCAAGCGAATAGAGGAATTGGACACCATTCACAAACTTGTCGTCTTGAGGAAGGTTGAGAATAACCACCGTTTTCGTTGCAGATCCGTACGCGGCATAGCTCAGCGCACCAGCAGAGAGGAAAATAATAGTGATAATAACCATTACACCAGCGAGAACGCCAGGGAATTGCTGCGGACGCTTCATCGACTCCTGGATTGGAATGATGAGACCAATACCCTCGTAAGTGAAAATAGCCGTCCCGATGAAAAGCGTCCATGTAGATGGATTGAAGGATATGATATCCGAAACGCCGCCTTGTGCAGAGATAGTTAGGATATCATAGTAGTAGAGATAGATCAGACCAAGCAGGATGAAAACATCTGCAATTAGAGCCGTAAACCCAAGCTTGCTGATATCGCGAATCAATGAAAGAGGTAAGAAGATGACCAGCTGTATCAGGACCATGAACTTGATGTCAATGAAGGACTTGCACTTGCTGACTGCAAGAACGAAAGCCTGCAAGTTCTCAGCAGTGAACACAATATATGCAGATACAAATCCCAATTGACTCAGGACTATAGATCCAAGGATAATGCGTCGCATATGCTTTCCATAAAGGATGCCGCCAATATCACCAAACGAGCCATCAATTTTCAGTCGGGTGTTGACAAGAAGTATGAAAGCATAGTAGCTGAGAAGTGACACACCAAGCAACACCAGACTACTAAATAGCATACCGCCATTCAGAAAAGCTCTTGGAAGGAACAAGACCCCTGTACCAACGAAAGACTTGAGCAGAAGTAGAGCTGCTCCAGTCCTAGTATTGGTTCCAGTGCCTCCGCGAGGCTTCCGTTTTCTTCTTCCAGGAGTCTCAGGACGAAGGAGGGCCGATCTTTCTCCTGGCTCTCTGCCATCCTCTTCCCAGGCGTCAGAGAAGTACTCATCAGGCCCCAGCACTTCATCATCTTCTTCTAGCTCCTCTCCCGCAAAGTGGCCGAAAAGAGTCAAAAATTCTAAGAAGCTGCTGGTTGGGAGCTGGTGTTGAGGCAGAGGAGGCTGTGGTCCCGGGCCATCAGGGCTTCCTGGAATATTTGAAGCTACAGTTCTCCGGATATAGTCTCTGCGGAATCCTCCTGGTATACGAATGCTGTTGATATTCATCGTCTCATCTTGTGGTGTGGGTCGGTTTATGCTGAAGCTCTTGCTCCGATTGAATCTCGAAGGACTTCCTGCTTCTGCACCTTCCGCCCACCTGTAAACCTGCCTTGTAATGTCACCTCCTTGAAGCTGCAAGCTGGAGAATTCCTCGTCATTTGTAGCATCCCCAGAGGCAGCATCATCTCGACTCTCGACAGTGTTGTGCGGTAGTACCAAGTGTCTTTTGACGACTTCCGGGTCTTCATATGGCCCTGCTGAGTATTCTGAACCTTCCCACCCGGGCTTATTGTCAAATGAACCATAGTTGGACCTGATTGGCTGAGCCTGCTGCAAGGCAGGGGAAGCAGTGTGTCTTGGCGGAGTCCCAAGCCTCGGAGGTGAGCGACCGAGGCTTTCTTGAAGGGCAGATGCGATCATGGATTGCCCAGGGCCTGGTAGAGACGCTAAATTATCCACTTTCCGGATATCCTCATCTGTGCTTGTCGCTGGTTGGATCGGTACCGGCAGTTGTCTGGTTGCATGGGGATATGAGCTAGATGGAGAAGGTACTGGAGATGCTAGCCGCGCAATTGAGATTTGCCTCGATGAAGCTTCCACTGAGGGAGAGCCAGGGCGCAATGCGCTCGTTGAGAGCGGTGTTGACTGACGAGGTTGAGATGAGGAACCTTCCCCATTGTCTGCATGTGAGGGTGAAGCCATGACTTGATATTGGATTATGGAGCAACACAGGAGAGCTTAAAGTTTCCTTAGTTTGAAAACAACGCTTTGCTATATTGACGCCCTCTACCTAGCGTTGCCAGACGCGAAGGGTTATAGCGAGCCGTATGTACTTGTAGGATAATCTTAAGAAAGAGCTGGTTTACAGCAGACCAGGACAGAGTAGAAACAATCTACTGTATGTTGTGTTCTCTTCATAAACAAGCGAAGAGAGAAAAAAAGCAAAGAAAGAAAGAAAAAAAATATTTGGAAATCACTATTCGCCCAGCCACCCAGCAACACAAACAAATTGAGAGACGATGGAAGCTTCAGCTTTCCCTAGAGTCGATGACCATGGGAGTCACTGGACCGGACCGGCGGTGGGGTTTGCACTGTTTGTCTATCTCGGCAGATGAGATCATCGTCAGCCATGGACCCATGCCTTTCATTGCATTTACTAGTGCCAACCACTGCCAACGCCTCCTAGATCTAGTACTACGTACTCCGTACTATATGAGGTGTCGTGTTTTCTCCTTTCTTTCCTGAAGCGCGCACTTTTCTTACAGTGGGGTGTTTGTTTTTTCTCTCCCGCGGTTAACTCTCCTGGGTTTGTGCGTTCTGTCGGTCCTTATCGATACGATACTTCACTGTTTACTGTAGTGACAATCTGCCCCCACTTGCATTATTGTATGAAAAAAGCACTGAATACCCTCTTGCAATAAGAAGTTGGACGTATCCGATGACGCATAGCCGAGACGAGCGTACCTCGGACTCGATGTCTCGGAGAAGGCCCAACTTCTCAACACGAACTGCTCAAGAGGATGTCTCTAGACTGGCTCCAAGCGATTCCCCCATTGCATCTCCCGAGGAGAACAGCAAGTTCCTTAATTGGAGAAACGCGCTTTCACTTCGCCCGTACGAGCCATTGAACTCCTCTTCTCATACAACAGAGCGTCAGCGCCACTCGTTACCCTCGAATTTCTTTGGTAGCATATCCCGTTGGTGGGACAAACCCGACAATGATGGACCGCAAGGTACCTCGAACAGAGTACACCTACCAGTTGACCTTCCTACAGGGCCACTACGAGACTCTAGTGTGGACCAAAAGGAACGAGATGGCCCAAAGAATCGCGCTGCTGATAGTGCTGCAAAACTCGGAACTTTCTCGGGAGTTTTTGTACCGACCACCTTGAACGTCCTAAGCATTCTGATGTTCCTTCGCTTCGGATTTATCCTTGGGCAAGCGGGCCTGCTAGGGATGCTAGGTAATTTGAATTACTCTGCCTGTGTAGCCTGGAATGATGACTAACCGTGGTCTGAAGGCTTGCTCGCTGTTTCATACACCATCAATTTAGTGACCACCATGTCTCTTTCTGCCATTGCGACCAACGGAACTGTTAAAGGAGGGGGTGCCTACTATCTAATTTCTCGATCACTGGGCCCAGAGTTTGGCGGTTCCATTGGTATAGTGTTCTACCTGGGCTATGTGTTGAATACCGGTATGAACGCAGTTGGTCTTGTTGACTGTTTCACGCAAAACTTTGGAACAGAGTCTGGCACTTTATCCAATTTTCTTGAAGAAGGTTTCTGGTGGCAGTATCTCTGGGGTACCATCATTCTTCTCACCTGCACTGGAATCTGCCTAGCCGGGAGTTCCATTTTTTCTAGAGCAAGCAACGGTCTGCTCGTCATTCTGTTAGTTGCGACCTTCAGCATCCCGGCATCCGCGATCTTTATGAAGCCATTTAGTATTCCCAACCTCCATGTGACATTCACTGGAGTGCGCCTTCAGACACTGTTGGAGAATCTTAAACCCAGGCTCACCAAGGGCGCGGCTGGCAGCCAGATCCACGGAAAGGAAAACTTCCAGGACCTCTTTGGAATATTGTTTCCTGCTACAGGCGGTATATTCGCGTAAGTTTATTATCGGTTTATGATGGACGTAGGCTCATGAAGTGATAGTGGTGCCAGCATGTCGGGGGATCTGAGGAACCCCAGTCATTCGATCCCAAAGGGTACACTTTCGGGGTTGGCTCTGACATTTGTCACCTATACACTTGTAATAGTTGCGATGGCAGCCTCTATAACAAGGGAGTCGCTGTACAAGAATAGCGATATCATCCAAGTGGTAAGTTTAGATGTTCAAACTTGGTTGCGGACTTTGACTAAAACGAACCAGACAAATGCATCGGGAATTCTTATTCTTCTAGGAGAGTTCGCGACAACTTTCTTCTCGGCACTGATGGGCGTAATCGGCTCTGCGAAGCTTTTACAAGCAATTGCACGGGACGATTTGGTCCCTGGCCTGAAGATTTTCAGCAAGGGCACCAAGGAAAACGATGAACCGGTCCACGCAATCATTGTAACCTTTGTTGTTGCGCAATTGACGATGCTTTTTGACATTAATCAGATAGCATCCTTTGTCACAATGACATATCTCATGACATTCCTGGTGATGAACCTCGCATGTTTTCTTCTAAAGATTGGATCCGCTCCTAATTTTCGGCCGTCCTTTCACTATTTCAAGTGGCAGACCGCTGCAGCAGGAGCTTTGGTTTGTGGAGCTTCCATGTTCTTTGTGGATGGTGTCTATGCCACAGGCTGTGTCGGTATCTTAATCCTACTATTTTTGCTGATCCATTATACTTCCCCTCCCAAGCCGTGGGGCGATGTGAGTCAAAGCCTTATATATCATCAAGTGCGCAAATATCTACTTCGCCTTCGACAAGAACATGTTAAATTCTGGCGGCCCCAAATTCTGCTGTTTGTGACCAATCTCGATGACCAATATAAGATGGTCTCCTTTTGCAACTCATTGAAGAAAGGCGCTTTATTCGTACTGGGCCACGTTATTGTGACTGATGATTTCTCATCCGCGGTGCCCGAAGCTCGCCGCCAGCAAACCACCTGGACCAAGTTTGTTGAGAATTCAAAAGTGAAAGCTTTTGTCAATATTGCAGTTTCTCCCTCTGCAGAATGGGGTATCCGTAACATCGTGTTAAACTCTGGTCTGGGAGGAATGCGGCCAAATATAGTTGTCATTGACCAATTTCGCAATGGCCAGTCATTGGTTGAGACATTGCAACCTAGAAAAGACTCGAATGAGAGACACGACGTGGCTCCTAAGTCTGCGGCGGATGATGTACCTCGGTCACAAATGAGCTGCGCAAACTACGTCACAATATTAGAAGATCTTCTCTTCAAGCTCCGCATCAATGTTGCTGTGGCAAAAGGGTTCGAAAATCTTGAGCTGCCTACGTCTGGACGGCACCAGAAAAAATACATCGATCTCTGGCCTATTCAAATGTCTGCAGAACTTGGGGCTGACAGCGAAAGCAAGAAGAATGTTCTTACCACTAACTTTGATACATATACCCTTATCCTCCAGTTGGGGTGTATTCTGAACACCGTGCCTTCCTGGAAGAAGACGTACAAATTACGGGTAGCCGTGTTCGTCGAGTACGAAACGGATGTTGATGATGAGCGAGGGCGGGTCCAAGCGCTCCTTGAAAAGCTGAGAATCGAGGCGGAAATTCTGGTCTTCTGGCTCGCATGTGGCGATGTCAAAAGTTATCGCATCATTGTAAATGGTGACAGGTCGCCGGGGGTTAGAGATATGCAGGACAAGGTGCAAACTGCCTTGAAAGATGAAGGCTGGTGGCAGGATATTGAAAAGTTTCGTAGGAGATCCCACAACCAACCCAACGCAGACGACTTTGGAGCCGAGTTGGGAAGGGTTTCCAGTTGGCATGGTGCTTCTAGTCATGACACTTTACAAAAGGCTCCAGCCCAGTTTGCGGGTGGGATAAAGAAGCTCATGGAATCAACCAGGCGTCGGCGTTCTATTTCCAGCTTAAAAGGGCTTGGTGGTGTGAATTTGGGCATGCAAACGCATCGCTTACTAGATAGCTTCGTTGATTACGACTCAAGCGACAGTTCTTCAAGCGACAGCGAGTTTGAGCCCTTTGTCGATGAGAGAGAGGATGACACAATCAACAAGGATCCTGCATCCCCAGATACTACGAGACACGACGTTCCATCTATAGTTGCCCCTGATGCCTCTCCTAAGAGCCGAGCGAGTGGAGCCCGACCACCTATCAGCCGTTCGGCGTCCAGCAATCGATTTAGTTCGTCGCCGATTCCTGAAGCTCAAGTCAACACCGATGAAGGTGCGGGACCCTCGATCATGTTCGCACCAAGCTCACCCCCTCCACGGGCTTCTAACTGGCGTGAATCTATTTATACGCGTCGATCATCGTCGGTAGGGTCTGGCGCTGCGTCCGGATACCCCCGGCGGGCGTCTGTGCCTTTGTCCTTTAATGATCTTCCTAGCCGAGCACAACACCTGATTCTGAATGAGTTGATGGCAGAGCATAGCAGTGAAACTGCCGTCATCTTTACAACACTGCCGTCTCCCATGGAAGGCACCGCACAAGGTGAGGCGGCGAGTGAATCTTATCTGAGTGACCTGGAAGTCTTATGGCAGGGGTTGCCACCGTGTTTGCTCGTACATAGCAACAGTATGACGGTGACAATGAACCTGTAATGATGCTATGATGGAAATAGATCTCTTGTATTTTGAGCTGCACAGATATATGATACACCAGTATATATTGACAAGCATGGAATTTATATTGTTATGGCACTTGAATATCAAAGGGCTACCGTGAGAGACTGTAGCAATACAGACTCTAGAGAATACAATGTTCACGTATATATTTCATGCAGTCCTTTTCGCTGTAAGTCTCACCATCTTCTCACTCCCTTGGCCATCCCCGAAGAATTGTTTAGTCAGGATCCGAATGCTTTATTGGACCGTGGATATGAAGTCGGTTCAATTACTACGAGCCTGAACAAGGCACAGCTCTCGTATGATTCAGGGCGTCACGGAATTAGGGGACGCTACGATGACGCCCAATGGCTATGCAGTCTCGGTTCTTTCTTAGGAAGAACTCTCACATACAGTATGAACTCATGCCACTCCGGCCGCTTGTACGATCAACACACGAGTTCGGTCTATTATACATGAGACATGGTCAGACAAGTCGATGGCGAATTCGTCGTTCAAGATGATTCGTGTACTATGCTGTAGGACTTCCGCATTCCTGTATACTTCTCACTATGGCCCTGAGTGATAACGACGTGCAACATAGCCTGTGCATCTCCAGTTTCACAAATATCAAGCTTACAGACCGTGCTGATAATATAATACTCATACCTTCTTCCAGCACCCCGTTACAATCAAAGCACATCACTTCCCGTCCGCCCACAGCAAAGTTTACCAATAGTGCGGAACACAAGCACCATGAAACTCGGCGCTATAGTCCTCCTTTCCAGCACTGCTCTTTTCACTGCAGTGGCCGCGCAGAGAAGATGCTATCCGATTGACAGGTATGGCCATAGGGCACACTGTGACCGCTGCCGTCGAGGCTATTATTTTGAGCAAAGTGGATACTGTGACCCATATGAGAGGTGCTGTCGAGGTCGATGCTGTCGGAGGGACGGTGGTGTGAATATATTGTTCAAAGTGGAAAATCCGTGTTATACCCGAGTACTAATGCATAGCTTAGAGTGTGCCTTTTACTGAGGACAATGGTGTGGAGGAGATAGTTGAGGATATGACGAAGGAAGAATGATGTATCTGATATGTCTAGGACCTTGGAGATTGGGCTTAGTTTAGTTCACTTCGTCGGTTCAGTTCCCCTCCGGCATGCTTTAGTGCACAGAGGATTGGGCTGGCTTAAAACTACACGTGGAATATATATCTTCGAAGTCTCAAGCAAGATAAAGTTCTCCCCTTTTTCTTTCTTCAATTTCCCGCCATTCCAGCATATCGAGTCTAAGAGATGAGACCCAATGGAAGACTTGAACCTTCTACCTGCGAACTGATGCATCTTCCCTAGGATATCAGGCCTCTGAGATTGTTGTCCTACACCAGTCTTGGCTCGTGCGCCTTACCGCTTGTAAACTGAGAGTGGGTCATAGAAAGACAAGGCCTTTTTGTCGTCTCGACAATGAGATAGATGTAAATAGATTCTTGAAAATCGGAAGAAGCGAATCACAACTGATTTTCCGGAAATCTTTTGGAGAGATACTACTTGATTGCTGTGTAACTGCATATATCGTATGCAATAAGAGGCAACATAATTTCCTTGGGCCATCAATTCTGAAAGACCCACTAAAAATAGCCACGGCAACGCTGGGCCGGAAGCTTGAGATCGATCTCGGATTCTAGACACTTTCTGTGCACATGCACGCGGAGACCCTATTTTCATGGATGCCATTGTACTATATGGTATGGGATCTCAACAGACGTGATCCTGGCCCATTGAGCAGTGTGTGCGCTGTAATACGGATGCCCCCGGGTCATTGTGGCACAGAACGAGCACTAGAACCAGAACTCGATGCAGGTTAGGTCTGTTGCTCCCAAAGCGAGGAAGAGATTTGGATGGATCTCGGTTTGGTAATGACTGACAATTGCCCGAGATATGATTGGTAACTGATGTGGACGACGGCCTTTAAGGGGAGAAAGAAGGGGCACTGGAAACATCCAAAGTGGAAAAAAGTGGACGGGGGGGGATTGAAATGAGCCCCATTGGGTCGACCCGCAGCGTACGACGGGCCTCAGGCAGTGTACGCCGTCGTGACTTTCACACACTGGGGGGTCACCTGCTCTATTGCTTTTGTTGTCTTTTCTCCGTCTTGCTCCATGTTTGCTGCCTCGCATCGTCATGCGCTTGGATTTCCTGCATGAATAAGTTCGCTCTCTCGGCTGAAGATTCCAATTAGTCGTCGTCATCCCTGTTCAACTGCTTTGCTTCCCCCCTGACGCGCTCGGAGGCCGTAATGCACAGCGGCCGTGGACGCCGAAAGAACGGCAGTATTAAAGCCCCCAAGAATCGTCAGCGCCCTACTATGTCACATTTAATCTCGGAACAGTCCATTCCAATTCGCTCAAAATCCTCGGTGGCCAGCGACGATAGCGTCGATACCTCCGACGACACCTCAACCGCTCCCTCCTTCAGCAGTAGTCCGCCGAGCACAAAGTCTGTCACCAACGGTGTTCACCGACCAGCGATGGCTCGAAAGGCTTCTTCTCCCATGGCGCCCGCCTTCATGGTCTCCGCGCCGGGTAAGGTCATTGTCTTTGGTGAGCATGCCGTCGTGCACGGTAAAGCTGCCATGGCCGCCGCCATCTCCCTCCGATCCTACCTCCTTGTCACAACCCTGACCAAATCGCAACGCACCATCACCTTAAACTTCAGAGATATTGGTTTGAATCACACTTGGAGCATCGACGAGCTGCCATGGGACCTGTTTCACCAACCAACGAAGAAGAAGTACTACTACGATCTGGTCACCTCAATTGACCCCGAACTTCTCGACGCGATCTTGCCTCTCGTGGAGCGCATCTCCCCAGACCTACCCGAAGACAAGCAGAAACATCAGCGTGGCGCTGCGACTGCGTTCCTCTATCTCTTCTGTGCGTTGGGTTCTCCCCAGCACCCGGGAGCGATCTATACCCTTCGGTCGACGATCCCAACTGGCGCGGGGTTGGGCAGCAGTGCCAGTATATGTGTCTGTATCAGTGCTGCACTCCTTCTTCAGATTCGTACTCTAGCTGGACCGCACCCCGACCAACCGCCTGACGAGGCAGAGGTGCAGATCGAGCGCATCAACCGATGGGCATTCGTTGGCGAGATGTGTATTCACGGCAATCCCAGCGGGGTGGATAACACGGTCGCCGCAGGCGGCAAGGCCGTGATTTTCAGAAGAGGCGATTATTCCAAACCACCGGCCGTTAGCTCGCTCCCCAATTTCCCCGAGCTGCCTCTACTGCTCGTGGACACTCGACAATCCCGTTCCACGGCGGTTGAAGTAGCAAAGGTCGGCCAATTGAAAGAAGAGCAACCGCTAGTGACGGAAGCGATTCTCGATACCATCGAGAAGGTAAACACTTCCGCCCAGGAGCTCATTCGGGAAACAGATTCGTCAGGCATCTCCAAGGATACGCTCGAGCGTATTGGTGCGCTTATCCGCATCAACCATGGCTTGCTAGTCTCGCTAGGAGTCTCTCACCCTCGACTTGAGCGAATTCGGGAGCTTGTGGATTTTGCGAACATTGGTTGGACGAAACTCACCGGTGCTGGTGGTGGAGGATGCGCGATCACCCTCCTACGTCCGGATGCCGAACCGAGTGCTATCCGCCAATTGGAGGAAAAGCTGGACGAAGAAGGATTCGCGAAGTACGAAACTACTCTGGGAGGAGATGGTGTCGGTGTCCTGTGGCCTGCCGTGGTTCGCAATGGAACCGATGAGGAAGGTGGCGAAGAGATCGACCAGCAGAAGTTCGAAAAAGCAGATGGCCCTGAAGGTATCGAGCGTCTCGTCGGTGTAGGCACCCAGGAAAAGAGAGAGGGCTGGAAGTTCTGGAAACGAGCAATGCATTAATATGGCGCCTTCCATTAACCCACGTTGAAGGCTTTCATCTTTACATTCAACTTACGCCAACTGCGCCAATCGGTCCCAGTTGTTCTTCGGTCTTCGCTCCTTCTTTCTCTTTTAATTCAGCATTCTTTTCTGACAGGAACTGGACTTGACACGATATGCATTTAATCACCCATTTCGCATGTTTCTTGAGTCTCATTACTATTCGCTATATTCGATTCTCTGTATAATCTTGACTCATGTGTTTATTGTTTTGGCTACCACCTCTCGATACCTCTGCATTGTTCTCCCTTCACTTCGTATCGAGTCCTCTATATAACTCACTTTTTTTTTTTTTTTTTTACTTTTCCTTTTTCGGCCATTTTGTTTGGGATCGAACCTGGGTGGGGTTCATATGACGACTGATGTGACTTGATCCCATTCTGTGGGTGTTGCGGCGATAGGCATTGAATGAATAACAAAGCATCAGTTGAATGATTGAAACATTTCTACATGAGGGCGTATAAAATATTATCCAATTTGTTATTGTAACTATACACGCTTAATTACGAAGCGGGGTATCATGTATCCAATCGATCGCAGTGCCAGGTTCGTACCCACCATTAGCCCATTGTCGTCTCCCAACCTTTCTCGATCATCACATCCATCCAGTACAGATTTGACTCCCCTGCGTCCATCCGTTTCCAGACTTCCTTCACGAGTTGCAAGCAGACATCGATCGGTTTCGGGGGGAGCACATGCTGAAACGAAGTGAGTCGTCCGAGGACGAACTGACGCGTACGAGATACTTCGATGGCATGCGAGGAGATATTTGGCCCGCTGCTGTCGAGTGAAACTTCTGAGCGGGGGAGGCGGAGCTCGCTGCTGGAGGCGACGAGCAAGAACGGCTGGAGACATCGGGTGCGAGATTCAATGGGGATTGTCTTTAGACGGGAGAGAGTGGTCAGAGCGAACTCTGTTAGCCAGCTGTCGTAGTAGGTGTCTGGGAGAGTTTTCGGGTCGTCTGGCTGGTTGCTTTCGGGTCGCAGATACATAGGCTCGAACCAGGCTGAGTTGATCAGGTCTGGGGCCGTGTCTACGGATAGGAATGGATCGCGGGGGGTTGCACTTGGTTGTTGATTGTAGGATTGGGAAGAAGGGTGCTGCGAGCCTAGTCGACGGTAAAGGAGGTCTGGGAAGACGCGATACAATTGCATGAGGCCTGTACAGCGATACACCTCCGCCATGGTTAACAGGTGCCACACCGGAGTCTCGTCATCTCCGGGGCTAACTATTTCGGCTTCAGCCGGATGTGCCAATTCGAGGAGTCGTTCTTCTAATTCTCGCGCTTTCTCAATGGCTTTCTGGGCCTGGGCGATATCAGCCTGCGAGGTAAATGCTCTGGCACGGATGCGTTTTCTCTCGCAACGCACGACTCTTCCTACTTCCTGCACAGTAAACTGGGTATCGCGGGCGATTCCAGTCCATGGATGTGGTATCCGCTGCAAGACCAGCGGCCCGCCTGGGTCTGCAGCTGTATTGCCGGATAGGACTGCTGTGTCATCTGCAACAAACGACAGGAGCATTTCCCAGTATACCAGAGCCTCCTGGAAGAACTGATGATTATTGCCACGCTCTGAGTTGGCGATCTCCAAGGGCTTGGTCTCAAGGTGATTCCGCAGTAGATTGAAGAATGAGATCCCTAGATCTTTGGAATCGTGCCAGCTGGCCGTCTGGCCGAGCATGAGTAAAGCCAATACGGACTTATCATCTAAGACAGTCTCTTTTGCAATGATATCGACAGCCTCATTACGTAGCTTACGTCCCAATGGGCCAAACTGCGGGAAATCATTCACCAGCGTGGCCGCTGCCATACTCTGCATGGTCTTACACATGGCCAACGAGGAGCCCCAAAGGCGGGACACAGTCGACCGAAAAGGGTTCATTTGACTGTCATAGCTTGAGAATAAAGCTGCTACCTCTTTAAAATAGTACTCAATGAGGGTCCAGGACGGGTTATTCAATGGCGGTGGGATTGACGTGAGGTCGCGCTGGGGTGGCTGTGAGTTTGATGGAGGGTATTTCCGCACGATGGCCGATGGAGAGAAGCCGAAAAAATTGGGCAGCTCATGGTGAGATTCAGGCGCTCTCGCAGAAAACAAATTCAATGGGTTTCCCGGTTCATTTGGGGTATCAAGATCAAATATCGAGCTCGCTCGCTCGTGTCCAACCACCGAGGCTGATGCTGAAGATGGTGAGGGCCCCAAATCTGCTAATTCTGGGAGAGAACCCGGTTCTGGGAGACCCCATAAACTGTCACTCAATGCATTGCTTTCGTCTAATCCCAATCCCTTTGGATCCGGATTCTCGTGTGTGGTTGTCTGGCTCGCATCGCCCTTGACCAATGGGGACTCCACTACGGCATCGGGGAATTGCGATGGTCGGGGGGAGGCGGTCGACGGTCCCGGAGCTGGCGAATGATCGGAGCCCAGCGGTGACCTATTCAGTTGAGCATTGCTATCGTATTCCTCAGGAGCGGATGGATACTTGGTCACCCAGCGCAGAGACTGGGCGTAACCGGGACATTTCACGCCCAAGCGGGTGCATCGACTGCAGTGAGGCTTCTCCTCCCCACATTTGACCTATTGGGACAAGACAACTGCGTCAACATATCTTCTTTGAAGGGTCCTTTTTAACCTTCACTGTCCCATGGATGTATCGCATGAGGAGATCAGCGGATGCTGCGGAGATCTTGATTTTGAGAGCATACCCGTTTGCTTTTACACCTCGCACAACCGTTGCGTGATTTCTTGACACGTCGCATTGTCACCCGATTCTTTCACAGCAGGTTCCGGAAGGTGCCGAGGAGAGTCGCGACATCATGATGTCGAGTTAGCGATGATGGTTTCCCGGGGGGAGAAATATTCCTCTTGTGCGGGGAAATTTTGGCTGTTATCAGTTTCGATGCGGTGGAACCAATAGGAGCCTGTCCGGGTACTTTGCCTCTTTTGGGGCATTTGGAGACTCGTTGTGGAAGTCATGTGTGTGTGTCGTGGACACCTCAGGCAAGGAGTCCTGGAGAGAATCACCGAGAGACTCACTGAGGTGAAGTCCATTGGAATCGTCGTGGACTCGTGGAATGGGTGAATCGAAGGGATCAATGATGGTTGCACCATTGTCCATGTCCTATTGTTCTGGTGGGTGCCTGAGGCCGGCGCAGCCCCACCATAGCTCAATCCATTCATTCATTGATTTCCCATTCTAAAGCCCATTCTCCAGGCTCCCGACAATCCTCAAGTCAGGGCAGAAAACTGTCTTAATATTCATATAATCCTGCTATCTGCACAGTTGTCCACCCAAGGAAGTGGCACATTGAGTCTATGCTGTTTGGTCGGGTTGTCGCTGTATATCTTTCCTAAATCTTTCTCCAGTAACATTCATTGGATAATATCACGCTTCTTGGGCTCTTTACCCTGCCAAAGAACCCACCTCAGTTCCAGAAATGGCCGGAAAATATGCCTCAGACCCGACATGGGCTTCTATTGAGCCGATCCCACTCAATGACGGCTCGGAAACAGGAACCCTTCCCCTGGCGACTATTGCTACTCAGATGAATATCTCGAGGCTACCTCGTACTTAAGAGCAGTGATGGCTGCCAATGAACTGTCCGACAGGGCACTGAAACTCACTGACGATGTAATCGCTATGAACCCGGCCCACTACACTGTTTGGTAAGTGCAAATGCTTCCCTGCCGTACTCTCACACTAGTATACATGCCAATCACTTACGACAAAATGTTTAGGATTTACCGCGTTAAGAATCTTTTTGCTCTCAAAAAAGACCTCACTGAAGAGTTTGAATGGCTGAACCAAATGTCATTGAAGTACCTTAAGAACTACCAAATATGGTATGCATTAACCCACCGAAATCGTCGGGTACCAAAGATGGTCTCTAACAATGTACCCATAGGCACCACCGACAGGTTCTCATGTCATCCAGGGAAAACTTCCCGACACTCCCGCCCAAGGAGCTGGACTTCCTTATGGAGATGTTCAAGCAAGACGCCAAAAACTATCATGTCTGGACCTACCGCCACTGGCTAGTGCGACACTTTAGACTGTGGGACGAGCCCCGAGAGATCCAGGACGTCGATCTCCTCCTGTCACAAGACGTGAGGAATAACTCCGCCTGGAATCATCGTTTCATGCTCCGTTTTGGTCCACGCAGTGATGAGCCAGACGGCGGGATGCCGAATAGCACCGCGCCCCCGCCTGAGAAGGGCAGGTTAGCCGTGGTTGACGAGGACCTTGTCGACGCTGAACTGGAGTACACCAAGGCCAAGGTCATTAGAGCCCCTGAAAATCGTAGCCCGTGGGGATATGCCCGCGGCATGCTGCGGGCATCCGGCCGGCCACTGTCGGAGTGGAAAGACTTTGCGAAGAAGTTTGTCCAGGAAAAGGTCGAGGACGGCAAGGTGGTGGATATTGAGGTCAAGAGCAGTCATGCTCTAGAATGGTTGGCTGACACATATGGAGAAGAAGGCGAACAAGCCACTGCCGAGGCAGTGCAGATGTTTACCTTATTGAAGGAGAAGTATGATCCCATCCGGAAGAATTACTGGGATTATCGGATTCGTATGATTGCTCCTGCAACGTGGAGCCAAGAGATTCCCACTTCGGCATGAGGCGCCGCGTAAATACCATCAACTTTCCTACAATGAAAAAGCCCGTACATTGGAATGATGTGCATGCTCAAGAAGTGTATCTTATTTTGAAACGCTAAATCATTAAATCATAGTCAATCTAAAAAAAAAAAAAAGAAACGCCAATCTAAACACCATCATGATAGAAAACGTTAACATAACCGAGAAACAAGAACGCAATGGCCGGCCAATAAGCATAAAAATTAAAGAACCAATTACTAGTTTCCCCAACCCTCATTAAGCAGCTTTTTATACTCCGCCGCCATATCAATCGTAATATTACTTCCACCACACACAATAATCACCACTCGACTGTCGGAGTTCAAGCCAGGCACAAGTTGCTTGAGCTTGGATTGGATTTCACTGCCTGCGTCCGACTCCGTCTCGTTCTCGGTCGCCGAGGACCCATCATCCCCGTAGCCTTCATCCCGATGGGAAGGGTAATCGGCATCTTCTCTCTTCCGCTTCTTCATTCCAGATGTGAGGGCGTCGGAGGGTGTCGATGACCGGGCTCTCGCCGCGTCACCGACTGCAGCCTCAATGCATACACCGCATGCAAGTTCGACAAGCGTCCGGTGATCATCAGCAAGACGCAGCACACCCCTTGCTGCATCAGCGTCCGAAAGCACAGCACTGTGTACAGCGATACCCTGCGGCGGGGAGATAGCATATTGGAAAGTGCGCTCGGAGACACGGATAGCGCCCAGCGAGGTAGCCTGGGAGGTGATTTTGGGGAGGGAGACGAGGGATTTCTTCGCAACAGCGGCGGCAAGGGAATCGGTACCGAGGGTTTCGATGGCGAGGAGGTTGATAGGGTTCGACTGGGAGTGGGAGAGAGGGTTGGAAGCATAACTGAGGCTCATCTTCTGGAGCTGACGGTGTCGCTCGATGCCCATGACCAAGCCGTTCAGCAGGCCACCGCCACCCACGCTGCAAATGATAGCGTCCACGGGCAATGGACGGCCACGGTGGGTGGCTTCTTCGTCTTCACCGGCGGGGGGAGGGAGCTGGGTGGCCAGTTCGTCAATGAGAGTGCTGTTTCCTTCCCAGATGGGCTCGTTATCGAACGGGTGTAGAGCAATCTTCGCCACGTCTTCGCTCTCGTTGTCGTCCTTGTTCTTCATGATCACTTCTCGCATGTATTCGCCGGCCGCCAGGAACGTGTCTCCGTGCTGGATTACGTCCGCTGCGCCGGCCATCCGTAGCTTCTGCACCATCAGGGGCTTCGTTGATAGTGGCACGACCACTGTGCAGGGATATCCCAGGCTGCGGGCTGCGCAGACAGCGGCGAGGCCTGCATTTCCGCCTGAGGAGGCATAGAAGTGGACGGGTCGATTGGCGTTTTCTGGCTTGATGAGGTGGGACAGGATCTGATTGCCCATGGCCCGGGACTTGAATGAACCGCTGGGCTGGACGTTCTCCAGCTTGAGGAATACCCTACATCCTGCGGCACGGGAAAGGGAGGCAGATTCCACCAGCGGGGTTTGCACCCATGGTGTCTTGAAGGAGGGTTGGGCTTCCTCCAAAGCGATGCTACCCATGATAGAGGATCGGTACTCGGGGTTTAGGCTAGCGTAGATTGAGAATACGTGATCAGGATGCCTTGAAGAATATGAGAGATAAGTTGATTGTATACAGTTGCCACAGAGGAGAGAGTTAAAAGAAGTATAGGAGGATGAGCTGAATGTATCATGGAACAATGGTTGGTAGCAGAAGGGGAATCAAACAAGGAATGAGAGATAAGCAAGCACAACAAAATACCAACCCTTCCATTATATTATTATACACCGTATCAAACACCATAGTATCTCTGATATACAAGCGGATGTCTTTCCGATACCACCATAGTAGGTTTGCCGCGGGAAAGACCCGAGTTTTCCGCCCCGATATCTATCACTCACAGCGTCGTGGATCTGGGCCTTTTCCGCTGATAACCTTGTGGAATCGAGCAAAACCATCCATTGGCCATGACATAACATAAACCCTGCTCATGGGGTCGAGCGTCGAGGAAAAGGAAACCTTGCACGCCTGCTTCATCGAGCAAAATCGGGAAAAGCTTCGCGACGTTTCCCTGACCCTTGCGTCAGTGGAGAATAGTGCCAATCAGATCGCAAGATGGTGTTTTAATCTACTTTTATGATTGGCTTCCGTGGGTTTTCTTGTTATCAACCCGTACGTCCTTGTGACGCTTATTGCTCCACGATAAGAGGGGGAAACAAGACGGTCTTCTTAATGCCTTCTCCATATTCTGCATCAGACCCCAGTACTGCGGCCGAGAATGCCCGTTTGGAGGGACGGGTACTATCGACGCGGAGAACATCTAGAAGCTCCTTAGACTTGCTGGGCATAAAGGGCTGTAGGAGAATGCCGGCGATCCGGAGGGATTCGGCGACATTGAATAAAACTCGTTGAGCTTTGATAGCATCCTTCCACGGCTCCGATAGATGAATGTACTTGTTACCCTGAACACGAGTGTCAGCACGAATATGTCTCAACTACGAACAGTGGCTGATCTCACCTGCTCGATTAACACCATGATGGTTTGCAAAGCGGCTCGAGGGTTAAGGCTCTCCATATGATCCCCCACTTTAACAGGGGTTTCCTTCAGCAGTTGTTCAAATTGCAAATCCTGCTCGTTTGCGGCCGGAAGTTCGCCCGACGTCCCGCTGACAATGTAAGAATGGAGTTTCCCTTTCGAAGAGCCAATTGTTCGGAGCACTAGGTTTCCGATGCCCGATTGGAGCAGCTTCTTGTAGTCACGAATGATGTAGGAATTGTCATAATCAGCGTCTCCCGCCAAGCCTCCCTGGTAGGCGAGGAAGAACCGCATTGTGTCAACACCGAAACGGTCTAAAGAAAAGAAGGGGTTCACAACATTCCCCGTGGACTTGGACATTTTCTCATGGTTGATCGTCCAGTGTCCGTGAACGAGGACATTACGAGGAAGGGGGAGATCAAGTGCCATGAGGAACGCCGGCCAGTATACACAGTGGAAGCTGTACGCTCATCAGTATCGTGCTCACAGTGCTTCTACGGAGAACTATGCCTACCGAACGATATCCTTGCCGACAACGTGTACGTCTGCGGGCCACCCAAGGCCACCTTCTTGACCGGGGGGGAAAGGGTAGCCCGCCTTGGTCAAATAATTGACAAGTGCGTCCAGCCATACATAGATGGTCTGTGTATCATCGCCAGGGACAGGAATGCCCCAAGTTAGCCGCTCCACAGGCCTGGAAATCGACAAATCTTGGAGCCCTGAAGACACCGATTTGACAATTTCTGTCGTGTAATTCGATGGTGTAATAAAGCCTGTCTTGTAAAGGTCCAACAGACGCTCCTGAAAAGCAGACAGGCGGAAGTGATAATTTGTCTCAGAGGACCATTCGACCTCTTTCCCTGTCTCGACGGAAACCTGCATTTCTAGATCAGCTCGTTGTTCATTGCAAACGTAATAGTGCTGTAGGCTAATACCATTCTCTTTCTTCCGGTGGTAGGATCTAGCGAGTTTTGTACCTGCGACGGAGGATAGAATGTTTCATCGCTAACGGAATACCAACCTTCGTGCTTAGAGGTGTAAATGTAGCCTCTGTGGTTCAGCATTTCCTATGACTGTTTAGTTCGACTATGGAGCGCTTAGAAGGCCCGTCCATCACTTACCCAGAAATATTGTACGGACTTCTTGTGCGCCGCCTCTGTCGTCCGGATGAAGTAATCGTAATCCATATGTGCTGCCTTGGCTAGATCCTATCCAGGACGTCAATAATCAAGGTAATAGAAGCTATACCGCCTACTAAGCTGCGGAAGCAGGACCGACCTCAAAGGTTTTGTAGTTCATATCGCAGAAGGCCTGAGTATCCATTTCCGCGGCTAGGGCGGCTTGCTGGATCTGTAGCGTACAGTCAACATCATGAAATGTTTTCAATTAAGAATATCCCTTCTACCTTCATGCCATGTTCATCGGTACCGGTCAATAGTTGAGCGTCCGTGTCTCCGCAGAGCGTTCGCCATCGCTTCAGTATGTCGGCAATCACCATTGTATAGAGATGACCGACATGAGGGGCTGAAGCAATATATATATCGTTAGAAATAGCCCTTGATATGTGGGAATTAGACAGACTTACCGGCATTCACATAGAAAATAGGTGTCGTTGCATAGTAGGGTTTCTTGTGCTCTCCGGAAGGCGCTGTCGCGAATCTGCGCCGAGCCACAACTGAAGTCGGGCGAAGGGTTTTGCAAGGAGCACACTGCCAAGTTGGACGTTTATATGCCAGGAACTGGTTGGCCCATGAAAGGGCACGAAACCGTGCTCTGGGAAGAGCCATTGCTAACTGAATGCGGAGTGAGGAGGATGATGACTCCAAATTCTAGACTACTTTTTGATGGGTAATTTATCGGAGTTGGAGAGGCTAATCTCCGGGTGGCCTAAGCTCCCGTACCTTTTTTTCTGCCGCTTGTACCTCGTCTCTTTTCTTCTCCACCACCACCTTTCTCTACTTCTCTTCGGAGGTACCAGTACTCCAAATATATTCTTGTTCTTCACGATATAGTCACCTACTCTACATACTGTTTTGCTTGTCTATCCTCGTATCGATCTGGATCGCGCAGACGTTAGCAGGTACCACGCTAAGTACTTGATTCTTTCACAATGGCCCCCGCAAGTGAAGATACGCTCACGAAAGTCTCTACGGATGGTATACTTCCCCTGCAGCATACTGCTTTCTTTCTGGCACACTCCGTTAATCTGTATTCCACCTCTAGCGGCCACGGAATTTGTCCAGTCATTCTACCCCGCCCTTCAGTCCAACCGCGGTACGATATCATCTTTTTACAACCAAACCATCTCCTTGATTCTATTCAACGGCAATGTTGTCGCCGACGGCAAAGCAGTTCAAGAAATATTTGTCAATCAGATGCCGCCGGCGCATTACGAGGTGCAGTCGTTCGATTGCCAAATCATCAACCAAGCATATCCCACCCCTACAGCAACTGGGCTTAAAGCTCCGAACGAAACCACTCTCAAGGACAAATCGATTTTGGTGCTGGTCAGTGGATACGTGCGATTTGGAGAGTCTCGAGATGTTCCACAGCGTGGGTTCAGCGAAACTTTCGTGCTAGTGCCAAACCCTTCTGCCGATGGCCCCAAGGGCAAACGCAAGCGAGAATGGCTTATTGAATCTCAGACGTTCCGGCTAGTTGTCTGAGAGAAAAGTTCACGTTCCCAAAGAGGAGTGCATTTTTAGGGTCTATCCATCAACCACCAGACCTCTCAAGGATACAATGGGGGGTATTATTATCGGGATATGAGTACAAATCGACAAAATACTTCAATCAACAACACGAACAAAAACCCAAGAGAAACACTGAAAGCACCTGATGGAGTGCACGGATGGAATGTGAACTCCGGAATGCACATAACAGCATTGTCATGTTCTGGACCTCGGCGGTATACGAAGGTTTGCTTTGACTCGTTCCAGAAGCTCTTCACGTGTGGCTTCTTCATTTGGCATAAGCCCCCTCTAGGAGTTACCGGAAGAGTCAATTAAGGATACACATACAAGGGTGAATTGTGATGGGTTTGGATTTCACAAAGCGAAGAAAGCACATACGTAACGGAGCCACCTTTTCATCTCTTCGGCAGTCCAAGTTTCAGGGTCTTTTCACAAAGTTAGCCTTTAAAGCTTCATCAACGATATCTGATGCTTGCCTCCGGTTGGGTCTGATTCTGCAGGGAATATATCGCTACCCCATATGGCCCAGGCCGCTGCAGCAGTAACCATGCCAGCAAACCCTGAATGATTTGACTTTAGCAGTTGTCTTTTTATTGCTTTGCCACCAGCGATAAATACCTAGAAAAAGATTCTCGATGCCTGTCAGCTGATTTGAGAACATCATCCGGGGTTATCTACTGTACAAACCTTAGAGTGCATTGCTCGATCTAGGGCAGTCGGCATTTTGGCTTAGTTGTTATGTCTGGATATACGAACTCAAACAAAATAGTGATCTGTATAGATGCGAAAATGACAGATGTCAGTTTGGTCAACCTTGTGACGTGATGCCTCAGTACCAGGTACCAGTACTTATACTATCTGTCTGCATACAGTATAGTTGCCGCCTAGCTCGCACCGCCACTCTGGTGGATTAACCCGATGTAGGAAGTGATACGCCACAGAGCAGTGGCGCATGTAAATGAGGGCTTCCGGAGCGGCAACCCTAACAATTCCCACACAACGTTAGCGCCTCACCGTCCGGACGCCTGCAAGTCGAGACTTCGAGATCGCGATTGTCCTTCACTCGTCCCGACTTTTTGCTCGACCATCCCGACTTACGTCCCCAATCACCGCCCACCATGCCTCGTGAAATCTCCGACATCAAGCAGTTCATTGAGATCTGCCGCCGCAAGGATGCCTCCTGTACGTTCTCCACGCCCGCTTAGACGCTCGGTTGTTTTGGGTTGGCCTGGGAGCTCTCCGACGAGCCCCGGCCGGTGATGGATGGGCTACAAGTGTTGTGGCTGGATCAATGGTGCTAACGGATAATTTTTGCGATTAGCTGCCCGCATCAAGCGCAACCGCAAGACCCAGCAGGTCAAGTTCAAGGTCCGCTGCCAGCGCTTCGTCTACACCCTTGCCCTGAAGGACTCCGACAAGGCCGACAAGCTCAAGCAGAGCTTGCCCCCAGGTGCGTTGCCTTCTAGTCTCATCTGAAAACACTCGGTCGCTATTCGGATTTCAATCTTGCTCGCTCCGCCGGTTTGCATACCTTGGTGTGGAGGTTCCGGGACATGATATGAACCATGACTACGCGGCCATCACTACGTAGAACTTCATGCTGACGAAAATACTACAACAGCCCTCAAGGTCGTCGATGTCTCCAAGGGTGAGAAGAAGAAGGCTCTGTAAATACCTTCAATGATTTGAAGTAGGGAGAGGTGGGCTTGGAGGACGGTTGCCGAAGCATAAGTCGACTGTCGAATGGGATTTGGCATTGGCATGGATGCTTGTGTGGGCCGGCACTGGGATGGATCGGTCTGACCTGTTTGATATACGGGAGGATTGAAGTCCCTGCGTCTGTCGGATGCTGTGATCATAAGTCCGGAATGGCACTTTTCACCGGCCAGACGACCTACATATCTAAATCAACTTCCAGAGGATGCTTGGTCGGAGCTCCCTGGTTCTACTATCTAATGAAGAGAAAAACAGTTGAAATGCCGTGCACCCTGTCCAACTTGCAATGTCACTTAAGGTCTTGGCTACGTTGATTGCACTCATCGCCTTGATGGCTGTTGTCATATCACCATTGAGATTCTTGGGTAGAATGTAGATGTGCTATGGGCTTGATATTTGTAAGGCTTTTCTGAAATCACTCGATGTCTCGACCACTCGCTAGTTTTGAGACATACAGCGCCCAGGGACTCAAGTTTCTCTTGGGAGTTATATATGGAACTCCACATAAACTATCGACGACGATCCCTCCTGCAAATTAGCACATAGAAAAGCGTGGATAAATTGGACGTTGAAATAGTATGATCCATGCATGCGGAAGACCGGCTATATTGTGGTTTAGGGCCCTTGGCGGGCCTTTAGTGAAACACTTCTCGCCTTTCCTCCAACTTCTCCCGTCACAGACTACCATGATCGTCATCCGCCCTCTACTAGACACCCTTTCTTGACCCAATCCCGAATGGTAGGAAAATTCCACCAGGGTCTGTCATGTGCGAGACCTGCCAGGCTGGTTTATATGCCAAGTCTAACTGCCATGCCGGCAATTTGGAGGGCAGAATGATGGTGCAGAAGTATCCTCGAATCAGGAATTAGAGCTGGTCTCTCCGCGCTAATCATTGCCATTCAAGTCACGGCAAGTTTCTTGTAGATGATCTCTATGCTATATGGATCACGGAGACCCCTCTCGTCTCGCTGGGCTGAAGACTCGATCAATAGCACGATGCCTTTCCTGGATCATGGGTCTCGCGTACCTGAATCCACGGCATAATAACCATCGGTCCGTCAACCCGAGGGTCGATCAACTCCGGCATTAACTGCCCAGCAGGCATACAGCCTTAAGGCAAGGTATTGGGCGGAAACACGACAGGCCTAATGTCACATGGCAGGGCCATTGCCTCTTCAATAGGACTTGAAGGTCATTTGTGGATCTTCATGGCGGACCCTGTTCAATTTTGGCAGAATTGGGAGATGTACACTATCACGGCAATGCATTCGGTATCCAGCACAGTCCACAGGAAGATGCTTGAGCGTCGAATCATGCAGCGATGCAAGGTGTAGAATGGCTGACTCTTGCTTTAATTAGCAGTGGCGCCACGATATTCTATTGGTCTCTGTATTGGCATATGTGAAGACCGAAGCATATCTACCTGCCACCGAGCTAATCCCGGATAATATCATCCGCTGGTCCAGGTGTCGCAGGTAGCCCATAGTCACAAGGGTGGAGCAGCCCCCTCCCGACTAGGGACAGGGAAAATAGGAGCCTGGCTGGACCTCGTGTGTGCATGGAGAGCATTATAAAAAGGCCGTGGGAGGTCAGAAACTGCCTATTCATTTCGTCCTCAGACACACCCTCTTCCATTCTTTCTTCTCGCCTTTGATCGAGCAGGTCTTTCAGTCACTGGCCGCGGATTTGATATCCTTTAGTTCTATTAAATCATACCATCACAATGGCTATGTCCAAGATCGCGTCGCTTACTGGCCTTCTGGCCTCCGCCTCTCTCGTCGCCGGCCACGGTTATGTGAGTGGAATCGTCGTTGACGGCCAATAGTATGTTTTCAGATTCACAGACATGTTGTCATGGAGGCTAATATCTACTCATAGTTATGGCGGCTACCTTGTCGACAAGTACGCCTACTCAGACAACCCCCCAGAGACCATTGGCTGGTCCACCTCTGCCACCGACCTCGGATTTGTGGACGGCACTGGATACCAGTCCCCTGATATCATCTGTCATAAGGACGGCGCGCCAGGTGCTTTGACTGCTGAAGTTGCTGCTGGTGGCGAAATTGAACTGCAGTGGACCGAGTGGCCTGAGAGCCACCACGGCCCTGTTCTCAATTACCTCGCCCCCTGCGGTGGCGACTGCTCCGCAGTGGACAAGACCACCCTAGAGTTCTTCAAGATCGAGGCTCAGGGCTTGATTGACGGCAGCAGCCCTCCGGGCCAGTGGGCTTCCGATGACTTGATCAGCAACAACAACAGCTGGACCGTGACCATCCCAACATCCATCCAAGAGGGTAACTATGTTCTCCGCCACGAGATCATCGGCCTTCACTCTGGCGGTCAGAAGGATGGTGCTCAGAACTACCCCCAGTGCATCAATATCAAGGTCACTGGCGGCGGAGACGCCACACCGGCAGGTACCGCCGGCGAGGCCCTTTACAAGGACACTGACGCTGGTATCCTGTTCGACATCTACAGTGACCTCAGCGGCGGCTACCCCATCCCTGGCCCTGAGGTATTCAGCGCTTAAATTGGAGGGTTGTATACGATGTCCGTGGGCAGCTTCATGAGTGGCAATGCCTTGTGGGAAACTACATAGAGGCCGTTTCGTCTCTACTACCTGGCGATCTATTAGCAGTGGTCGGACATTCTGTTCATAGCTTTACTACTCTTCGAATGTGAATATTGTTTACTCCCCTTCACATTGAATGGTAGTTTTACTAAATGCTAAAGACAAAAGCAAAGACAAAAAACAAAAAAAGACAAGCAAACAATACTTGCATCGTACTGAATAAACAATCATATCATCAGGGTATACATCAGTCAAAGCCTATCTCCCACCTTGAACCTCATAACGCTGTCGAGCTTTGTGAAGCACTCAGCACTTACATGCCAAGTCCATCAGTCAATATAAAGAGCATAGAGGAGAGAACGTAAGGACATAGTCTACTCACCTCGATGATCATGTTCAATATCCGTATCCAATCCATCCTCCATCGTAGACAACTCTTCCACCACGCCCCATTTCTCCTCCCATTCTCGTAGCAAAATCAGTTCCTCCGGCGGAATCACCGCATCCTTCCCCAGCTCCTCCTTCATCCTCTGCACCCACTCAGCGACCTCGGCCTGTGACTTCTCTGTCGAGCAAACAACCGTTATCGAGTATGCGCTCGCGCTCATGCTGACAATGCTGTACACCCCATCTCGGACATGATTACCGATAGCAATTGTGATCTTATCAATTGAAGCGGGCAAACGGATGCTGATATTTCGGAAATCCGAACGGTCATGTACATTGAACCACGTTGCGTGGACGGCCGGGGAACCGGAGAAGGCATCTGGCGGTGTTGCCTGGCTGATTTCGCCCGGGTCCGGGGTCTGGTATTTTTCGGTTACAATGGATGCTTTGCGCCTGGAACGCCAGCGTGTCAGGTATCTCATGTTGGGAGTATTCAGGGTCAAAGAATTGAGAAGCTTCGAAGCCGGGTTGTTTGGGAAAAGGGGGGCCAAAACGAATGCTTTATGAAGGGGAGGGGAGGATCAGCCTAGTGGCATGAGCAGCAGACAAGCTCCTTGCACTATAAAAGGCCATTAGTTGGGAGTTTTATTATCAGGTCATGTCAGTGCTCAGGAGGTTCAGATTTAGCCGGAGGGATCAGGACACACCCCATGTGAGGTTGCTTCCGGATTCCAAACCCTAGACAACATCGCAGCGACTGGCGCTTGGATATTCCAATTCCCACCTAGGATGCCAGGGACCAATGCGAGTCATGGTTCGTTTCATTGGATCGGGCCATGGAAATCCACTGTTGACGCTAAAAACGGGACACGATTGAATATCAATTGAATCATCAAATCAAACCACCTCGATTCAGAAAAGCCCTGTTGGGTCCGGAGTCACACTACAGACGCCGACGATACTCCATCTCAACGTATCCCTCAACCCCCGCCCTCTTCAGATCCTGATCCACACTGTCTCGACTCAGATCCATCCTTCTGAGCTCGAACTCGCCAAAATAGTTCGCCGCCTCCGACACCTTCCGAAACCCCGCGCCCTCAAACAAGCCCAAACTGCGCCCATTCCCCTGCCCAATCTTAACACTAAGACACGACAACCTCCACCCACGGACACCAGCCTCCCCTAGAGCCTTGGCAGCAGCCGGATCCCCTCGAACAAACTCCCCCAGAATCTCCACTTCGTGGTCAGCGATGTATCGCAGAAACGAGAGCAGCGTGGCCTTCCCGAACCCCTTGCGCTGATTGCTCTTCTCCGCGATCATGAGCTCGATCTCGCCGATGATCTGGGGCTCCGCGTCCCCTTCCTCGCCGTCATCGACGCGGAGGAAGAGATTCACGTCCCCGATCATCCGCGCGGAGCTGTCATCCTCGTCGCGGAGTGGGGATGCCCCCGTTCCTGCGGGGGAGGGCTGGCACACGATGAAAGTGAGCTTGTCCGGATCTTGGCGCCAGCTTTGTTGCATGGCGTATTCCTCTTCTAGCGACAGCGGTTCTGAGGCTGTTGCTTCTTGGATTTCCTGATGTTAGTGTTAGTGTTGTTCCATCCTTATGTACGAGGCGATTGCGGATATGAGACGATGGAAGGGTGAAACATACTTCATCTTTCATCCATTCGTGGTAGCGGGGCACGTGCCATTTAGAGTAGGGTACTAGAAGTACTGTAGATGTTGAAATAGCTATCCTGATCTGTTAGTGTACGTACTTGGTGACTGTTGGGGGGGGGGGATTCCAAGCGGGCGTACCAGTTTTAGCATTTAACAACATTTTTTTTTTAGCGTGTCTGGTTTATGTGCTCGAGATACAATGTCTATAGTATTACAGTATATTTGTGGGGATCCGTAGAAATGGTCTAGATTGGATTTATATTCGTGGGGCGGATTTGGAGAATTGGGGAGAATTAAATTCCTTTAATGAACATTTTATTTTTTGATATGTGTCTTGGCATTTTGGGCCATTTGTTTATTTCCATGCGGAATTGACATCCTCTGGTGGCTTTCTGGTTCGTTTCCCTTCACTGTATCGTGTCGGAGAGAATTTTCGACCTAGGGAGATAGATACCTTTTTTTTTTTTTGGAGCGATCTATAATAACATGGCGAGAACCGCATGGAGCTTGATTGGGGGTGGATATGTGTTACCTGTAAACGGCCATAATAGCGGTCATTTCCGGCATCAATATCATAGGTCCACGCGTTCTATTGGTAAATACTGGTTGGGTCTATACTAGTATTATGGCTATGTCAAGGTCTTGTGGGCATCTCATGAACCATTGATACCTAGTTTCACATACAAATCATTGCTTTTCCTGCTGCCCGGCGTATGTGCCGAATTTGACGACCTCTACCTCCAGCGTCTCGGTATCAACTAGTACCAGTTCGCCAGTTTCCTTGAACGTAGGAATGGATAACAGACGGACTCGTGGGCCAGATGTGTTATCATCCATACCGGTCATCTCTGTGTCGGCTCCATTCAGCTTCAAGGGAGCGTCGCCTTCTATTACCGCGGTCTTGAACTGTGGCTGGTTACCAGCGAAGAAGATATGCGGACACGCCTCCATCACGAAAGGATCGTGTGTTTGGAATGGATAGGACCCTGTGACAATCAGCTACTACTTCATTTCAAGAAATTGTCGTGGGAAGAGAACTCACAGATTGTGTCAGGTGCGGTGGGAACACCACACCTCCAACGCAACATGGCCTCCATGATCTTAACCCTAGCCTCGGCATCCCCGTTGCCATCAACAGTACCACTCGAATTCGCAAAATCTAGATAGCGAAGGACGTCGTCGACATTCTGGCCGCTCGAACCCCAGAGACGCCATCCTTCTATGTCTCCTTCCCAGGGATTCGTGACGCTATCGAACCATCCTGGCTCTGGGGTTTCGCCAGCAGACGTGGGTCCAGAGCAATATGCCCTAGATCGCGGAAACATAGCTCGGTGGATACCCTGTTGAGGCAGTGAGAAATTGGCTGGGTCGCTTGCGCCTGACATAAGGGTAACAGGTATGGTGGGTAGAATCTCGGCGAGGAAGTTATCGAACTGGGTGATTGGAGAAGCATTGTACGCGGAAGCATCATAGCCATATTTCTTTGGCCCATTTTTCTTCTTTGAAGCAGCTGCATTCTCGTTAGGATCGGTAGTCATGCTTGCACCGAGAGAATTTCCCGCAATGACCAGCCTCGTAATTGCAGAAGCATCCGGGGGTGCACTCTCGTCATTTGCTGATGATTGGGAACCTGTGTAGCCAAGGAGGTAGTCTGTTAAGAGCTCCAGGGATAATGTGTCGCTCGAAGTTCCGGTAATCCCAAGACCGCTCACAAAAGCAATTTTACTTTTACCAGTTCCTTCCTGGGAAGACTGCTTTTCATCCCTCTCCCACCGATGGGGTTGACGAGGTAGGTCAGGGACCTTTACATCGATAACCTCAAAGTCTCCATTCGAGTTCTCAGTTCCTAGCACGGCAACTATAGCTCCTGTAGCCAATTGGGTAGATCTAAGCATGTTTCCGGTCAACCGCAGGCGGCCGGACTCGTCTTCTAGCATAATTTGTGTCAATTCGGGGTGGGCAGGATCAAGGTAAGTCGGGCGAGGGGGAGGAGCTAATGTGTAGTTCTGCCATAGCATTAGCAAGTGCAGGCGTACGAGGAATAAATATTGTCGACTTGCCTCTTTCGTCAGGTCATCCAAGATATTGGGCTTTAATGGCAAGTCCATGTAGATTGTGCCTGCAACCCAGCAAAGCTCTCCTTGTCTTACATCGAGCACTCTTTCCACGCGACGAGCATGCTCTCCGGCGATCTGTTGAGCAGTTCCAATGTGTTAGCAAACATTCGCCGGAGACTGACCTATTTGCTCAGTCCATATGGTGCGATTGCGCGCAAGATGCGCCCTATACTATCGCAAACCCAACGGGCAATTCTTACACTGAACCCTTCCCATGTCTCTACCGCAATTTCCTCCACTGCCGGTTTTAACTTGGCAAGTCGCAAGAAGTACATATCGCCATATTGTTGTTGATAGTGTCTTTCCTGGCCAGACGGCAATTGAAAGGTATGAAGAGGGTTATAACTGGAGGAGGAGCGATAGACTGGTGCATATTCTTCGTCGCTGCGATTAAGAGGAGAATGAATGTCAGTCACTGATTGACCCTATAGCTGGGCGCGCAGGAAGGGTGGGCACACCTTGGAGGGCGCAGAAATCGGTTTTCCGTACTGCCAGACGCCATGTTGTGAAGTTGCTCCTTCGTCGCAGGAAGACCGGGATGTTTTAATCGAGGAGTATATATCAGCCCGAAAAAGGTAAGATGTGTTGTGGATGATGGGTGCTACTTTGCTCAATCTTGCAACTGAAGTCCAACGCGAATCACGCGTCTTTTGGCGTTCCGCGGGCGGCGTAATTACAGTACCGCTTTTGGCCAACGCCGCTGGATGCCCTATGGACTACTATATATTCTTCCAGCGTCTCTTAAGCTGTTGCAATAATTCAATTGAGCTATAAATCAACCCTATACTTTTAGAGAAGAGCACACTGCTACCAGATTAGAGTAGCGCAAGCAAAACTCAAACCAACACCTCTTATTAGTCTATATTGGGTCGAGCCAGACATCCTTGAGTGAGGAACTAGCAATGTTGAGATACGGTTAGCAGCTCCAGGCTACCCTAAATTGAGGGGATATGGCGAAGACGTCGCTTGAGAGGTTCAGTTTTCGGCCTTGACAGCGAGCCCCCCGGGCCGAAATGCTGCGACCTGATAAGGGATACGAGCTTTGGGCTCCCAAGGGGGAACTGTAATTTATAGAGATCCCTTGATGGGCTTTGAACACTCATTTGAATGTCTTAGTTGGACTTCTGTTCTAGATATGAAACGTGCATGTTATGCGACGGCAGAACCATTAAAACATGTCCACGTCCCTAATTACTGTCGTGCAGAATCTGAGAGGTGAGGTAGATTAATATGCTATTATTCAGTAGACTGCAATAGGTAAGTTATCGCAGGAACAATTTCCAGTTGCAAGGGATGGCTCCAGCCGCAGGGGACACGCTGCTGTCCATTCCGCATGCCGCATTCCTGCATCAACTTTGATTCACTTCTTGATCGGTCATTTCCTCTGTTGACGGACTGCAGTATTCACTTGATTGGTCATGTTCTTTCCTTTTCCTTTCCTTATATTCTGGAACTGAGGCAGGTACAAGGCAGGAAATGGAAGGGGCGCCTGTTCCAAGTATAATATGCCTCTTCCATCCAGGCTCCATACTTACCTGCTAATATACCAGTAACCTCATATTAACTCCTCGATATCCAGAAGTTGAACTCTTGTGGATTCTAGGGGCTCTCTAGGCCACCTTAAAAAGGGCCAAATTCACCATCAGCAGTGTTGTATATGCTCATTCCTCTGGATATGAGGGTGTCACGTACATTCAGCAGCCTGATAGGCAGCTTCATGGTTCTCAGCCTGTTGCCATATGTCCTTGCCGCTTCATTCCAGTTGAATGCCTTATTGAGAAACCAGCCATACCGTTTGTTTCAACGAAGCCTACCAGGGTCGCTCGGAATTGCCCCTGAAGGAGCAGTAGGCTATCAGCCGCCACCTGGACCTGTTGCCAATGATGTTCAGCCGACGAAGACCAGGCCCGTGGTGGATACGACAGCAACGGCCGCCCAAGATCTATCGCGCGAGCCAAAACAAGAGCCAGCTGAGTTTAATGGCGCACCGCCTGTGACAACGTAAGTTTCGATGTGCGCAGTCTCGTTGAATGATACAGTCACTGATTTCTCGATCTGAAGGAACGCGCGAGACAACTTTGCCATCTTGACTGGAACCGCAACCAAAACACAGGCGATGATGGAGAGGACACAGGCGGCAACAGCTGGTCGAGATGTTGGTTTAATTCCGGCTAGCCTCTTCCTCTCCGTTGTCATAACCGTATTACAACTCTAAGGGAAGTCTTGCTCTAGCAGGCAGCTTATCTCCTATGTTGTCTGCCGGCCGTTGGTGCTATGTTCTAGGACCATTGTCACTGTCTTTGGCCTACTGCTGAACCTTTTATTCTTCAGTGACTCCTTAATCTTGGAGCCAAGCTTGGCAATGGCATGGGAAATCATCGAAGTCGATTGCCATGAAGAATTGTCATGAAGAACTGTACAAAGCTCGTGAGAAGATATCATAGCTCTGACTAGAAAGAAAAGCAAAGAAAGTTTATGAAATCTTATACAGCGGCGTATAATGAGCATAACTAAGAATAGGTTCATGTGGTGAGAAGGCAATGGAGCAAAAAGAGAGCCGAAGCCTCGGTTCGGGCGGCGATCATCAGCTTTATGGGCTCCGCTTCCCCGCATTCGTGCAGCAGACCCCAAGCTGTTCAAATTCCATGTCGCTCCTCAACAATGCCGCCTAAATAACCCCATTGGCCCGTTACTGGCACAAAGGCCATCTGCCAGACTTTGAACTGCCGCGGCTAGAGAGTACCGGACGGTAAGAGATGCCAACAGTGACTTCGGACAGTGATTCTTAAACCCCCTATAACTGACTGACGACTATAGCATCTCCATTGTACCACGTATCTTACTGTACTCTACTCTTGGACAAGATTCTTCTACTCTGACTACTACAATGTCTCTTCAAACTCCCCTCTGCTCACTGCTCAAGATCCAGCACCCCGTCCTGCTGGCAGGAATGGCGCGTGCCTCTGGGGCCCCTCTGGCGGCCGCTGTTTCTAACGCAGGCGGTTTGGGGACAGTCGGCGGTCTGGGCTACACGCCCGAGCAACTTTCAGAGATGTTGATGGAACTCAAGGCTTCCCTACGGGACCCTTCTCTCCCCTTCGGCGTTGATTTAGCCTTACCTCAGGTTGGCGGAGGCGCCCGTGCGACAAACCACGACTACACCCACGGTCAGCTGGACCAGCTCATTGACGTCGTAATCTCCCATGGCGCCAAGCTCTTCGTCTCCGCAGTGGGCGTACCCCCCGAGCGCGTCATCAAGAGACTACACGACGCCGGCATCTTGATCATGAACATGGTCGGAGCACCCAAGCACGCCGAGAAGGCACTCAAGCTGGGCGTGGACATTGTATGCGCCCAGGGTGGTGAAGGGGGTGGTCATACAGGCGACATCCCCTTCTCCGTGCTTGTCCCGGCAGTCGTCGACGTGGCAAAGAAGTACAAGAGCCCGCTGACGGGTCAACCTGCCCTGGTCGTGGCCGCTGGTGGCATCAACGATGGACGCAGTTTGGCCGCATCACTGATGCTGGGCGCTGTCGGTGTCTGGGTTGGCACCAGGTTCGTTGCCTCGGAGGAAAGCAGTGCTAGTCAGTTGCACAAGGAGGCTGTCGTTGGGGCTCAATTTGGAGAGACGAAGCGGACCTTGGTCGTTTCCGGTCGGCCGCTGCGTATGCTGCCCAACGATTATATCAAGGACTGGGAAAAACGACCGGAGGAAATCTCCCGGCTGACGGCTAAGGGAATTGTCCCTATTGAACATGATTTCAACAACGATAAGGAGGACATTGAGATTCCTTATCTGATGGGTGATGTATCGGGTATCATCAAGGAGATTAAGCCTGCCGGTGAGATCGTACGGGAAATGGTCCAGCAGGCCGTGGAGGTGCTGCGAACAGGAGGGTCATATATCAAGGTAGGATCTGCTAGCAAGCTTTGAGTGGGATGTATCTCGGATATGACGCTGCCCTGTTGGATAACGTCGGGATTTATTTCATAGTAACATAATGATAACGTTTAGACATTCATGTTTTCACATGTACATACAAGTACAGAACGAAGGGAACAAAACTTGAAAGATCATGCTTTACTGCCTTTCTAAAGCTAACTAGTAGCATGAGAGAGCAATGGCAAGCGACAATCCTCATGCAAGAAGCCCTATTGCCCCAAAATTTGCATACATAGAGATGCGACACGGAACATAGCTCAGCACACCACACGACAGCCTGCCAGTGCGCATCTTCCTTTCGATGCCAATTCAGCTTAACAGGGTCAATTGCCGAATGTAGATTTGGTAATAGCACTCAGCCGGATTGGGACATTGCCAACTTAGACAGAGAGAGCCCTGACCATCCAAGTTCGGCGATAGGTCCAAGAAAACCATACTCAACAAAAAAAGCAGACAAAAGCGGGGAGACAGGACGATCGTTAGTGACATCCATTGAGCACAGCTTTGTTCCCGTTCGCTCGGGCCTCCAAGAGGTTCGGTGGTGGCGGCGGTCCAAACACAGGCTTCTCGGGCTGCTGTGGTGGTATGTTGCGGTCTCCGTTCATGTCCCGGTCCGTGCTGTCTTCGTACTCTTCATCACTGATGCCTTCTTCGTCATCATCCTCCTCATCCTCGTAGTCTTCGTCGTATTCGCTCTCAGTCCCCTCATCATCGCCATCTAGATCGGCCGCAAGACCTTGTCCACGACCTTGAGCTTGCATTCGACGGCAAAGTGCTTCGAGGTGATGGCTCTTCTTCCGCCATTTCTCAAGTTCTTCGTGGTTTCTGGTACGTTCTTCGGCCATTTCAAGTATATTGCGGTTCGTCTGGTCGTGTTTACGGGTGAGGGTGAGATTTTCTTTTTCCAAGCGTTTGGTCTTTTTTGACATTTCTTCCATTTCTTTGCGAAAAGTCAAAAACAATTCGTTGCTGTTGTTCAACGTATCCTCCACCTGCGATATTATTATTACCAGTCGATCAAAACCAGAGTCGAATCGGGTCATCGATCTCGATCCATACCTGCTTGAACTTCTCCACGTAGATGTTGAGCTGGCTGCGTAACTCGGCCTCGGTATGTGAAAATGTAGAAACTTGTGAACTTAAAGCGCGGCAGCGAGCGGCCTCGTTCTCGGCAGCACGGCGTTGCTCTTCATACTTAGCAGTGAGGCTCTGTATCTCCGCGTCCTTGCTGCGCAAGAGTGACTTGTAATGCACTTCTCGCGTTTCAAATTTCTCGCCAATGGTCTTAATCTTGGCACGTAGCCTAAAACACGAAACCCTCAGCAACAGAAATCGCCTTGCCGGGTTATAGTACTTACGCTTCGTCCAGGTCAATATCAACTTTTTCACTTCGAGGATTACCCTTGGCAGCCATAACGTCTTGAATATCATACAGAAGAGAATCAAGACGTTCATTCACGATCAGTCGCGCTTTCTTTTCGGTATCCTCCAACTTCTTGTTCTCGTCCTGTGGAGCAGAGGCCATCAATTCTCCGCATCGGAATCATTGCGAGTAAGAGCAACCCACCTTGACCTTCTTATTTTCTTTCGTGAGCTCCCTGCACAGCTTCTCCAGTTTATCCTTCATAGTCACAGTCTTATTCAGTTCCGACTTCCCCTTGTCTTGGTCCTTTTGTAGTTGATCGGCCCGCTTCTTGCTTTTGGAATAGTCGCGATCTAGCTTTTTCATGTCGGCCAACAGTTCAGTATACTTCTTATGTACGGTTTCAAGACGGGTCATTGGAGATTCGATATTGCTGAGGAGCTGGTTCAGGTCTCGTGTAGCTTTCTTAACTTCACGCTCTGTAGTCAGTTAGTACCTATCCTCCACACCCCCCAAAAAAAACCGAGTCGACAAATATTTCGTTTGCGGAACCAAGCCCCAGAGGCAGATGACGCACCAATTTCCGCTTCTTGGTCCTTCTCACCAGCAGCATCCTGCTCCAGCTGCGAGATCTTTGCGGCAAGGAGTTTGGAAGTCTCATTGGGATCGGCCACTTTCTTCCCTTTGTTCTTTTTCGACATGGCTGCAGATGACATTGTCGGCTGTTACCAAGTGGATAGGGCGAGTGTAACTTGTGCGGCTTTCGGCTTGGTCGGCGGTGGTCGCGTGGCCAATCCACGAAATTGAAAAATGCGCAGACGGGACGGTGAGCGAGGTGGGCGTAACCAATCGGTGGCACTGGTGCAAAACCGTAACGTTCGTTGGCACTTCCCAATCCTACCCTGATAGATAAGGTCTCGACGGTCTCAAGAGTGACACTCGAGTTCAGGCCGAGCACTAGCGGAGAGAACCCTGGTAGCCTTCTGCTAGACTTGCAGAACTCGGAGGTAATGGATCACCAAGATCCTACGCAATCCAAGTTCTGCAGAGTCTTGGAAAAAACACACGAGCGGAGGGCAAACAGCAATGTATGCTGTAAAAGTGCAGCAAGCAGTCTTGTGGGAATCGACGATTGAGCGGCAGGTCTTTCGAGAATCTTTGCCGGGGAAGAGAGGATCGAATGGAAGCCAGTGAGTGGTAAGAGGGGGGATGTTGCGCACTTGACCAGCACTAACCCCGATTCGAAAACTTCTCTTGGCAGCCAATGAGTAATTTCAATCCAGTTCAGTTCTCCAACCTCTCCAACTGCCACACTCTCCTTCTCACCAATTGCCCAAAACCAGTTACACACCACCGAACAGTCATTCAAATAAGTCCCTGGGCCACTTGAAGAGCGTCTACCTCCATTTTGTTGCGTGCCTGAGGTTTTGCACCTCTTCCCGGTCTGTCCGGCCGACGTGCGAGTGGTTCTTCCGATCCATTGCCTTCGGTACCCTACAAACGCCAGCGGGCTTTCTTGCCGGGTGAAGAACCATACCAAGGGCCGATCGCGCCTCAAAAAAACTCCGCAGCTCTATAAGCAGTGCCACTAGGCTCTCCTTGTCTTATTTCATATTGTGCAACGCGATGTTGCGTTCTTTGGGGACAGGCAAAAGCCGAGTGCCTGTGTTGCGGCAACCTACCTATGGACGCTGGCTAAGGTCCAACAGCCCTTCACTTCGATGGAATCAATTTCGGAGAGCTGCGTCGACAGTAACTAACCTCGAGAGCTATCCTAATGTGGGAGAACAACTTCATGGTTTCACTGTTCAGGAGAAGAAACACGTTCCAGAGCTACACCTCACCGCGGTCCGGTTAAAGCATGACAAAACAGATGCAGATTACCTTCATGTGGCGAGGGAAGACAAGAATAATGTGTTTGGGGTGGGATTCAAGACCAATCCTCCTGATGCGACAGGAGTTCCTCATATTTTGGAACATACTACGCTATGCGGTAGCGAAAAGTAAGCATTCCCTGGCTCAAGCTCAGACCAAGCCTGATGAAAGATGTTTGAACGGGCCTTTCCCCGCTGTCAAACAGATCATATGCTAATTCAAAATACCTTAATAGATATCCTGTCCGTGATCCCTTCTTTAAGATGCTACCCCGGTCTCTCTCGAATTTCATGAATGCTTTCACCTCCTCCGACCATACTACTTATCCATTCGCGACAACGAATCAGCAAGATTTCCAAAACCTTCTATCGGTCTATCTGGATGCCACACTTCACCCGCTGCTCAAGGAGGAAGATTTCAGACAAGAAGGATGGCGACTAGGACCGGAAGACCCGCGCGCTAGTGACGCTCAGGACGGAAAGCCGGAGGATGTCTTGTTCAAAGGCGTCGTGTATAACGAAATGAAAGGCCAGATATCAGACGCAAACTACCTTTATTATATTAAATATCGGGAGAGCATCTTCCCAGCGCTTAACAACTCTGGGGGAGATCCCCAGTACATCACTGATTTGACACACAAGCAACTGGTCGAATTTTCTAAGCGAAACTATCATCCTAGTAACGCCAAATTCTTGACCTACGGTGATATGCCTCTCAGTGCCCATTTGAAGCAGATTGGTGATGTATTGGACGGTTTTGGGAAGGGAGAGGCCGACACCTCCGTCAAGCTCCCCGTTGACCTTAGCCGCGGTCCTTCAAACATAACTGTTCCAGGACCTATTGATACATTCGCCGACGCAGACAAACAATATAAGACCTCAACTTCCTGGTATCTAGGAGATACAAGCGACGTTGTTGAAACTTTCTCAACCGGCATCTTGTCGTCCTTGCTGCTAGATGGCTATGGCTCTCCGATGTACCGTGCATTGATCGAGAGCGGCTTGGGCTCGTCATTTACTCCCAATACTGGCCTTGACACCTCTGGAAAAGTACCTATCTTTTCTGTCGGCCTCACTGGCGTTGGCGAGGAGGATGCTCCAAAGGTCAAAGAAGCTATTCAGAAGGTGTATCAGGACAGTCTTTCTGCTGGGTTCAGTGACGAGAAGGTTCAAGGCTTCCTTCACCAGTTAGAGCTCGCGCTGAGACACAAAACGGCAAACTTTGGTATTGGTGTGATGGAAAAGACCATTTCCTCATGGTTCAACGGTGTAAACCCAATGAAGGAGCTCGCTTGGAATGAGGTCATCGACGAATTCAAGAAGAGATACCAGCAAGGAGGCTATCTCGAGTCATTGATGCAGAAGTACTTAATGAACGATAGTTGCCTGACATTTACCATGGTTGGCACGCCTACATTTCACCAAGAACTAGACCAGCAGGAAATGGTTCGGAAGGAAAATAAGCTCACTCAACTTGTTGAGCAACATGGATCTATGGAGAAAGCTATCTCTACTCTCCGGGAGCAGGAGTTACAGTTGCTCAAGACGCAAGAGGAGGCACAACATGCTGACCTTGGATGCTTGCCTTCCCTGCGTGTTGAGGACATTTCGCGAGAGAAAGAGCGCAAGCCGGTGCGGGAGTCGAAGGTTGACGACATCGATGTTGTCTGGCGCGAGGCTCCAACCAATGGCCTGACATATTTCCAAGCATTGAATGCTTTCGAAGATCTTCCGGATGACCTTCGGCTGCTCATGCCCTTGTTCAACGATTGCGTCATGCGTTTGGGCACTGCCAATAAAACCATGGAGCAATGGGAAGACCTGATTAAGTTGAAGACCGGCGGGGTTTCATCGTCCACATTCCACACTTCGTCTCCAACTGAACTAGGCAAGTTTAACGAGGGGCTTCAGTTCTCTGGTTTCGCTTTGGATAAAAATATTCCCGACATGTTAGAAATCCTGACCACTCTTATCACGGAGACGGACTTTACTAGTGCCTATGCGCCAGCTATGATCCAGGAATTATTGCGACTGACTACAAATGGTGCGCTGGATAGTGTTGCCGCATCTGGTCATCGTTTTGCCCTCAATGCTGCAGCAGCAAGTCTTTCTCGCAGCTTTTGGGTACAGGAGCAACAGTCCGGTCTGGCGCAGCTACAGGCTACTGCTAATCTCCTGCGCGATGCCGAGACCTCGTCCGAGCGGCTGGCAGAATTGATTGAGAAACTTCGTTTGATCCAATCTTTCGCCATCTCCAAATCATCTAGTTTCCGTGTTCGCATGGTGTGTGAACCGAGCAGCGCACATCAGAATGAAGGCGTTTTGCAGAAATGGCTGGCTGGCTTGCCCCAGATCCGATCCCCTACGTCTGCGGATGCCGGGTCAGTGCAACAAATTTCCAGTAAAGCATTTTACGATATGCCTTACAAGGTATACTACTCGGGGCTAGCTATGCAAACAGTCCCATTCGTTCACAAATCCAGCGCGCCACTTAGCGTGCTCTCTCAACTCCTCACACATAACTATCTTCACCCGGAGATTCGGGAGAAAGGAGGTGCGTATGGTGCAGCAGCCAGCAACGGTCCGGTCAAGGGTATCTTTGCCTTGACCAGCTATCGGGACCCGAACCCCCTCAATACCCTGAAGGTATTCCAGAACAGTGGCATCTTCGCCCGTGACCGTGCTTGGTCTGAGCGGGAATTAAATGAGGCCAAACTAGGTATTTTCCAAGGCCTGGACGCCCCGATGAGTGTTGATGAGGAGGGATCCAGATATTTCATGAGTGGCGTCACGCATGAAATGGATCAGAGCTGGAGAGAGCAGCTCCTCGATGTCACCGCGAGGGATGTTAATGAGGTTGCACAGACTTTCTTGGTGGACGGCCCCCGGCAATCTGTGTGCCTGTTAGGCGAGAAAAAGGATTGGGCAGAGGATTGGGATGTACGGAAGCTTTCTATGAACGCTGGTGAAGCTGAAACGTATCCCGAGAACGCCTCTACTACCGCCTAGACATTGGGAAGTATCAACTCTTCATGACTTTAATATTTGGATGAGCACATGTATCATATATCCCTGTATTTTTATATGACCTTTGTGTTTATGTGTGTATATAGACTTTGGCTTTGTATTATACCTCATATCCCCACTCGCCTTTTTTTTCCCTCCCCCTCTTTGGTCAGTGCATATGTATTACCATGCACAACCAATACACCATGAACGCGCGTCTCCAGAGCAGAACACCCTCTCCATTACCGATCTTCATCTCCATGATCGGTAGATGGCTGTTTTTCTTACCCTATTGATGGGCAGGAAAGGCAATAATCAAGCGCAAGATCAAACGGAATGTGAACCTCTTAGCGGTACACTTCTGATCTCCGTTTTTCAGACCCTCCCTGAAATCTCTGTCAGTCTACGCAGGGCGGACTAAAAACGTGAGAACATACCCGGCAGAGTATTACACACCTTGCGGACGAATAGCACCTGTTGGTATCTCCATTGAAAGTGAGGTGTGTGTTACCTGTTTCTGTGCCGTGGCATTGGAAGCCGTATCGAATTTGTAGTCGAGGTTGGAATCATTAAGGGAAACGGGACAATCTTCTCTGTTCCTTGCATATCCGAGGTAACAGAAAAGGCGGCGTTTCTTGTACTACATAGGAACAGTAATGATACTTCCCGTGAGTGAGCGTAAGACCACGGCGATAATTTAATTGTTCACTCACCAAAATATAATCCAAAGAGCTGACGGATGACAACCCCATTTATTGTTGTGGTGCCTCTCACGTGGTCATGTAGATCTCGTGGTCTCCTGTTCATTCCTTCTTTATCTTTGTCTCTTGTTGCTATCTCGGACTTTACAATTTATCCTAGATAATGATCTCAGTGACCTCTACTCACCAGGCCAAATATTAGAGAAGTATGCAATGCCATGCCATGCCACCGTGCCTATCATCATGAAGAAAAGCGATGCCACTGTGCTGGGCCCCAAGCCTACCAAAGCATGCGGTAGGTGGACTCTTATGTTGCATGTAAGCAACACTTGCCAAGATCCTGACAATGTATAGTCAACTGCCGCAGGTTGAAGGTTAGGCGCTAGTAAGATACCTTTGTCATGCGAACAATGTGCTGACAGGCTTCCAGATGAAATGCGAGGTCGATGGGACTCCTCCATGTCGTCGATGTCGCCACGCAAACGCCGCTTGTGTATTCAAGCCTAGGTCTAATGTTGGCACTAATCCCGAGAGTGATGGTTAGGGTTGTATTATGCTTACTGATTTCAGGCTGCGGCTGCCCATGAGATTGTATCATTATCGGAGGGTGGACAATGCACAACTTTCTTGCCTCACTCGGCACAGTCTGATCCAACTGCAGAGTCAGTTCTCAATCGGCTGGACCGAATTGAGGCCATTCTAGGAATTTATAAAGGAAGATATGCCGCAGGGACAATTGGTGTTGATTCAGATCAAGACGAAGAGGCCAGCATGCCAAATTCAGAGCTCTTGAAAGCTGTCAGGCATCTGAGACTCACTACTCGCCCACCACAAGATAATAGTCTTTGGTCTTACCCCACAGTTAAGGGTCTATGGGAAACGTATGTTGCTTCACCGTCTTCATTCTTCCGAATGGCGGAAGCTCATAAAAGCATAGATTTCTCAATAATCTACCACTATTGCACTTTCTAAAAGACCAGAGAGCCTTCTCCTCCCCTTCGCCCCTACTGCTTGCTTCCGTGCTCTACATATCTGCACTCCATAACCCAATCAAGGAACTTGCGTCATTGGCGGGTGAGTATTTTGTAGCCACCTGTGATGCAATCACTGAACTGGTTATCCCAACTCCCCTACCAAATGTCCTCGGTGGGTTTAGATCAAATCCTGCAGGTCGGAATCATCTAAGTTGTAAAGATGAAGACAAAACGTTCCAGAATATCCTGGGCCTTATAATGGCTAGTCTGGTATCTGAGGCCTACATTGAGACCACTGACAAGTGGATAGCAATAGCCTACCGACTCTTGCTGGACAGTTGCCCAACTGACTTGAATGACTTGACTCAAGACTGGTGTGGTCTACTTTCTGGTATTCAGGTAAAATGATATGTCCTGTGGCGCTTAGGGGAAGTGCTAATTACCTTAGGTGATTGATATCGAGCATGCCTCCATGCACATGTGTCATCCTCTCCTACCTAGGCAACCACCAACTCCAGCTCTCCAACAATTAAACAGCCACGAGGGGGATGCATATCGAGGTCTAACACAGATTATGCACCAGGGACTCAGTCATTTTGTGGGGCGGGGGCTACCTACTATATGGTCCTTCGTTAGCTCGACTGGAATCGACACCATAAGTCATGTCCGCACACCCTTCACGGAGGAAGACTCTAGGGTTATCCGACTCTGGGCAAGGAGACTTGATGACTGGCTTGTCCGATATAATGGGACATCTCGTAGGCGTAGATTAATTCGGTCTCCTGTGAAATTGTGCTAACATTGTTATTGAAGAACCCTCTCCATCAGACCGTCGAGGAATACTCATTCTTCTACAATACCACCTTCACAAATTATATGTGCTGTCGATCTATCATCCAGCCCGCGGATTTGACATAAGCTCCACGAATATTACTCCATCAGAAAGGCATGAATTGCTAGTATCAGCACGAACCGTGCTACGACTCCGACAAGATGATGCTAGTATATGGTCTAACTGGGACCTCATAGTGCGTACTACCACGCAGTATTAGGCCGCAAATGAAGACTAAACGATACAGATGATAACATGGGCGGCGATGCTCCTCTTGCGGGGTGTGGAGGATGGTATGATACGCCAAGATGGTATGGAGATATTGTTTTCTCAAGCAAGGTTTCTTATCATACTCATCCTTTCTAGATCTGAGTCTTATGCAAACACATATCAACAGCCTAGAGCGAAGCGATCCTTCGGTACCTAGCATTCATAGAGTGCTTGCAGATCGAATTCAGTCCAGTATGCAGAGCATGCACATTCCCCCTGATATGAACAATGAGCTGCCTTTGCCACCACCCAACTTGGAGCATTCGTGGACAATATTCGATCAAGAGATAATGTCACTCGCAAACCCGTCCTGGCTTTTCGAAGGACCTTCAGTCGGGTCGGCACAGGCTGAGCTCTCGCAGCATCCAGCAATGTCATCAACACGATACACCGATGGCCTGACCACCACCAGTCCCAATAGCTTTGACTCCAACAAACAGTGGGGCTCCACAGAACAGCTGGCTCGTGTGCGGATGTCAAGGTTTAATCCAGCTTTCGGTCATGGGAAAGCAGCGGGCACTGATTCTTATTTATTATGAGTGAATTTTTAGATCTAGTACAACCGTATTTTGAGTATAGATCATGAACTATCTTTCTATTGGGAACAGACACCTCTCTGTTGAAGCTGCAGGCTACTAACTATAATGTGGAAGCACAAGGGCCTAGTACGTTTCATTCCTTTTTGATCGTATCGGGTATAGATATGTCATTTCATCAGTCGTTATACTGTACAAAGCTATATGGCGGCCATATAGCACAAGATGTCACTGCACCTTGCTTTACCTGTACATGAGTTCTAGTGCCAAAGATCCACTTGACTTAGATGTTGGTGTATTGGTTCCTTTGACTATTAGTTGCTGTCAGGTCAATGATTCGGGGGGTCTTCTCTGTTGATTTTTGCTGAGTCCGGCTGGTCTTCAGGCTCCAGGCCTTCACTTGCCGCCGGTGATGTCAACGGTAGAGGCGGGAATGGTTCAGTCTGTGAAAAATCGCCAGACATTCTTCCAGTGGAGAGTTCACTTTCTCCTGCAGATTCGAGTGGGGTGTTAACAGAAAGTTCAGGGCGGGCAGTCTCCGTAGAGACAGTTGGAGAGGGAAGTACAAGGGGTTGTGGAGTGGACTAGACGTTCGTCTTGTTAGCTTTCGCTGTCATATCATAGAAGCAGGCTACACTCGCATACCTGGTCTCTCGCTTGACTCAGGCCGCGGCTTGAAGCCAGTTGTCGCGCAGCAAGTCGTTTCCTTATGATCTCTAATTCTTCCAGGCGCTCTGCTTGTTCCTCCTCCTTGTGTAGATCAACTATTGATGGAGCGGTGATATCCTGTGCGACATCAATATAAGAATTTTGAGGAGATCGTAGTCGACTGCTTCGCTTCTTTCTCTTCTTCGATTCTTTCGACGCCAAGCTAAATGAGCCTGATACAGACCTCATACTCGCAGGCTTATCACTGAACTGATCTTCCGACTCGAAACCAGTTCCTCGACGGCTGCCCAACGCCATGGCAAACTCATCATCCAACGGTACTGCATCTTCCTCCTCGTCACTAGGGATCAGATCACCACGCGAACTCAGAGAATTTACAGTTTCTCGTGACGACTGGGTTGAGCTGCGATACCTTCCGGTTTTGCCATTAGAACTTGGACCTTCATTTTCCTCCTCTGTTTCCATCAGAGGCTCGTCTTCATGCGCATGCATCCGCAATCCGGTAGGATGCTCTTGAAGGTCAGCCACGGAGGGTTGATATTTTAAACCTCGGGCCCCGAACCTCCATGGGAATCGTTCCAGGAAACCCAGGAACGATGAGCTTGGAATAACTGTCGGATCATTCCGATCATCTGGAACTAAAACACTACTTTTTCTCCTCGCCCGTCGCGTGCCATAACTCATCTTCCGTTGCCTGCGGGGCTGTTCAGAACTTCCACGCGTCAACCCACTGCCTGCTAATAAGCGATCAAGCTCATCAGTACCCCACCCCAGTAAACTGTCGTCGGCATCATCATTGTCCCAATCATCATAGAAGTCAAAAATTGCCTCGGCGCGACCCCTTCGCCGACGACGAAGCTGGTCTTCCCGGCTTGGGAGGCAAGGTGAGGCGCATGCGTAAATGCAATTCCCAATCGTCGCGAAGCATGGTAGGATGTAGTGATAGGAGAAGGTATACAGCCCTTCTTGGGCTGTCTCATTTGCAGTTTCAAGGTTGTGGGAGATCTGGTTGATAGTCTGGCGGACACGGGGGTCTCTGGGTCGCATCATCTTGGATAGCGGTTGGGGGATGGGACGTTTGATAACCGTCACGCAACGACTTTGGGTGCGGTGTGCACAAGTCACTCCAACGTCACCTAAGACGCCCCATTGAACTATTGAAATAGCCTGTGGGATATGTTGCTGCCACTGATACCCGTCCGCAAGCTTCAGAGAAATTCTATTAAAAGTAGGCGAGGTGAAGTGATCCTGGGGTCAAGATGGAGCCTGAGGAACGCAACTCCGATCTCCACAATGTCATCACCCTCACCTTAGTCAGCGCACCACGTGCCTATCCAAAGATAGTACACAGAGTCTAACCATATCAATTTTCCCCCAGATAGTATCAATATATATATTCCCCTTCATCATGGTCTATTATATTCGTTTTCTCAAAACCCCAAGGGCCCAGAAGCAGAAAGCGGGGTCTTTGTCTATTTCGGCGCTTATCTGCATCACCACGGACTTGGGAGATGCGTTTCTAGCTCAGGACGTGGACCTACTCGTATCATTGACTCTCAAGGAATCGGAAAAGGTTCTACACCAGGAGCCATTGAGTTGGAAAGCTGGCAAACGGGAACTTGCTATATTATTGGGGCCTTTCCACCCACAGCTTTCCCAACATGCCATTGTTTTAAGTGTCGCTGCAGCTGATCATCGAAAGCCCCACCCGCCTTCTCCAGACAATCTACTAGGTAACCCCGGTGTTCCTCTAGTGATTTCCGGATGGAGTGCACCTTTTGGTGGGCCAGAGTCTCTGGTAGCCGAGAAACTCGTCGAAAGACGCTTTGGGCCGAAGGGTCACCTGGACCTTAGAATATGGGAAGAAACCGGAAATAGCATTGCCCGTCATATCTGGTGAGGCCTCTCCATTCCGATATCATACCCGTGGCTCTAAGACTAGAAACCAGGGATGCAGCCATTGCATCGGTGATCTATCTCCAGCAGTTAGCTGCTGGAGACTCAGCAATCACAGTACCACTACTTTCAAAACTACTACAACCAGAACGCACTGCGCCTCTTCGTGTCATCGAATTAGGATCAGGATGCGGCATTGTCGGGATAGCATTAGCGCAAGTACTTCCCCAATGCTCTGTCCTACTCACAGACCTGCCAGAGGTCGAAGAAATTATAACGAAAAACATAGCAGTCGCCAAACCGACACCATCCTCCAACCTTGAGTATCGAACTTTAGACTGGGACGAAGAGCTCCCAGAAGACCTTTGTAACGACTCTATCGACTTTGTCCTTGTATCAGACTGTACCTACAATGCCGACAGTTTGCCTGCCCTAATTTCGGTCCTGGACCGTCTCGTTCAGTCGTCACCGGATGCTATCATTCTTGTGGCACTGAAAAGACGACATGAGAGTGAGACCGTTTTCTTTGACTTGATGGAGTCATCAGGACTCGCCAGCCTGCATCATCACAGTATGCAATTGCCCTCACAGCATGACCAGTTTGACCAGATTGAACTGTATTGTTATGGAAACAAGACAAGACATTCAAAGCCCATCGCGACATGAAAGCCCTCCCAGTGCATTAACAATTCGCTTGGCGCAAATGGGTATGAGAGATACTCTCTCGCCCTCCTACTTGCAGATACAAAATGACAGTATGTTTCGTATCCTGACTCTGCCTTCTCGCTTCTCTTTGGGTCCTTTCCACTCTGCCGTAATTGGCTGCGGGGATAATGCGTTCTCGTCATAATTACGACACATCTAATGGCTAACCATGAGGTAGTGATGGCTACTCTTGTAACTGCATATATCTACGTCGAATTTGCGTACATGCACTTACACATCGGCCTTCAGTGTTTGGGCGCCTAGGTATAGACTTACCATGGCAAGGAGACATCGTTTACGAAAGACGTAAAATAACCTCGATAGTATTCGGACTTGTTCTGGAAGATCATCGTTCTATCAACACAAAGCCCCATTAGTCTTTCCACAACTACACGTACTTCACAACCTGAGACTAGGACTTAGTTCCTTGACACAATAGTATCCCCAAATCTATCCAAGTCGTCAAGCTCCATGGTTATTCAGGTATCTCGATGGCTACTACCAGGACGTCCTAACCAGACACATCAACTTCTCAGTTGGTGAGAAATTATTCCTTCGCTTTTTACCTACATAGTGTCGGCCTCCCCCTTCTGACGCCCAGATTTTCGAACTCTGGCTATGAGGCGTATACGGCAGTAATACTTTGATTTGATCGTGCTTCCAGATACCTGACGCCTTGCAATTGTTCCAAATTTTGTGTAAGGAAAAGCGACCTCCTGAGCGGACTGGCCGACGCTTCTGGCTCCCTACTCGGGAAAGAACTTGCTCAAGGGTAGAGTCAAGAGGTATGAAATCCGAATCACTGCTTAAGGAAGTATTTTGAAAGGTATCATAGGCTATACCAGGTAACCTGAGGTAATGCTTGTTTCCTTTGAAAATTTGCTTGCTAGCAGTGAGGCTGTGAGAACGAGACGGAGGCATGACGGGCAACCCATTCCCAGGATACCTCGACTCGTCTGAGTCACTACGAGCAAGCCAGGAACACCTCCTGGAAAAAGCACTGAAGTTCGCTGCCAATGTCACTGCACAGAGAGGCAGGAAGCCCAGACGGACAGAGTCGTTCATTATTCCACGAGATGGTTCGCACGAGGGTATGAACGAAGCCTTGACACAGAGAGCCCACAGATCTGCATATATGCGACATACAATGTAGACATCACCACCCACGATCTCGAATTCGTCCGATCGTCGTTCGTGGTCAAGCAAGGTATACGAGGGATCGATGCAAATCACCAGCGACCCCTCTTGTAGAGCCCATCTCTCCCCGGCATCAAGTCGTATGTCCTTCTGGAATTTTAAGCGCGTGCAAAGACCTGGCTTTACTTGACGATAGGAGCACTCTGATGGGGGAGTATTCGGCAAAGGCTCGTCTGAAGATAAGGGGCGGTCCAGCCAGCTGCTCGCAGTGATTGAAGTTGAGTTGCGCCCCTTCGGCTTGTGGCCATCCCAGTCTAGCTTTGAACGCAATCAATCAGTATGGCATACATGTCACGAGTACAATAATGTCACTCACTAGAAGAGGAACGCCTGCTGATCCTGACACGCTAGCATTGATATCAGCAAGGGCATCCGCCGTGGCAGCTGTCACTTTACAGAAGAGCCCGTGGTTATGGTGCATTGACCAAGGGTTGGACCCACGTTCCTTATCTAAGGCGTCCAGAGTCTCGCGGAGACTATCACTATCGCAAATACACCCTTCCCCAGATTTATGGCACATCTTACAGTCTGCAAAAGCCCTCGCCTGGTCCTCCATCTGAGAGGAACTGGAGACCCAAACCGGAGGCCGATGAAAATAGACGCCATGCCGACGCTTTCGAGTCACAGAGTCTTGTAGGTATTCTGGGTCCGACCAGTCACTAAGGTCTGCGAGTAAATCTTCCGAGGAATCTGAACTTGGCATATCAGCGTAGCGCGCACCGACGGGCATTCGGTTCTTGTCTGCCCATGAGGCCGTGTCAGAGCGGGACACGCTTGTGGATACAGCCATATTATATACTAAATAAGTCACACAGGGAGGAGAAATGCAGTAATATGATGTCTACACCGTAGTAACTTGTAGTTCATTGAATGAGTGAAGGCATTGAGCGTGCTGTTTTCATATGGCTCTGAAGGAAGGCCATGGCTTGTTCACAGCTTCCTCTGCATGTAGACAAACACTAGTAGATGTCCAGGAAGGTGCATTCAACTACTAGTATTACCGTGATTTCTACTAAGAGGTTTAAACTGCCAACAAGGATACCAAGCCCCTTTTCACATTATATGTATATATACTTGAGCCACCCGTCAAATCCTTGGATTACGGGCCAATCGAAAGGGGTTAAAATCCGAACCTCGGCATAAGGGGCTGGCAGATCACCCACCAACCAATGACATGAGGATATAAAAGTGCGGGGGCAGCAAGTCGACGGCAAGTTCCAGACCGGTCACTTCATCTCATTCAACCATATCAAGTCCCTAAGGCGTGCTTGAACGCTACCAAGTTAGACCCCCATGGCTGTACCCCGGATCACATTATATTTGGATGTCGTTAGCCCGTTCGGGTATATCGCATTCCATGTACTGAGGGTATGTGTGCCATTATGACAATATAATGTCCTAAGATCCATTTACACATAAGTTTACATTTGGACGAGCCGGCTGACACTGTTCGAAGAATTCCCCCGTCTTCGCCAAGTGCCATATCACTTATGTCCCGATCTTCCTGGGAGGACTGATGAACGCCTGCGGGAATACGCCTCCCGTAAATATTAAGAGTGAGAGAGATTCTCTGATACTATCTACCTGATCTATACCAAGGCTAACACTACCCGTAATCCAGACAAAGATGCCTGGATCGGAAAGGAACGGCTCCGTTGGGCGCGATACTTCTCCGTTCCCATGGTTGAGAGCACCCCGGAAGGCTTCCCGCCGATGACTTTGGCGACAGAACGCGCGCTCTGTGCCGTCTCGGTGAAGGCGCCGGGGAAGCTTGTCCCGACTATCGAGGCCCTCTATCATTCGTTCTGGGTGCAGGGGAATGCTAAAATCGGACAGGTCGAAGGCTTTACTCCGGTGCTAGAGAGTGTCTTTGGGAAGGATGGGGCTCAGGAAATTCTGCAAGCTGTTCGTGGATTCTGGACTCTCCTTTGGTGGTATATTGTCACATGCTAATTATCAATTCGCAGATGGGCCATGCAGAGGTCAAGGAGCGTTTGAAGGCGAATACAGATCAAGCGTTTAAATCCGGTGCTTTTGGTATTCCATGGTTTGAGTGCACCAATGTTAAGGGCGAGACGGAGGGTTTCTGGGGCATTGACCATCTCGGCCAAGTCGCAGACTTTTTGGGCCTGGATCGCGGTCCAGATAGGGGATTCAAAGCAGTTTTGTAGAGTCGCGTGAAATCGTGGGAGTTCAGGGAGCATATATTATCCACATAGGTGTACCTTTTACTTCATAGTTTGGTCTTTGTCTTTCAATGAAGTTTTTTTTTGCAAGATTGGCGCGACTCATAAAGATGACATATAAGCCTCTATCTTCTCCTTGGTAGGTGAGCATCGCTTCTATGCTTTTCCCGGAGGAACTCGGCAATCTTCTCATTGTCCATGCTATCGATGAGGTCGATCTCGTCCTGACTGGGTGAGGTACCGACTTCTCCAACATAATATTAGTCCATCAAAGTAATCTTGGTGAGAGAATGAACAAACTAACCTTGGGTCTCGTTATTCCTTCCGGTAGCCATCGAGCGAACCTGCTCCCAAACACTCTGAACCGATTCATTGGAGGCGACAGTTGTGAGCTTATTTTTAACCTCGCTGATCGAATTCCCCGCGGCACTGGCGATGCTATTCGTGACATCTGCGAGTGAACCCTCCGAAGCCGTTGAAGAATCATTACGCGGCGCATCACAGGCTTGTCCTTGAATCGTTGCAGTATTGGCTCTAGTAGACGCAGTATGATCTGCAGCTGTAGGATTCACAGTTGGCTCCATGACCAAGATCGTATCCACCTAAACCGATATGTATCAAAAGTTTATCTCTGGTAGACGAGTTCTGCGCAAAGTACACAAGAGGCTATTTGTGATCTACTTGAAGTTTTGAACCCCCATGGTTCCCGCCGATGACATCAACAGGGAGGGATGATATCATTGGAGTCCAGCCCTACAAGGCTGGGCCAGCAAGGAGCCACATGGGTTGCCTGTTTAGGAAACAATCAACCTACGCCCCAAGGCAGCCATATTCAGTCCTTTGTTCTCGATTTGTCCAACCATGGTGTGGAACAGTGAAGTAATGGACGCGCAATGGCATTGACTTCTCGTCGGCGATTGCCATTAATCCGAAATAGGCGGTGGGAGGTGGCAGAACGGCGTGGATGAGTTTTCCCTTTGGGTTAGTGGGTGTCGGTCGCCGGGGGCCGGCTTATTCGGCTGCGAAAGCAGCGCTGAATGCATTCATCCTTTGTTTCAGGGAGCAGCTCAAATCGACAAATGTCAAGGTGATCGAGCTGTCTCCTCCCGCTGTGCAGAGTCAGTCCCGGTCATTGCTTCTTTTCTAGTTCTGGACTAACATGGTCATTAGGTGAGCTCCACGACTACATGACACCTGAAGTCGGGCGGAAGATCGGTATGCCGTTGGATCAGTTCATCGATGAGGCATTCGCAGGGCTCCAGGATGGTAAGGACCAAGTTGTGGTCGGCAGTGTTGCAGAGGAGAAGACGTTCCACGAGGTTCTCAACAAGCGACGGGCTATGTTTTGAGACTTTGTCCAAGCTTTTGGGCTCGGCATAGAATGTTGATATAGTAAACCGACGGGTCTACCAAGTATATACCATATAGAACAGAGAGCTTGGACTCTAGGCCTACCTAGGAACACCGTGCGGACCGGGATCTGTGATCTATAACATTAATACAACGTTTATAGTATAACTAGAATGCATAGTTGCTCTGGGGGTGCTATATGGAAATCTTGTAAGATGACGAGATAGATAGTGAATTATGTTTGTATTCATATTTGTTGGAACAAATCGAATAGCATGAATATTTATGCCTATCGGCTTCTTGCCATTCAAAATAACCAAGCCTGGTGGCAAAGTAATGCCAATCAGTAAAAGCAAGAGTCAGGTATGTTAGGGCTTTTACCAATCGGGAATAGCGGCGCCCGCCGCATTGCCCCTCCGCCGCTTTTTATCGCGGAATCAAACCATTCTTCGTGATCGACCCATACATTCGCTGCTTTCTGTCTACAGTCTTTACCGCGGATGTTATAGATCTATAAACTTGTTTTCCGCATCGCATATACATACTCACCAGAAAATTAGACCCATAGACAAGAACCCCGATCACTTCAACCGACTCATACGGGTATAAAAGCGAGAATGTCCCCGATCCCTATCACTATCGTGACCGGCTTCCTGGGCTCAGGAAAAACCACCCTCCTCCTGAACCTTATCCCCCAACTCCCCCAGAACTACCGTCTGGCCCTTCTGAAGAATGAGTTCGGCGACGTTGCGATCGACTCCCAACTAGCCACAACACAATCCATCTCCGGCGTCCGTGAACTCCTGAACGGGTGCATCTGCTGCAACCTCGTCGGCCAACTCAGTGATGCGCTGAACCAGCTCCGTGAAGAGGTCAAACCGGATCGCATCGTAATCGAGACCAGCGGGAGCGCATTCCCCGCGACGTTAGCGATGGAAGTGAACCGGTTGGAGCGCGAACAGCCGGGCAGCTTTGTGCTGGATGGGGTCATCAGTGTGATCGACGTGGAGAACTGGGAGGGATACGAGGATACATCATATACGGCGAAGTTGCAGGCGAAGTATACGGATTTGATCATCTTCAATAAGTGGGAGAAGGTGTCAGAGAGACGGTTCGATCTTTGCCTGGATCGCGTGGGGGACCTGGAGGTGCAAACTCCGTATGTGAAGTCAGACAAGGGAATGGTGGACAAGGATGTGTTGCTGGGGATTGACGGGGCTTTGTTTGTGAAGGATGATGGGGCTGGGCTTGCCGACGGGCATCATGATCACGACCATAGTCATGGACATAAGCATGATCACCAGTCCGAGGTTGAGGTGCTTTCTGTCACGTTGAAGTCCGCCCAACCTGAGCAGACCGTTGACGTGTCTGCCCTGGAGCAGTTGCTGCTCTCTGCACCCAAGGATGAAGTCTATCGAATTAAAGGTATCATGCGTTGCTCCACACAATCGCCCCCGGCTGAATCGTCGGACGCCCTGGCTGAACCCAGACCCGCTGCGTCCCAGGACGGAACGACCAGGCATTATATCCTCAACTGGGCCTTTGGTCGTTGGACCTTCACGCCCTCCGAAGTTGTTACAAAAACGGCTGACCCAGGCGAGGCTGCTCGCATCACATTCATTTTGGCCCGGTACGAGTCTGGAAAATGGAAGAAGAAGCTGGAAGCCGGTGGCTTGGTCCAAATTGGAGAGGGAAATGAAGGAGCCGAGCTGGTTGTTGAGCGACTGGTCTAGACGACTGTAGTGGCTTCCTCTCTTTTTGTTTTTGAAGTGGAGCTGGCTTCCGCGATGCTGACGACTGTCATTGAACATAATGGTATGGAATTGGGAATGAGTGATGTACATGTATCTGGGGGTGGTGATCATGAACGGGCGTCATAGATAGACCATAAGTTACAAAAAGACAAGAGATAGATATCTAGGTGGATAAAATAGACACGAAATGATGCGCCCTTCGTCTTTATCCAAGGCATTGCAATATGAACAACTAAATCTATACAGATCCAAGAGCTAGAGGGAAGGGAGGGCCGATGAAGGTCTATAACACTATAAACAACTCGATTCAAATCCCGAAATCTACTTCCTCAAACACAGTGTAAACAAAAACTGCAAAATAAGCACAACACGAACAAGTTTCCAAGAAACGGCTCTGCACTGTCCTCCACATTAACAACCCATAACAGAACTGGTGTAGGAACAGAGCCAAAAACAAATATAAAGTACTAGTACTCAAGGAGAGCAGAAGCACCGGCTTCGCTCGAGATGTAGATCACCTCGTGATTGTCGGAGAAGCCGTTGAAACGGGTGGCGCTACACCTAGTATAGGCCCCCATCTCCTCGAAGAACAGCCAGTCACCGACGTCCAACAGACCAGGCAAGGTGATCCGTTTGCTGATAATGTCGATGCCATCACAAGTGGGTCCCCAGATAGAGTAGGCGATGCCACCCGAAGTCGCAGCATTCGGGGCATTCGCACAGGTCAGAATCTGGGCCACCGGATGCTGGTGGTCAAAGATGATATTGGAGAAGTTTCCGTAGACCCCATCGTTCAGATAGATCATGTATGCATCGTTGGCCGAGTCCTCGGGGTCTCGCACGTCGCGACGGGCGATCACATTGGCAGCCAGGGTGAAGGCGGTCGCCACGTAGTAGCGACCGGGCTCCGCGATGACACGGATATGAGGCGGGAAATATGTGTCCAATGCCTCACTCAGGACACCAGCGAACTTTTCAAAGGTGTCCCCGCTAAAGCCGCCACCGACATCCAAGGTGTGCAGTTCGTGACCAATTTCAGTAGCCTGGTCAAACACCATCCGGGCATCTTGGACCGCCTTGATAAAAGCAGTCGGGTCTTCCGCGCCCGACCCGACGTGGAAACTAACGCCAACGACCTTCAGCTCCAGCTGGTGAGCCAATTCCAGAAGTTGGCGAGCGACGTCCAAAGACGCACCAAACTTCATGCTCAGACGGCACAAGCTGGTGGAGTCGTCGGTCAGGATGCGCAGATAGAGCTCCGCATCGGGGAAGCAGGCCTTGATCTTGTACAGCTCGTCGGCATTGTCGAATGTCATCTGTTTCACGCCCATCTGGGCGGCGTAGCGCAGGTAAGACTTCGTCTTGCAGGGCTGCGCGTAGATGATGCGGCTGGGGTCAATGCCCGTGTCAAGAGCCATGTCGATCTCGGCCTTCGATGCACAGTCGAAGCCGTTACCAAGCTTGGCCATCAGGCGAAGAATCTCCGGGTCCGGGTTGCACTTGACCGCTAAGACGCGTGTTAGCCTTGGGTCGTTCATACTCCAAACGCATGGTCGGCAAAATATCTAAACCTACCATAGAAAGGCCTAACGCGGCTCAAGTTCATTTTCCAGCGTAGATGCTGTCGGTAGACCTCGCCCATGTCCGCCACATAGAACGCATCCTCGTCTCCAGGGGCGCAACGGTCGGTGTTGACTTCGCCGGCGCGCTTCTTCAACACGTCCATGACGAGATCCTTGGCCGCCAACCTGGATTGCGAGAGGTCATCCCCTCCATCGTTGCTGATGTGACTCAAATTATGATTATAATTAAAGTCAGATTTGTCTTGACTATGTCTAGTCATGCATATCTCAGCAGGGATACACGCAGTCGGTGCCATAACCATGTGCGCTGCGACGATGCACAAAGGTGAAAAAGAAGAAGATTAAAAAAAAAAAAGTTGAGTTACGCGACTGCGTGTTAAGGAGGGCGAAAACTTTCGCAACCGTAGTTGACTGGACCAAGCCTCCTAGACCCTTCCTCCTCAAGAGGAAGAACCTTCAGAGAAGTCCTATGCGGCAGCTCAAAGGGCGAGGGGATGAATTGGGAGGGCGTCAACGGGTTAATAAATGGCGCGCCGGACGAGAACACACGGGGGGAAACCAGCAGGAGGTGGAATGTTGTTAAGAGTGCCGCGGGGACGTCGAGGATAGACAATTTGACGGAAACGTACGAACGAGGCTCCGAGAGCCGTGGTGAGCTAGAGCCTTTGGAATTGAGGTGATTCCAAAGGCCAGTCGTGGGTGCGACGGAAAGTCAGGTAATAGGCGGAACAGAGTCGGCCTAGAAAATGGGGACCTGATGTAACAGGACCAGAACCAGCGGTCAGCAAGTTTGGAAACGAAGCTCTGACCCTCAACGTGAGTGAGAGATTTAATGACGCGGGGAGAGGAAAGGGGAAGAAAGCCGTGAGGTGCAGAGTTTTTTTCTTGCTTGACGACCGGGGCGTTCGGTGGAAGCGCACTTAGGGCAAAGGGCTCACACCGTCAGGCAGAAATTGGCCGCGGGGAGGGGTAGGGAATTGTTCCAGATCAGGAAGAGACTGAGCGTCGGCAAGGATGATCACGGCATCCTCAAAGGGGGGGGAAGAAATACTCACCTGAAAGGGCAATTGGGGTATGATGGGGAAAGAGATAGAGGGAGCTGAGAGAGTCGAGCAAAGACGAGAGGCTTTTTTTTTATTCGGTCCCCCCAAGCTGAAGAAGGATGATGACTGATGATTGAGTCAAGGTTGGTTCTCGTGGGGGTGCTTACGGCATCTCCCGAAGAAACCTGAAGGGGTATCCATACCGTCCCGTAAGTTTACCGCCGGTGGCCACCGCGGCGTCACACCCTGTATCAAGCTTGGGCCCATCCATGTCGGTTCCTGCTGTTCCAGCTTCGCCCCTGCAGGTCTCGACGTCGTTGAATCCTCCCGGTTGGTGGGATTTGCCTCGATCCATGGGCATCCCCTCCTTTCCTCCCCCAAAGTAAAATTAAAAATAAAAATACAAAATAAATACGTAGAAGACGATTTAACCTTCGACCGGATTTCATGATCAAAGGTGGTTGAATATATCCCTCATTGCCAATCAGAGAGCTTCTGAGCATCAAGTCCGAGTCCGGAATTTAGGCAGACCATCATGGATCTGGGCTGTTTCGCTCATTTTCTTTCTTCATTTGAGTTTCCGTCGATGTCGGGTCAGGAAGCTATGCATATCATGAGGAACGTAATGAACTTTATCACACCGAGAGTTAACCCCTTTCATCCAGGCCTGCATCAATTGTCGAACCCGACATCATGCCTGCGCCTCGGGTATAGAAACGGTTCCGCGTCGTTCTAGATTATATTCCGTGCTCGATCATTGGCTGATCTGGTGGTCCCTCTGAAATGTATTACGGACGGTCAGTCATAACTCGAGGACTAGTGAGTCTTGCACTACGGAGCTTCCTCACGGGAGCTCCATCGGCGAATCCACCCGGAGGGGCACATCGGTGGTCACGTGCTCTGTAGTTCCTTCCATCAGCGAATCTCCCATGACGACTGGTTCAAACCACTCCGAGTAGTAGTAGAACAGACCTCGATCAGTCCACACGGTCGTCCTCCTTGGAGTTACATTGACAATCCGTCCTTCCTGATGTGGTATATCCAACTTTTGAGATCACCGAAAGTGTGAAAATGGTTATTCTATCAAACCTTTTCCATTTCTCGCCAGTCTAGTTTCTTGTTTCTTGTTTGGGGTTTCTTGTATTTTCCCGGTTCAGCTTAGGTGTGACCAGATGTGTACGGCAGATGATCTCACCTCTTGGAAGAATAGAGTCAGTTGTATCTACTACTGGTAGTGCATAACGGTAGCGCTAGAAGAGTGCTTGGTGTGGTACGCGTAGACGACAATGAAGGGGAGAGCTGGTAATCCCACCTTTGAGAATCCTCTACTTCTATCGGCATAGATGTGTTAGGGCGAGAGTAGGGGGGACGGTTTACCGTTTTACCCCCTCAGATGCTCATGTTTACCTCACCTTAAGTGGAGAATTCAAATATTCTTCTAAGCCTGATGATGAGAACACCGCTTTCCACAACACTATTTGGTCTCAACCTATCATGATATAGCTGTATCGGTGGAGTCCCCTCTAACATTGACCGGTGCTTAGAACACGCCGATGCCACTTCGTTGTATGAGGAACAGTGCCCCTAGCCATCCGCCAATTCTATTTTGCATCCATATAAATCTCTAATCATACCGAGATCCCCAGCTATCCCCATGTATCCATTAATGGTATCAATTTGCCCTCGTCACAAGCAGACGCATAAGGACTACCCACAAGCAAGAGTTACAAGAGTTATTAACACAGCGCCACAAAAAGGAAGAAAAACTGCCTAGGGAGCATTTGATTCGGGATGACAAAAGTGGTCTCAATAGCCAAACAACGATGGGTTCCTGATTTCCCTGTACCACGGCTTGGATTGTTCTTCACTAGCTTTCACATACTTTTTTTTTTTGGCAAGGCTTTTCCGGAGTCCGGACATGTACGCATGGGCGCTGGCCGTTGACTCTTTTCAATGAGATACCTTCATTTTTGTCTGTCTTCGGCTGTTGCTCTTGCTCTTCGTCGGCTTCAGAGTATTCGTTAACCACTTCTTCAAACTCCGCACCGGAGTAGGAGAACGGCCAGCGTACATTAACTGTCTCTTGACCAGCTACTTTCTGTCCATCGGCATTGACCGGCTCTTGGGAGAATGCAAATGTCTCGGTTGAGTTCACGGACTCCACTGAAGTCTCTGACGGCACGGACTTAACAGAACTATGTTGCTGTTTTCTTTTCGCCTTACACCATCTCAGAGTAAATACCGTGCGACAAGACATCATGACAGTGACTGATCGAAAGGATGTAGATGATAACCAATGAAGAGGATATACCAAGATAGTAGTGCACGCTGTTGAGTAATACAGTAGTGGTGTGCCATTGCCCGGCTTTATATCTTAGCAGAACGAACTTATATACATGCTGCCAATATCAAATGATCTATTGAATCTCATTGTGAGGGTCAAGTCGTCGTCTCAGATCTATGAAAGGCCTTTGACGAAGGAAATAGTTCTTTACGAGTGCCATACAATAATCCATTAGTGAATCTCGGATAATGTTTCTAAGCGGCTTTATTGTTTATGTGATAGTGTCTTGCAAGCATGAAACCGATGCAGGTGATACTGTCTCTCGGCATTGCTTTTGTGCTGGATTTCGGTCACTGTCGGGACAGAAGATCACAATTAGGGTTCTTTGGCTCAAGATGGTTTTACGTCTGGCAAAACCTGGTGATCTCTTGAAGTGTAAGGGCTGCGTTGTTGCCTTGTCACCGCCGCCGATCAAGGGATGAGACCATCAATGTGCAGTATGGGAGCATATTCTATGAATACCTGCAAGGGGGTACGTATAATAATAGTTGAATTAAACAAAGTAAATATATACTAGAATATGCTGTGAGAAAGGAGCAGTGTGTATCAGGTATCACTTGCGGCCACAATGAACAAAGCAGTCTTAAGAAATGGGGTATATAGAGATGGCCTGAAAAAATGAAAATAGTAAGATAAAAAGAAAAGAAAAATCTTCAAAACAGTACGAAGACCCATCACAGCCAGAGTACCCACCGAACACCAGATATTACTCCTTGGAAAACACCCCGTAACAGCTTGAAAGCCATAACGATCAACCATACCCACCACAATATTCCAACAAGGGCCCATTCGAGCATCACAAATCCAGTACGTCGTATCCAGCGTAACCGGCGATGGCGCCTCCGAATGCCTTTGTCGAGGGTGTCGCTCAGCTGTTTCACTGCGAGAGTACTGGTCGTATTGAGCTGAATGCTCAAATCTTCTGCATCTTGTGCAGCAGCCCGCACACGTGGGTTGAGAGAGTTGTTGACTAGATCTTCAAGTGCGCCAAGGTGAGAGCTCAGAGATGACAATTTAGCACCAGGGTAACCATCCATCGATCGCTGGAAGAGCTCCTCTGACTTCTCAAACCTTTTTACCAAGGCTTGAATGGCGAGATTGAACTCATGCGACCGAGGCACCTCCGGAACTGGCGTGTCGGAGCCAAATGCGCGTCGAAGAAACTCAGGTGGAGGATTTCGTACAGTATGAGCGCGACGAGTGATCTCTCGTGCCTTGATACCTGAAGAGAGAAGGAGCGCACGGGTACGTTCGACTTCTCTTTTTGCCGGGACTCCGGATTCCGTCGAGGTAGAAACACTACGCTCAGAGATACTCCAGCTTCTGGATTGGCTGGAGGGCGTGGAACGTCTTTCATGAGAGGACGGTTCATGTGATGCCTTTGCTTGTGCAAGGCCCGTGATCGGGGGCCGAGTGAGACTGTATGGCACAGATGGATCCTTAATTCGGCCTTTCTTGATCTGTTCTCGGATGGTATGTAGCTCAGGGCCAAAAGTCGGAACCTTCCCAGGTTTCTTGCGGACATCGGGCCGCTTCTGCTGAGATGTCGATAGAGCCTCGTCTCTGCTTCCAGTCTCCCTTGCGCTCTTCATTTCCGACTCTGAAGAAGTCTTTTGGGGACTACCCAAATCAGATCTTCTATGGCCCTCGGGTTGATCGCCCTGGCGGGTGGGAGATGTAAAGGGTAATGGCGCGGATAGGTAATTTTTCCCAGTTGCTTTTTCTGATTCCCTACGAGCCGCCAGACTGTAGTCTTCAGAAAAGGTGGGGAGGCGGCGTAATGAAGCCTTGATATTGGTGGTCTTATCACCTTTCGATTCTTCGGCATCGGTTAGGACAGTCTCATCGTCAGACGTGACGTGTGATTCAAAGGAAGATTGTCGTGAATGGGCCAAGGAATCTTTCTTTAGAATAAGACCACCCATTTTTGACACTTCATTACCAACCTTTTCCGCGATCTTACCAGGGCCTTTGAAGATTCCACGGAGTTTGGACTCATGTTGTGTGAGCCCTTTCCGTGCTTGCTGACTCGACCTTATCCGGCCATCCTGATGCGTAGAGGGAGTTTGATCTAGAAGTGGGCTCGGGTCCAGTCTGCCAATGCGAGGCAAACCCTCTGAGTATTCCGATAAACTGTTGCTACGTAATACCTCTGATTCTGGGGAACTATTGTCCACAGCATCTTTAGGTCGCGAGTTGCTCTTGCTTCTCTCCCGGCGGGGAATAATCGCACGTGGGAACCGTCCTTTCGACGGGGATGGTGACCGGCTTGATGGGGGCGATAAATTTGATGCAATACTCGGAAAGAAAGTGGGTTGAATAGGAGTAAGCGGCACCCTTCCATCGGCTGTCACAGAGGTTGTCAGACGGTCATAGCGGTCATCCACACTTGGCGCTGAGGATATAGATTCTCTCTGTTCTTGGGATTTAGTACGGTCAGAAGCTTTCCAAGATCGTTGGAAACTAGAGCTCTGTGGCGACCTAATTTTCATATCCAGAGAGCTCTCATCTGGTGGGGCAACATATCCTTTTGCTCTGGATGGTTCGGGCCTTAGGGAAGTAGACCTCCTAGGAGATACCATGCTCTCTCCCTGGTATTTCCAATATTGCTTGTCATCCCGGCTTGACGCACTGGAAGAGCTGCTTGATCGCCTTCGTAATTTGTGCCTTCCACCACTGCTGCGAACGATATGAGAGGTGCCTTGGAATCTATGCCGCCGTCTTCCCCGTCCAATCCGTTTGAACTCAGGTGTCAGTCCAGGGTGGGCATCCGATAAAGAAGTGTGTGAGGTCGGCTGGTCCGTGTCTACCGACTCCCGCCTGGATGGAAGCTCTTCTTGAGGGTTCCTAGTTTTGGGTTTGAGGGCATCGGATGGAATCAACATTGCGGCATCGGGGTATAGATTATTTCCATCTTTATCAATAAGCTTGCTTTTATTCTGTATATCCTCAACCCATGCGATATCAGCCAAAAGCTCTGGCGGGGAAATCATCCAATCAGATTTTGGTCTGCGAGCCTTGACGCTGCTTGCACGACTGGTTCGCCTCAGACTGGAGGAAGGAGAGGCTGCTATAATCTCATCATCCTCCGGCTCTTTATGTGACAGGTCCTTCGAGCCTTGGTGGAAAGGTGGGAGCTTCAGGCATTCGAAAGAGCTATGGTCTTGTTGATTGTACTGGCTCTCGATCGAGTCCACCCATTCATGAACTTTTCCGACATTAGTCCAGCCTTCTGCATCCGTATCAATGGGACATCGCTCGCGGAATCTAACTTTGCGGTTTCGAATGGATTGAAGAGGGTTGTACGAGCGACCTGGCGGGGTGTCGCCAGCACCCGCTGGAGTAGAATCTGGGTCTGTGTGTGCCTCGTGCGGTTTAAGGGGAGGGAGCGAAGGAAGTAATCGGAGATATTCTGAGAAGAGCTCGAAATGGCGCCGGGCCTTCTCAGCTCGAGCAAGTGTGCCGTCTGAGAATACGTGTGGCAGGGAGTTTGAATTGGCAGAATCGGGCAGCAGGTTCAAGACCGAAGATGGTGCATGTACAGCTTGATCCATATGTGAGGCGCCCAAACGATTCGAGCGATTATCAACGGGTATCTGAGTAAAGCTGCGGCGCGGATAAGGGCTATCATTTTGACTGCCCAGTGCAATAGGTGCACCCCTTTCATTCAATGAAACAGAAGGCTGTCCTGCCGACGCGGTCCACCTACCCCCCGCAACACGGCCGGAAGGCACTCGACCATGAGCACTTACTCTTCTTGATTCGCTCAAGTTCAATGCGAGATTGACGATCTGTAATGAGTCCCTATCAAGCCCTAGGGGAGCCTCGCTTCCCACTTCCGCAGTTTGGGACGGATGAGGTACTGCATCTTGTTGCGAATGTGACGGGCCAGGGGTTTCTTGAGAAGCTTCTCTCTCCGGGAGCGCTGCTGAAGATTCCTTCGTCGGCTCTTTTTGGCGACTCCAAGGGAATCGCGATCGCTTCTTCGGTACCACAATCTCCGAATCAGGGGGTGTTCCACGCTTCTCCTTTCGCTCCGACTCCGAGTGATGGGCGCGATGATAACTATGCCTGAGACTACTTGATCTGGGCAAGAATGAAGAGTCCAGTAAGAAACCTCCTGAGCTGCGTGTTCGTCGAGATCCTCGGCCTCCCTTATCCCCGTCGCGGGAGCTGCTACCGAGTGTGCTGCCTTCCAGCTCCCCACTCTCTCGCCCTTCACTCATTCGCAAACTCCTTTGTCGGTCAGGTTTGTCGTTGGATTCGAGTCCACGAGAAGAGCGCCACGAGCCGGATCTAAGTGGGTTCTCGTCCACTTTGGGGAGAGGATTTGGTGGCGTAGGCGATGCATCGGTCCTCTGCGACATCAGAGCCAAAGCGGAGTGTTGTTCGGTCCCGGCCGATAGAAAAGGGGGTATGTGACGGTGATCGAAGGACTCATGAGGACCATCAAGGTCAATACCGATGGTCTATCATATTCTATGGAAGGAAACCTGGCCACACGATGAAGTTGAAAGATTTGAAGGCCCCTTTCATCGTCGAGGTAAATAGCGACGATCACTTTTAAGTAAGTTGTACTGTATTATACAGTATATACCCCATACCTTTCCCGGCCGTGAAGACGGATTCCTGTAACGGGTATAGTGCGTCCACTGCGATAGCTGCCTCAGGCAGCAAGCTGATTTTCCATGCTCTACGGAGTACCTAGATGCCTTTTTAAACACTTTCGAGCATGACTGAATGCTAGTCATAAGGATGTTGCTTCACAATTCTCTCTCGCGTTCTTCCCGCTACAAGACACTTATAGAAGTGCGCAACCAGGAATCTCTAGTTCTATTGAATTATGCTATTGGGGAATAGCCGTGGTGGAATATCATGGATTTAGGGTAGAGTAGCACCCATTACTACCCACGCATGCCCTCTTCACTTGCCAACATTACTCTATAATAGTCCCAGCATGTCAGACATGCAGATATAAACTTGACAAGTATCGTTGCATACAAGCCTGTAGACATCACAGTAAGCAGACAAAGGGAAGGTTCTAGCATTGAGGTCTAACGACGCAAGAGAACAACTAGAGGTACAGGTGTTGCGGGTAGGCGGCAAGAAAATTACAGGAAACAAGGAATTGACGTTATTTATTGATCTATTCGACTCTCAAGCACTGAAGACGAGCCTCAGTCTCAATAACCTGCAAAAAAAAATGAGTTAGCTTGGAATTGTTAAAGAGTGACTTCGTGTTTAGGAACCATACCTCCAGAGCTTGCTTCACTTCCAGGACTCTGCGCACATCTCCGAGCCAATCCTTACTCAAAATCTTGGCCCACCCCTTCAAGCTGTTCATCTCGCGTGCAGCAGCATCAAGGTCGCCCTCTTCCAAGAGACTTTCAGTCCGAACAAGAACACTCTCAACATCATCGCTATGGGCGACAGGGTCCTTCTTGAACATGACCTTGCTCAAGACGAGGCTGGCAGCGTGGCTAGCAATACCCGCATCCTCAGGCAGAAGGCTTGCCTTGCGAACCTCATCGGCGACGCGGCGGAAACGTTCAATGATCTGAGACTTTGAGGGAATGCCACGCTGATATGCTGTAGGGTTGATGGATGCAATCGCAGCTTCAACCACAGGGTCATCGGCAGCCAGTTCCTTCACGGCAACGAGCTCTCGAACAAACGGACGGGGGGCAGAAGAGCGCTCAAGGACGGAGCGGACTGCATCCACAGCGACTTGAAGTTGCTGGGTCTTCAGGTTGGTATCAATCACATCCTTCCAACTGCTAGTAAGCTTTTCCAGCTCGCTAACGTTGGCGGTCAGTTCGTTAAGCTTGCTAAGACGGCCCTCGCGCTCTCGCTCGACGAGATCCTTCACTTCGTGGAGGTACTTGCGGTTGAGCTCAATGGCTTGTTCAACCAATTCATTCTGGAGACGCTGTTCAGCAACTTCTTGGGCTCTCTGAAGTTCCGTCTGGATCTTCTCTTGATAAGCAAAAGCCAATTTCTCCCGCTCCGACTCAAACTCTTCCCGGAATTGAGCAGCATCAGCCGCGCGCGATTCCTCAAACCGGCGAATGAGCTCGCGAGCAGACTCGTCGAAGGTGGCATGGGCTTTGGTGATCTCCTCCTGCGCTGCGCGACGGGCCTCTTCTCTTACTGCGATGATCTTCTCCCCAATCTTCTGGAGCTCCTCCTTGGCTTTGGCGACGGGCGTAGAGTACTTGCCAGAGTTCTCATCGGCACTAATAACAGTGATAATGTCGTTGAAAGTCTTCACCAACTCTTGCACAATGGCTTCATCTCCCTCATTGACCTGAGCGAATTCTAAGGTTGTCACGGCAGGCAGTGCTGGTTGTCTAGGTTCCTCAGCATTCTTATCACTGCTCTTGGGTGCCTGGTCCTTAGCGGCTTTGTCACTTTTAGCCTTCTCAACGGCGGCGGTCTTATGTTCAGGCTTAGCACTCTCGGTCTTGATTTGCGCTTCGTCACCCTTGACAGCACTCATATGGGGGCCTTTTTGGGAAAGATCGCTTCCAGTACCCTGCTCCTCCGCAGCCTTCGAGGTAAGCCCACTCTCTCTTGGGATTGTAACCTTCTTACTCTCATCCGTGTGTCCAGAGATGCGGGCCTGGCCCTTCAGAGTGTTCGGGAAACGACGATAGAAATCACGTTCCTCGAAGTAAAGAACAGCCTCTTCACCATATGGGATGTATTCCGTGAAGAAGTCATGGAAGTTGTCAGACTTCAAGGCAAGGAAGACACCTCCACCGTAGGCGAAACCAGATGTGAGAATCAGGTAGAGAAGGAATCTTCGGAAACGTCCCGTTTTACGAACCGGGGCGGGTGGGGGCGGTGGAGGAGTCTGAGAATCTGCGCATACTTTAGCATCGGAGGAGTCGATGTATTCAATTGACGATGGGAATCGAACCTTGCTCACTAGGCGATGACTTAGGAACAGTCTCGGGGGGGATGGGTGTTTCGGATGACGGGGAGACAGGGGTAGGGGCGCCGGTAGGAGGCTTAGCATCGGCAAAGAATCTCTGGATGGATAGAAAAATGCAAGTCAGTTTGTGTCATAAAAGGCAAGAATGGCATCGTCATACCTGACCAGAGAGCCGGCTACTTGCCCCAGCTCTAGACAGCCATTGCGAGGCCGTCCGTTGACGAACGGAAGACAACAGCAGCTGCCGACCCGGTGCAACAGAAGAGCGCAGCATGACGAGCCGCACTACTGTGAAGTAAACGCTGAAGGCGGGTTTTGTTGAAGGGGTGATGTTGGCGAGAGTGAAAACGCGGACCGGAATTGGGATGATGCTTTTACGAACCGCTCCGATCGTGCACCGCCGCAGAGCCTGTGGCTGGTGACCTCGGGAACCTTCGCACCGCCCACAGGAGTTGTCCGGGGCAGAATGTTCTCCGACTGTAAAGACCTACTTCGTGCTTCAACCCGCTACGTACCGATTGACATGAAGAAAAAGGAGGACACATGGTTATGAGCTTCCCGTAAAGTATTTCAAGAGAAAGTTATTATATAGGAATAGCATACGGACGATTTCACGACGACCGGAAATAAGGGGAAGAGATGTAGGATGAATTCAGCCCAACAGGAAGACATGGATACAGACGCCGGGAACAATAAAGCTGAAACAAACAAGGGCAACTAAGGTGTAAAGGAAAAGCACAAAGCGCAGGCACAGTCCTGCTGCATAATGTCTAGAAAGCCAGATCCAACTAGACCCTTGCACGATATCCGACTCCCTTCTCACTTAGTAGCTACACAGTCGAATATCAGGGCCGAAAATAATGAAAGAGAAATGGTGACTGAGATCAGAGAAGCCATCGCGTTTGGCCACACAACGACGACTGAAATCTCACAAAATTCCAGTGGGTCATATCCATGATCATCATGATACCGATAAAAAAAATTAGGCATTCTGGCTTAAGTTATTGGCGGCAATCCATAGAGTCACCCGGCGTAGCGACTCATAGTTAACCTTGAAGACGTGCACCTTCCGTATCTAAAAATAATTGCAAAGACGGGGGGGAAAGAATGCGAATATGAGATACAACGGGACAAGAGTGATAGCTTGCGATTAAATTTAGCATTGGCAGGAGTTGGCCCCCTGAGTGCCGGGGGCCTCTGGGCGCAAGTCCACACCCGGACGGGGGTTTGTGCGCAAGTTTCGAGGTCCGGCTTGATCGAGAGGAAGTTTCTTCGCAATTGCTGTAAAAAGTTCCCGTACATTTGAGGAAGTCTTCGCTGATGTCTCAAAGAAAAGCAGACCAGCCTCACGTGCATAGGCCTCGGCATCTGCGGTTGGGATAGCCCTCTTGTCTGGGTTTTCTGTGACAAGGTCGAGCTTATTACCCGCAAGGGCGATGACAATGTTTTCGTTTGCTTGACGTTGTAACTCTTTCACCCACGACTTGGCCTTATCCAGCGACGACTATACGACGATTGCTATGTTAGTATTTCATTGGTTCAAACAACAAAAACCAAGAGTCATGGTCGGGGTCGTACAGCTTGTGTGATATCGTAAACAACCACTGCGCAGTTGGCATTTCTGTAGTACATCGGGGCTAGCGATTTGTATCTCTCCTGGCCGGCGGTATCCCATATTTCGAACTTGACCGTCGTGCTTTCATCCAGAGATATGGTTTGTGTTAAGAAGGCAGCGCCGATTGTCGACTCCCGGTAGTCATCGAATTGATCCTATGACAAGTAAGCGACATCCGCAACCCCCAGCTAAGACCGGATATCTAGGGCATCGGAATGGATTCATTAGCTCTAAACCTACCTTGACAAATCTCAATACTAGCGAACTCTGTAATGAAAGACGTCAGCGACCGTCAAAATAGCGAAAGAGAATAGGCTAACCTTTCCAACAGCGGATTCTCCTATGAAGTGGGGGAGACGATGTGTCAGTTACTCTACAACTGGTAACTTAGTAGGAGGGTATTTATTGAAATGGCTAACCAAGCAAGACCAGTTTGAACTGAGCGAATCTGGCACCAGGACGGGCGCCTGCTGCGGCTCTGGAGGCCATGATGTCTATGGTCGGAAGAGCAACTTTTTATGTAGAGCACCGGTAAGTAAAAATCGCACAGGGGTGGATCGTGAGAATAAATAGCGCTAGAGGTGGAAGATTTCTTTAGACGGGGAGGTGGACTGAAGACGGGATCGGATGCTGGGAGGAGGTTTAATGGCGGCCTGGCTGGTAAAGGTAAGGTAGATGACGAAGGGATTCAGCCACACCTGGCCCAAGCCGACTGGCCGTTCTGCGGGGCGGTGTGGCGGCTTGGCTTGACCTATGTTGGCGGCAATTGGCAGGTATTATTATCACCACATGCTGCGTTCAGAGTTACAATACACAACACCCTAGGCTTCCTGAGAGATCGTCATTCCTGCTCCTGACAATCCATCTCTCTGCCTGAACCTTCTTTTCTTTCCTTCCCGAGTTTTAACCATGCGGTGATATTACATCCATCCACCCCACGTTCTTTATTTAGTTCTCATATTCATATTCCTTCCTATCTACTTCTTCGGTATTGTTATCATCTCTCATTACCCACCCCTGTTTAGATAGTGAGCTGTCGCCAACAATGGCTACTACTCTCCTTCCGTTCCGCGATATCAACCTCCACGCCTCCTCCTCTCATTACGCTTTTACCTCGCCCTCTTCACCGAATGCTCCCACGCTTGTTGTTGATCGCCCAACAGGCGACTTACGGCTACACGATGGCACCCTTCCTGGTGCTAAGCGCATTTCCAGTATCGCCGGTATACTGGGTATGATCAAGTTGAAGCTGGGTATGTCTGGTTGCGAACCTCGGCTAGTGGCCTGACTCTAATATTTGAATCTTGCAGACAAATATATCATCGTGATCACTAAAGCCCTGCCTATGGGTCGACTACGCGGACACATGGTCTACAAAGTAGCAGCTACTGAGTTCTTACCCCTTCGTGAGCGCCCGCTACATGACAACGATGAGGACACGTATTTGGCGCTGCTAAAAGAGCTCCTCCGCACGGGGCCGATGTATTTTTCTTATGCCTTGGACCTCACCAACAGTTTCCAGCGTCAGTCGCAAAGCGATGCTAGCCTTCCAATGTGGAAGCGAGCTGATGATCGGTTCTTTTGGAACCGCTTCATTCAATCGGATCTCATAGACTTTAGCCTCGGAGGGCACGATACAACGAGTGTACGCTATGGACCCCAGCCCGGGGTTGACCCTTATATTCTCCCCGTCATGTATGGAATGTTACGCATCACTCCTGCAAAGGTTAAGTCGACTACGTTTACATTTGCTCTCATTACGAGAAGATCTAGACACCGTGCTGGGACAAGATACTTCTCACGTGGTATCGATGAACAGGGCCACGTTTCGAATTACAACGAAACCGAGCAGATTGTGATCCTGAATGATGCGACTGGTGGGCTATCGGGGTTTGCTGGAGGGCAGTCCATGAAAGAAAAACCCGGAGATTCGGGTCGGGACCTTCAGGTCATGGCTTATGTGCAGACCCGCGGGAGTGTCCCCGTATATTGGGCCGAAGTCAACAATCTCAAGTATACCCCCAAACTTCAGGTTCGTGGGGTGGAAACAGCTGTCGATGCCGCACGAAAGCATTTTGCTGAGCAAATCCGGTTGTATGGAGAAAACTACTTGGTTAACCTTGTAAACCAGAAAGGGAGAGAGGAGCGAGTCAAGGATGCATATGAGCAGCTCGTACGCATTTTGGTCTCTCCATCGACCGAGAATACCGAGGTCGACGCAGTATCATCCGAGAAGATACATGCCTTGGAACCCGGTCAAAGGCAAAAGGAATTGGACCGTCTCCACTACGTCTACTTCGATTTCCACAACGAAACAAAGGGGCTGCAATGGCACCGCGCAGAATTGCTGATGGATCGTTTAATTGACGGTCTTACGCGAGGCGGTTATTTCCGTGGTGTAGAGGATCCTGGCGTGCCTGGTGGACAGCTGGATATGCGATCTTCACAAACCAGCGTTGTTCGTACCAACTGCATGGACTGCTTGGATCGAACGAACGTAGTGCAGAGTATGCTTGGACGCTGGGCTGTAACACGCCAGCTCACTGACGCTGGGGTCCTACGTCAAGGTGAAGCTGCAAATGATGACCGGGACTTTGAGGATCTTTTCCGTAACATCTGGGCCGATAATGCAGACGTCGTCTCTAAATCGTACTCCGGCACCGGGGCACTCAAGACAGATTTCACCCGTACTGGCAAGCGTACTCGCGCTGGCATGCTGCAAGACTTGAACAATTCCATCACGCGATACGTGAAAAATAACCTCTTGGATGGCCCCAGGCAAGATGGATTTGATGTCTTCTTGGGCACCTACCTTCCTCCAAATTCCACCCTTGGCAACCTTCAACTTTTCCTAGACCGCCGACCTCTCATGATCCAGTCCATCCCTTATATCCTTGCTGCTGGTGTCTTCATGGTTCTAATTTCCATATTTACGAGGCGATTGCCTGACGCTGCCGTGTGGCCTTTGCGTCTGTTCGTCATATTCTGGCTGGTAGTTTCTGCCTGGTGCGCGCGCTTTATACTCGGGCACGGGATGCTTTACGTAAGTTCTTTGAAAACTGATTCTCTACTTGCTCCATGCTAATAAATTGCAGGTGAACTGGCCCAAATTGAATACACCAGCTGCTGGATCCGAAGGATATCAAGATGCGATGATCAAGGCCCGATCGGATCCTATCATTGGGCAATTTCTTCCTTCCAGAAGGCACCAGAGGGGCTATAGCAATGCTCGACTTGGCTTTCTGGAAGAAGGGAAAACTAGGATCGAATAGTTTCTTACTCAGGCTGCTGTCATTGCCGAGTTCTTTTACATGCGAAATGGTACGTGTCCGGTACACACTTTCGTCCTTACCTACTTCGATGTTGCGGGTTGTAAAAAGTACCACCCCTATATGTGCTGTCTTCTAGTCTCTCCTTGTTTTCTCTTTAGTGGATTCATATATTTGCAAGTAACCTTCCTGGCCTTAGTCGCTCGGGTTTCCTTTAACCGTATAGATTTTTATTTCTGTCCTTATCTTGTTTTACCTTTTCTCTCTGCTGCTTCTTTCGCCTTCTTCCTCTTGTTCATTTCACCTTGCAGGACTGCTCTTTGCATGTACTTTTTAAAGCTTTACATCGCGGAAAGTGATGATGATAGAAGTCGCCATATTACTGAAATCATATAAATACATAGGAAAATGGGATCTTTAAGAGTTAGGAAGCTACTAGGTAGTGTCACCTTAGGCATTCACTACTAAGTATTAGCTGGATTCTGGACGCCCGTCTCTTACTAATGACCACGATGGTTTAACAGCCCAGTCGAACAGAATGGCTCGGATTGTCGAATGTACTCGTGCGATCAACGCGCGGCATCAAGATCACATAACTGTAAAATACTAGTAGTATAAATCTAATGAGCCAGACTATCGGGAACTAGTTAATATACAAGCTTACTACCTTTGACCAGGGCAGCCTTGGCTCCATCACTTCGCTTACCATGTACAATTGTCCGTCCGTCATCATGTATCATGATGTATTGCTGATGGTTACGAAAAAAGAGGCACAAACTAAAATGGTATTTAGCTTAAGTCAGACGTTTGCTCGCAATTAGGCTGCAAATGACCGACATCACGCGGGACATAAATTTATTCATGACAAAAAGCATGTAGTATGGCGGAAAGTATATACACACAGGAGAGAATTGGTGGTAGGTTGATCAATACATTCGTAATCTGCATTCTACAGCATGAATCAACAGGGCCTTGCCGCAATTCCCTGGCCGATCCAACACAACATCTGAGTCGAGCTTTCGGGGTATTGAATTTTCCCTTTGCTTTCTTCAAGGGAGATGAGGGGCCTCCACTCCGTAAAGGAAATCACCTTACATAACCTCTGCTAGCCTCTCATTCTATGAATGTAGTGCTATGATTTCCTCTAGTGAGATACCTTTTAAACAGTTCTAACATAGATTGTACACCATGATAACTTACCAACTAAAAGTCTGCCATAGCGTCTATCTGGATTCTCAACCTTCTCTGGGAGAGGTAGGAAGCGTGCAACCAAGATCCCGCAAATATGCATCCGAGGTGGAAATCCTACCTAACAACTCCTCCACCGCTTTATGCTCATCCTTGCTTCCACCGTGATTCAAAATCTGCTGTCGATACTTCAAGCTTGCCTCTCGACTCATCGGAGATGCCTTGAAGCACGATGACCATATATTTGCTGCTAGTGTACGCGTACTTCGTCGTTACGTTAGCACTCTGATCCAAATTCACGAGTGAACATACAGTTTACATGCTAGAGATATGAATAATAGCTCGCCTCCTGACCCCAAACAAAATGCGAAGTAGTCGCATAGGCATGACCCCAGTCGAAGCCGTTCCCAGGTCCACTCAGACCGGTTGTATTCTCCAGCAGCGAGTTGTACAATTCGGGAATATGCAATGTTTCAATATCGCGATGCGAGGTAGGATGATGGGTCTGCATGTCAAACTTGCTGAACGCTACTTGTCGGAGAGTTAGTATCCCTTGGTTAAGCTGCTTCGTGGCTCCAAGATCTCGGGCCAGGGCCGAGGGTATTTCCATGGGAGGCTGTGCCCTATCATTATTCTCCTGACTATTTAGCCAGTGCGTGTGATAGTGTTGGGAGACGTAGGAGTAGTGACAACTGAGTCTTTGAAGACATTCTGGAATCCAGCACCAGTACTCAAGCAGTTGACTGGGTGCTTCGGTGAAGTCAGGCACTGTTCGATGCCCGTGGAACATAGCGTATTTCGATTTGCCCACCAGGTCATGGAGTCCTTTCGTTCATGGTTTTATTAGCTTCGATCCACACAATGCGTTGGAGATGGTGCTGACCATGTCCCAGCTCATAAAATACACTAACGACTTCGGTGTGTCTCATCAGTGGTGGTTCAGCCTGAGATACATTACAGACGAGGGCCGTCACGACTGGTGCCCGAGTCCCATCGATATCTAGAAAGCTCTTGAAAGGAAGTTAGAAAACAAGTATGAGGGCTGCCTAGATGTAGATTAATCCAAACATACAGGATGAATGTTGAAATTGGCGGCATGGTTGTATTTCCCTGCACGAGGAAAGATATCAATATAAAGATATCCGATCAGGGTAGAATCCTCTTCCTCCCAAACGGAGAACACATCTACATCTGGGTGCCAAGTATAAGCGCTTCCCGAGACTTCGAGTTGCTCGAACCTCAAGCCAAAGAGTTCTGCATATAATTCGAGCATACGTTGTACAGTAACTTTGGCAGGAAACCACTGGGAGATATATTTGTGATCCACCTTGTTCTGTTCCTGTAACATCTTCGTATGGCAGAAGTCAAAATCCCAAAGATAGATAGGACCACTGGTATTCACCAGCTCTTGCAACTTCAAAATCTCATTCTCTGCTAGTGGCGCCAGAGTATTGGACAGATGCTGCAAGAACTCATTCACACGACCAGGTGAACCCAGCATCTGCTGCGGCAGCTTTCGGGTCGCAAAGGAAGGGAAACCCAACAGATGCGAGGCCTCGTCTCTTAGAACAATGATTTCGCGGAATATATCTACATTAGCCTGGTATCGGGAATGACTACGCAAGTATATCTCCTTGCGAGTTTCCGGAATATGGCACTCCGACAGTACAAGAGTCGTAATTGGCCTGGTGAGAGGGACTTGATACAAGCGCTTATGGCCATCATCACTCACTCCAATCGACAAACGATTCAACGACACACCGGCAAGCTCCTCTTCGCTCTTCCAAAGGCATCCCGGATCTTGGCCGAGGATTTCCATGAACTGGACGCGAAGGTCAATCAAGCGGCGTGAAATCCAGGTAAATCGATCGTGGCTCTCACTGGCTAGATACATCCCGTTTTCCAAGAAAATCCAGTGGAATTTGTCAAGTAGCCGAGTGTCCTCTTCATCCCTGACACGCATCGACGGTTTCTCTCGTACATAATTTACCAAGGCGAAGAGTTTCTCATTCTGAAATAAGCTTAGATAGATTTTATCGATAAGGTTGATTGCTGTAGAAGACGCCGCCCTGATATCTAGACTGGGAGAAATAGCTTGGAATAGAGCCAAGTATCGTACTTGTGCCTTGATCTCATTGTCGATGTGAGCTAAGGGCTGGATGATTGACTCGAAGTCGGCGGTGGTGATGTCTGTGCAAGAGCTTATCAAGCGAATAGTCGCTTCCTCGATGTCCTTGATCAGGACTTTCGCTTGTTGTTCCAGACCCTCTGCTGAGATGTCAAACTTGGGTGGAGCTGCATAGTGGCTCGCTCCTTCATCCCGTGGTAAAAGTACTTCTAGTAGTAGTTGAAGTCCGAGGAAGGGTAATTGACCTGTTTGCTTTGCGGAATATGTACACGTGAGAGTATAATATCTGGAGATGAGAATACCTAATATTCAGTGAATTTACTAGCGAAGCTGAGCTATTTCTGAGAGCCTGGTGACTGGTCTGCAAGCTGTGATGTATTGTATTGTTATCTGATAAGTATAATACCCATTGTACCAATACAAACTCCCTCTCACGAAGGATCCGAACCCCTGGTACCTACGCAGTATCTTGGTGGGGGAGGTTTTCCGCCACTATTTACCCACCGAATGTAAGTACTATATGTCCACGTTTCTTGTATAGTATTTCTCTTACCCTTTGGTGGCACACCTGACTGACCATCACCTGACCGAAAGCTGACTAATAAGGGAAGTCATGGATCTGGGGAAATGCGACGAATCCCTCGTGACTTAGCATTGTCACGTCATACATTTTCTTCTTTTTCTATCTTCATGAGGGGTTTTCGCATACACACTCGCTCTCCCTATAATTATATCCGTCGGTTTTTATCACATCCGGCCAGAATGTCCCGCAGCTATGAGGTATGCCGAGGCTTCTAAGCAATTGATCTTCAGACACTAACGAGATGAATACAGGCTGCAATTGCAGCATTGAATTCGCTGCAGACAAATTTCGCAGTTGTCCAACAACTGAGGGAGTCAGGAGACCGGCGACAAATGAACTTAAGGTCTCTTCCGGAAACTATTGAGTGGCTCCGACGCATTGGATACCAGGTTCGCAAACCTTTCCCCCGGGTACCGTGAATATTGCGCTTCCACTGTTGCAGTGGTTAATTTAGGGCTGTGCAGTTGATGGCTGACTGCAGTTCAACCCCTTTCCCTCTCTATAGCCTTCCGATCTGAACCGTCTTAATCCTGTACACGTTGCTGGTACCAAGGGCAAGGGCTCGACTTCCGCTTTCATCTCCTCTATCCTATCCCAATACACTTCCCCGGTGTCCTCAGAATCAAAAGATTCTACGCCACGTCTCAAAAACATTGGCCTCTATACGTCTCCTCACTTACGATTTGCCCGAGAGCGCATTCAAATTAATGGTGCACCGCTCTCCGAAGAAAAGTTCGCCCGGTACTTCTTCGAAGTCTGGGACCGGCTTGAAGAGGCGGCTCGAGTGGCCGGTGAGAACCCGGAAGAACTACGAACGAAGCCGCAGTATTTCCGATACCTGACTCTTATGGCATTTCATACTTATCTAAGTGAAGGTGTAGATGCTGCGGTGATAGAATGTGGCATCGGTGGTGAGTACGACTGCACAAACATACTCGAGCGGCCTGCCGCGACTGCGATTACTAGCTTAGGCATTGACCATACCGCTATGCTGGGAACAACGATTGAAGAGATTGCTTGGCATAAGGGCGGTATTATAAAGCCTGGAGTCAAAGGCTTCAGTGCTCCCCAAGCTGCCAGTGCCGAAAAGATTCTATTCGACCGTGCAGCGGATAAGGGAACTCAATTGGAAATCATTGCAGCTCATCCTGAGCTAACCAGTGGTAGCAATGTCAAACTTGGGTTGGCCGGTGATTTCCAACGCACAAACGCAGCTCTAGCGATCGCAACGGCTGCAGAGTTTCTTAAGAAAACGGGGCTCGAAGACATTCCAGATGATTTTATGAAGAAGCCTCTGCCTGCTAAATTCCGCAAGGGGTTGGAATTGGCTCGGTTAGGTGGGCGCTGTGAAACCCGGCATGAAAAGGATGTCACCTGGTTCATCGACGGTGGTCATACTCTAGAGAGTATCAAGCTGGCTGGTCAATGGTTCACCTCCCAGATACATGCGAATTCCTCCTCCGGTGCGGTGGCAAACAACAAGTTGCGTGTCCTGATCTTCAATCAGCAAACTCGTGATAGTAATGCCCTCGCCCAAGCCCTCTATGACACCCTCGCTGCAGCTCTTGGGTCCGAACAGCCTTTTACTCACGCGATTTTCTGTACCAACGTAACCTATAAAGCGGCAGGTTATCGACCCGACCTCGTAAGCATGAACACGAGCGCATCTGAGGTGGAAAAATTACAGGTCCAGAACAGCCTTGCTGAGAAATGGCGTTCGATTGATCCACGTGCCGAGGTCAAGGTGTATAGCACCATCGAAGAAGCTGTTGACTTCACCCGAGACTTGGCCGCGAAGGAAAGAGAACGTTCAGGTAATGATGAAACTCCCATCATGACCTTTGTCACGGGCAGCTTACATCTTGTTGGCGGTTTCCTGGATGTAATCGAGACCAAGCCTGGTACACAATGAGGGGATACGTCTGTGGGATTTTCTTATTTTTGCGATTCGCTAGCACGTAAAATTGGGCATCTGGACATCAATACTTGTCTATGCCATGTTCTCAACAACATACTCAATGATACCCAGAAGGGCTGATAGCCCTTTCATGTTAGCATGTGGGATGATATAGATTTTGGAGAGGCGTTTATCTTGGGATTCAACAAACCTCGAATTCAGTTCATTTATCGAATTAGTAAATACAGAATAGCCTGGAGAATATCGGAGAAAACCAATTGAACTCTTTCGTCTCAATTTGTGTATTGATTTGCCGAGGTAAGAGATCACACACATGGATGTCATCTATACTTCGATATGCAGCATATAAATCCAATATGCGCTGTACGTCAAACACCAATTGTCGGAAAAGAATAAGTTAGAGAACGTGCCAAGTGGATTGAGCGCCATCAGTTACCAGGGGTTTTCAATGTAGTTTGGGTGAGTGAATGTTTACTTATCAGTTAATTTATGATTACTACGCAGTACTCTTTATTTATTAAGCTTGACCCCGCGAAATTGGCGTGACGTGGGGCGACGGACCTGAAAACCTTCCGCACTCAAACCGCCTAAATCTTACCCCCTCCTCATTATCTCGCCCGCAGTGATGTCGGACCCCAAGGATACCAAGGGCAAAGCGCCCCAGGCTGAAGACACACAAGCAGGTAGCTCTGAACAAAAGCCCAAGGATGTGTCAATCACCCCCAAGATGGCGGAGAAGCTGTTGGAGAATAACCCGGCGCTGAAGAACGAGCTGGCCGCGATGGACAAGAACGAAGCTGCGGAGGCATTGCGCAAAATGACCATCTCCGAGCTGCTCACTGGCCTATCGGTCGGTGGGAAGAACCAGAAGGACATGGCTTCGTACAGGTTCTGGCAAACGCAACCCGTACCCCGTTTCGATGAGGCCGGCAATGCTAGCGGAGGTCCCATTAAGATCATCGATCCCGAGAAGGTGTCGAAGGAGCCCGATCAGCTCATCGAAGGTTTCGAGTGGACAACTCTTGATTTGACCAACGAGACTGAGCTGCAGGAATTGTGGGACTTGTTGACATACCATTACGTGGAGGACGATAACGCCATGTTCCGCTTTAGATACTCCCAGTCATTTTTGCATTGGTACGTCGTTATTAGCATCGGCATAAATATCTTATCATAAATGAGGTAGATTAATGTAAACTAACGCTTGCGAACATCATAGGGCTCTGATGTCTCCCGGCTGGAGAAAGGAATGGCATGTGGGTGTCCGCGCTACCAAGTCTAGGAAGCTTGTCGCATCTATTTGCGGTGTGCCTACCGAGATCCGTGTTCGCGATCAGAAGCTCAAGGTGACGGAAATCAACTTCCTCTGTATCCATAAGAAACTGCGGTCTAAGCGTTTGACTCCCGTCCTCATCAAAGAGATCACCCGTCGCTGCTATCTGAATGGAATCTACCAAGCCATCTATACTGCCGGTGTGGTTTTGCCTACACCAGTCAGCTCCTGCCGCTACTATCACCGTCCATTGGACTGGCTGAAGCTTTATGAGGTCGGGTTTTCGCCCCTTCCTCATGGCTCTACCAAAGCCCGTCAGATCACCAAGAATCACCTTCCCAGCACTACATCTACGCCTGGATTGCGTCCCATGGGAACCAAGGATATAGATGCAGTCCATGACCTGCTCGAGCGGTATCTGAAGCGCTTTGATATGAACCAGGCTTTTACAAGAGAGGAAATCGAGCATTGGCTAGTGCACAAGGACGGTGAAGGAAAGGAGCAAGTTGTCTGGTCATATGTGGTGGAAGATCCTGAGACACACAAGATTACCGACTTCTTCTCGTTCTACAACCTCCCATCTACGGTCATTCAGCACCCGAAGCATAAGGAAGTGCGCGCTGCTTACCTGTATTACTACGCAACCGAGACCGCATTCACAGAGGATCTCAAGGCCTTGAAAGAGCGACTTCTACTCCTGATGAACGATGCCTTGATCCAGGCCAAGAAGGTACAAATCCCGAACAGCTCTTGATTTAGTGTATTATATTCCTTATAGCTTACAATGCTCTCCAGGCTCACTTCGATGTGTTCAACGCCCTTACCTTGCAGGACAACCCTCTCTTCTTGGAACAGCTGAAGTTTGGTGCAGGTGATGGCCAGCTTCACTTTTATCTTTACAACTACAGAACAGCCCCTGTCCCTGGAGGTGTTAACGAGAAGAACCTGCCGGATGAGAACAAGATGGGAGGTGTTGGCGTCGTTATGTTGTAAAATGTATTTACCCTTGGACGAGAGGTCGACGAAGAAGTCATGAATCAAAACTCAGTTTACCTGTCATGATAGTCTTCTCGTATGACCACAATATCGTGAGATTCTGTTAGTCGCCGAGCAATTGAGGAACGGAATTTTAGGTAATGGAGGAACGTCAATTGGGTGGACTCCCAACTATAGAAACGTCAGTTACCTAAAATAGCCTAATGCCCCAGGCGCCAAGGCCCAAGGCCCGTGACGTCGTCAGCCGATGAATGGGCTAGACTCTCGCAACGTCTCTTAAATCAACAAAGCAGCCTTTCTACCCCTTTGGTTTAAATGGATACTACTGGCCATCAGGATATTTGTTACGTATCCAAGGTCTCAGCTCCGTGTGACAGTTTTGGTCTGCTAGCACAACATTCTTTTTCCTGACATACTTAAGGGCCCTCGTACAGTAGCACTAGCCTGATAAGCCGAAAACGTTTTGTATTGTGATCGACAAATGATACATAAGCAACAGACCACTTCTAAGAATCCCTCTAAATCTGTCATTCAGATGCCATTGAGCACACCGCTACTTGTTTCTTTTGCAAAATGGGGTTAAGCCAGTCGACTGAACTTGGCCAGGCCTCCTCGCCAGGTTAGTAGCCCTTCGATGCCTTGACGTGTTCCTATCGACCAAATAAAGAGGATATTTTATCACTTGCCTGGTCGCCTAGCCAGTTCTAACATCGAGTAGACGAGCTGAGTCACATGCTTGCTGAACGCTTCGCGACGAAATGCTTCACCCCTTTAGAATTAACCCACTTCAAGGACAACTTCTTTACCCGTGCGACGGGACAAGGGGACTTGAAGTATTGGAATGAAAAGATCTTGTCCGACTTTCTAGCTATACCAGATAGCAGTGACGCCGAATGTCCACTGGATGCTGGCCCGGTGATCTTCCGTATGGTGTCGTACTTGGGGGCCTTTCCTTTCCAAACCACTTTGGCTCCGAGCGTACTGACATTCGAGGCCATGGTCAAAGTGGTTGTCCTGCTAACAGAGAGATATGGGAAAGTCTTAAGGCGAGCGCGGAAGGACAGAATCAGGCTGCTGTTTGGGAGCCTTGCTGATGTAGGGAGGAAGGACGTTGATCAGCCGGCGAACGGCGAGAATTCTAAGGAAGATCAGGGCGATTCTGCCGCTACTAGATCCCATGCGCCAGGATTTTCTGTGGACGAACCTACAAACGATGACTACGATGACGATGACGACGATCTAGCGCTTGCAGCTTTGGAGTCTTTAGACGCGATTGAAGTGTTCAGGCACGACTCCCGCATTGATAAGGCAGTCTATGAAGCTCGGATATCTAGTGCCACATTTCATCGCCTTCTGATGCTACTACTTGTGATCTCACCCCTAAAGCCCCTAGAGCCTGTCAAGACATATACGTCCGACTTGAATGGTTGGCGCATGCGAACTATAAGGAAGCAAGCCGACGATATCCTAGCAGCATTCCCCCAGGAAGAGTCAGGAGGGATCAGCTATAAAGCGTTTGCTAAAACAATTCATACATCGTTGCCATATCTATTCGATCCTTTGACGCCACTATTCGAGCATCTTCTTTTCAGCAAGAATCTGAACCTGTCTCAGAAGCGTGGCCGGAGCGACTCAACAAAGCCTACAGATGAGGCATCAGAGGATCCCTTGCCATCACCTACATCAATTATGCTCCCAGGTAGCTTCGAATCTGCGATACTGAACGCAAGCATTGTGGCACACCTGTCATTCTTCCTTCCGTCCACCAACGGCAACGAGAACCTTCTCCGTGACAACTTACGTCTGCATCCCATTTTCTCTACGGCAGCGCATGGCTCATCTCTTACTTCATTCTCTCACAATGTTCTTACCTGGCAGTCAGGCACCTTATTGCTTCTTGAGGGTGCCGTTTCCGAAGCATCTGGTGAGCGTATGGTCACATTAGGAGCATATCTGCCACAAGCCTGGAAATCCGGGTCGTCAACCCAGAGTTCTCGACTTTCGGAGACCTCTACCCTTCCCTGCCTTTTCCAACTGTCTCCAAAGCACCTACTTCTGCCCGGAAACCCATCATCTTCGATACAGAATCCCGACACCCCCGCAGCGTATTTTTCTAATCACTCGGGTATTTCGCTTGGCTGTCGAATACCGCCGGCATCACGGAGCCAACGCCTACCTCCCTCCCCGCTGGGCGCGGGAAGCCTAACGATAGATACGAGCCTTGAGACGGCAGAATTCCATGTAGCCCCATTTGGGCATAATGGTGTCTTCCTCCCTGCCGGCACCAGCTCAACTTCGGACAGTCCAACCAAAACGCACATTGACATTTACAACCTTGAACTATGGGGTTTTGTCCCTGATCCTGTTGCTTCTTCCTCCGAGAAGAGTGCCATCGAACTACAAAAAGCGAAGTGGGATTTCGAGGCGAGGGAAGCAGAAAGAAGGCGAAGCCTGAATATAAAGGCCGGGGCAGGAGATTCGGCTATGGAGGGAGCTAGATGGTTACTAGAAACGGCAGGGATAATTGGCGATAGTCACGGACGGGTTGGAGGAAATATCTGACGATAAATGAGATATGGGGTTTCTATTCTTGAGGCGTTCTAGGGGTATATTACATGTTATGCTGCAGGCAGTAAATTGGTTGATAGTAATGCACAGGGTCTAATGAATACATGGTTTTCGATGACAGATTCTGGCATGGACAAAGTGCAAATTGCTCCCATTTGGCGATACTTGTCTGAAATTGGATAATGTTCCTCCAGGAGTGGGAAATCGAGGCACAAGGCCGTTGTCTTCTCTCTCTGCTTTTAAATTTGTATTGTATTTTCTTGTTTAGAATACATTGAATGCATGATGTCGAACCATTACGGAAGGTCATTGGACTTGCATAAGTTAGTTAAAGTGATCGACCCAAATTTCGCTCCCGCGTTTCTTTTCTCTCCGCAACTTAATCGCGCCTTTCCTCCCCTTCACTTACGGTTTTGGCACCACAGTATGTTGTCGAGATGATTTTCATCTCTCACCGTGGTCTATATAACTGCATCCCTCATTCTTAATCATCATTCATTGCCTTCATGGCCGAAAAACGCAGACTTTCCGCTCGCGAACGCCGCGAACCGGCGTCGAAGCGACGAGCCTCCGAAGCACCCTCTCAATCACAATCTACACCATCTTCATCAAAGAAACGGGCCTCGACTGCCGCCGCGCCCCCGACTCCAACCCCACCCCCTCCCCCTGTCGAGGTTGTTGAAAATCCCCTGCCAACAAAAATCAAAGATGGGGAGGGTCTCCCAACCGTACCATCACCCCAGCTGGAGATGCTGTCCGCGAAGGAGTACCAGTCATATGCGGAAAGGTAGGGTTTTGGATCTTGCTGAGAGTTAGATGTACGTGATAAAAAGGTGATGGTGCCTGACCTGGTTATAGTGCGGTTCTCCTAGCTTCGTTGGAACGATCAAAAAAGAAATGGCTCAGCGACGGCATCCTCGTGCGATACTGGACAAAACCAAAGAAGACCAAACGAGAGCAGATCGAGGGCAAAAACCCTCCCAAGGAATCCATGTCGAAGGTCGGCCCTTGTAACATTGCTGTCGGTCCTCATCTTTTCGATGCTATGCTGTACACCGTCAAAGACCCCAATGCGCCACCGCCAATTCAATACACGCCCCCTCAGCGGCCGATGGTTCACTACGGCCACCCTAATAATTTCCAGCAATACCAACCCTATCCTACTCCTCCTCAGCATGCACGACAACATCCCCCTCAAAATCCACCCGCTCACTCGGCGTCCCCCCAGCCACCTACCAGCAGGGCAATCACCCACCACCTCCGCACCATGCCAGAACACCCAACCAACCTCCTCCTCAACGCCCATCTCAATCAGCCCAGCGACCGTCACCATCCCAGCATTCACAGGCCCAGCCTCCAAAGCCTAGTCCGGACCCAGTGATTCAGATGCTTGCTACCCGAGCTGCCTCAGACCCGGATCTGAAGGCGTTGATGAGAGTGGTCGCCTCGAGCAAAGCGTCTCAAGAACAGCTTCGAGCTTTTCAGGCCCACATCGACGAGCTAAATGCGATTATTCGCGCAAGAGAGCAACAACAACAAAGACAGCAACAGCAACAGCAATCCCACCCCCCAACGCCTAATCAGCCACAGGCATCGCCCCGGACACCGCAACAGACACCGCAACCGCCACCGCCATCCCAAAAGCCTTCACAGCCTCCACAACCTCTGCAGCAGCCAAGCCAGCAACAGAATCAACAACAAAAGAAGCCTAGCACGCCATCGCAACAACCAGCACAACAGCGATCACAGGAACAGCCTTACCCACGAGTTGAGATCCATGTACCTAAACCACAACCGTCTCTAGTTTCTACGCCTCAACCCCCAAACGCAAGTGCATCGGACCAATCCCAAACCCCTTCACAAAAGCCCAGTATAACGCCACAAGTCAAACAAGAGTCTGGGGCTGCAGCCGCTCAGCCCTCGCCCACTGCAGAACCATCCGCAAACACTAAGCAACAGAGTCCTGCGGTGCGGCCTATGGCACCTCCGCAGAACCAATCCGCTGGATCGCGACCAGGGCCTCCATATCCACCTTACCAGCAGCCGCCGTATCAGGGCCACCCACCTGCGATTCAGTCACGGCCTCCGCAATACGGATCTCCAGCTCCTTACTATCGACCAGCTCCCCCCCCACCACCCCCGAGACTGAACTACAAGTCGGTTGTTTTCGAGTTCACATCACCCTTAACACCGTATGGAAGTAGCACTTCGGGTCATGCTGGCTCTGGAGATCGTTATCTGTTTCCAGAGTATACTATCTTGGAATGGCTTCCAGACGGGAACACTGTTCTTGCATCTTTCTTGCTTGTTAGAAAGGTGGATCTGAATACCCCCTTCCCTATAGAGACAGCATCAGAGGTGGCAAACTCGCGAACTAAAGGCAAGTCGGCGTCAAGATCGAAAAAAGGAGACAAAAGTAAAGACAAAGATAAAGAGAAGGATAAAGACAAAGGCAAAGAAGGCGAAAGGTTGGAGGAGAAGGAGAAGGAGAAGGAGAAAGGGGAGGGTAATGCGCAGCCTCCTACCAGCCAGATTGCCGCTACTGATAGTAAACCGACTCCAACTGAAGAGGAAAAGCCAGCTGGCGGTCAAGTTGACCAAAAGGCTCCGCAAGCCACTACAATAAGTCAAGCTGACTCGAACAAGCCTCAGCCGAAAGACAAACCCGAAGATGCGGCTAAGGCTTCCAACTTGAAAGAGTATTACCAACCTGTTACATTCCGCATCCACAGTTCCAACGCTAAGGTCCTCGAGCCTTTATCCCGAGTGGTGAAGCCTCCTGATGAGGTGCGCAAGTACATGAATGAGATCATGGACCGGGCAGAGCGCGCTCCAGATGGCTTTCTTGCATTCCGTCTACCACGCGAAGAAGCAGGTGACGAGCATGATCTAGAGGATAGGAAGAAAAGTGGAACGCCAGTCCCTGTAAACCGCAGCCGGCTCTCTAGGGGTAGAGCGGTTGATGATGAATCAGATATTGAAAACAGAGAGGAGCCCGTTGAGGAAGAAGAGGAAGAGGAACTGAAGGATTCTTATGGTCCACCAACTGGACTTGTACCGATGGGTCTATAAACCATTGAGGTTCGTGTAGCAGTCTGTTTTAATTCTGCTATCGGCCACGATTGGTATTCGATAATTGTACTTTTAGCTGTTGTATTATGTCTGATGTATGATGAACAAACATATTCATACTAAACCGATCAGATCGCGTTTTAAGAAGGCGGTCAAGGAAGCGGTGTGCGATAAGAGCTTATCTCTCTCTTAATTCCGGTAATTGACATAACATTTTCTCCTATCAACAACATCAGTCAAGGAGTAGTATAACGATGGTTGAACTTCAGTCCATCTTCAAAAAGGCCTACTGGTCGCTGGCCGCCGGCGGTCTTGTCTACATGAGCATAATCTTTACCTTGACATTTCCAACGGTTCAAAGATTGTAGGCTCTCTCAAGCTTTCACTTCGAGTTTGCTGTGCTTCGTCGCTTACAGTCTTGGTGTAGTGCCCTCTATGCTCACAAGGTCAATCCAGCTCTCTGGGAAGATGTCAACCAGGTTGAATCTTTCGGTTTTCTAAGTATGTTTCGGCCTCCTCCTTTTAGATGACAAACCATGCAAGAAGTCCGTTAACGTCAGTAGAGACACAGGTCCAGCCATTCAATCTGGTGACGCCCGATAATGAGACCCTTTACGCGTGGCATCTGCTCCCTCCCCACCTCTGTCGGGAGCACGAAGAGAAATTGAATGAAAATGAGCCGTCCGGTCCAGCGGGTGATTATACCAAAACTCCCGCCTACGAACTGCTGGCAAATGACCCTAATGCCAGGGTCGTGGTCGCTTGTACGTCTACCGTATTGAAAGCCCAGAACTTATAAGCTAAACTATTCCGTCCAGTCCATGGCAATGCCGCTCACATCGGCTCGGCTCAACGCCCGGAAACCTACCGCATGCTTCTAGGCCTATCGACACCCTCCAACCCAATCCATGTCTTCGCCATGGACTACCGAGGCTTCGGCATATCCACCGGATCCCCGACAGAAGAAGGCCTAATCACCGATGGAGTCGCCCTGCTCAACTTCCTTACCTCCAGCCCATTAAACATTTCCCCATCTCGAATCGTCATCACAGGCCAGAGCCTCGGAACTGCCGTCAGCGCAGCGGTAACCGAGCGTTTTACATTTGGATCCCCCGACCCAAATGCCATCCAACCTGCCATCAAAGACCCTGAGCCCTTCGCTGGTGTGATTCTCATCGCATCATTTAGTAATGTGCCTAGTCTTCTTGATACTTACAGTCTGAAGGGTCTCACGCCTCCGATCCTCTCCCCTCTTGTTGGCTACCCTCGTGTGAAGAACTGGACCAAGAGCCACGTCATTGATCGTTGGGATACCGCCGCGCGAGTGGCGCGATTAACCGGAGTTGGGCCGACAGCTCAGAACGACTCGGCTATTGGTTATGCGGATAAGGAGTTGGATCTTACCATTGTGCATGCATATAACGATGCCGAGATCCCATGGTACGAAGGACGCCGCGTTTGGGTGGCTGCGACAGGGGAGAATGACAAGGATGCTCCTGGGAGCCTCGTGCATGAGAAGAAAGAGCCCAAAAGTCAGAACGAAGTACTTATCTGGGAGAACAGATCTAGCAAGAATGCCGGTGTGGTTAAAAGTGTTAGATGGGAGCGTGTGCCGTATGGTGGTATGTCCAGTTTGTATTACCCTTTCAGAATGAGAGCAGAGGCTAACTTAACACAGGTCATAATCGCGTTGCGACATTCTCTGTTGCTGCTCTTGCCGTGCTTAGGGCTTTTGAGCAGTGAGGGTGCGCTATAGAACCCTAGTCTCCAGCCTAGTAACCCCCCCCCCCCCCCCCCCCACAGTGAAACATGTCTTTCATAGGATCCATAGCCTATATATAATGCTGTAAAGATATAGAGAAGAATACATGATTCATGCCTTGTATTCAGAAAGTATGTGAGAGGAGATGGAAAGACCCAAAAAGATATATGTACATACAACCAGTAAACCCACCTAAAGTACAGTAGATAACGAACATTGTTTTAATCCCGCTCCAAATTGATTTTTAAAATAATATCTTCGTAAGCCCACAGGGTCTTAAATGTATATAATACATGACACAAATTAATGAAAAAGATGGTAAAAGAAAACCTCGCCTCCATCCGAGCACTCATTGAAGAACGTAAGCTGGCCGAGAAATATAGGATAAGGAGACGCTCAAAAACAACTCCGGTAGTAGTAAAACATGTCAAAAACTCTAGGTCTAGCCGTAAGAGGTTTATTTCTTGTGGCGGTCGGCCTGGGCCTTGAGGTACTTCGCGATCAGTTCCTTCTGAACCTGAGGAGGGCACTTCTCGTAGTGGCTGAATTCCATGGTGTATTCACCCTTACCCTGAGTGGCCGCACGCAGGTTGCTGCTGAAGCCGAACATGCCGTTCAAACTGCAGTCGGCGTACACAGTGAACTCATCAACGCCGACTTCGGAATCATTGATGGTAGCATTGCGCTTGTTCAAAAGCGAGATGACATCACCTTGGAACTCAGCGGGAGCAGTCACAACAGTCTTCATCATAGGCTCAAGAACAGATGGGTTGCTGTCCATGAATGCCTTACGGAAGGCCTGTTGGGTGGCATTCTTGAAAGACATTTCAGAGGAATCGGTCATGTGGGTGGCACCATCATTGATGACCATCTTGCTACCAAGCACCTTGTGGCCGATAAGAGGTCCTCTCTCGCAAGCAAGATGGAAACCCTTCTCACAAGCGAACAAGAACTTCTCAGAGATACTTCCACCAACAATTTGCTCCTCAAAGACGTTGTCATCAAGCTTGCCGGTTGGTTCCATCCAACCAACCACACGGGCGTAGTCACCAGGACCTCCCGATTGCTTCTTGAGCAGATGGTCGAACTCAACCCGGTTGCCGAGGGTCTCACGGTATGCGACCTGCGGCGGGCCAGTCTCGCAGTCAACACTATATTCACGACGCATGCGCTCCACGTAAATATCAAGATGCAGTTCACCCATTCCGGAAATAAGAGTCTGTTCACTCTCGACATCGTAGGTCACGCGGAAGGTGGGATCTTCTCTCTGGAAACGAGCCATGGCTTTCGAGAATTTAGCAGCATCCTTGTTGTTCTTTGGCTTGATCGAAAGAGAGATGACAGGCTCAGGAACGAACATAGAAGACATGGTATAGCCAAGTTGCCCATCAGTGAAGGTATCGCCAGAAGCACAGTCAACACCAAAGACGGCACAGATTTCACCAGCACCGACCTCGTTAACTTCCTCCATCTCATTGGAATGCATACGGACAATGCGAGGAATCTTGATCTTCTTATCGTTACGGGCATTGAAGACATTGGCACCCTTACGGAGGGTTCCTTGGTATACACGAATATATGTCAACTGGCCGAAGTTGCTTTCTTCCAGCTTGAAAGCAAGACCAACCATTGGAAGGGACTGGTAGGGGACAAGTTTCACCGAGGCCTCATCACGCTTTTTGTCAAGGGCAAGGTTTTGCACCTCCGCAGGGTTGGGGAGGTAGTCAACAACACCGTCCAGCATAGGCTGCACGGACTTGTTTGCCAAAGCAGAGCCCATGAAGACTGGAGTGAACTTCAGGCCAATGGTAGCGCGGCGGATCGCAGCCTTCAACTGCTGCTCGGTAGGCTCTTCTTCAAGAATAAAGAGCTCGGCAATCTCATCATCCACGTCAGCGAGAGTTTCAATGAGCTTCCTCCGCCTTTCCTCTGCCGTTTTCTTGACTTTCTCAGGAATCTCCTCCGTTTCAAAGAGCTCCTCACCGCTAGGTCCCCTGTTGTAAATCGCCTTCATGCGGATCAAATCGACCACGCCCTCAAACTCGTCCTCAGCACCGATAGGCACCTGGACCGCGGCAGCGGGGATCTTGAGCTTGTTGTTGATCTGGTCGACAGCCTTGAACGGATTGGCTCCCATACGGTCCATCTTGTTGACGAAGGAGATTCTGGGCACATTGTAACGCCTCATCTGTCGATCGACGGTAATGGTCTGGGATTGGACGCCTGAAACAGCACACAGGATCATGACCGCTCCATCGAGGACACGCAGAGCTCTTTCGACTTCGATAGTGAAATCGATATGTCCAGGTGTATCAATCAAGTTAAAATGGTACTTATTTTCCTTGCCGTCCTCATCCTTCTTCACCCAGTCACAGAATGTAGCAGCGGATTGGATGGTGATACCCTTTTCACGCTCCAAGTCCATGGAGTCCATCTTAGCGCCAACCTTGTCACCTCCACGAACCTCGTGAATTGCCTTGATACGGCCGGTGTAGAAAAGGACACGTTCGGTACATGTAGTCTTGCCGCTGTCGATGTGCGCCTATAACGGAAAAACGTTAGAATGCGTCAGATCTGACGGATACTCTCGACTCATCTTACAGCGATACCGATATTCCTGACTCTGGATAGCCGTTCTGCCTCAACAGGGTCAAGGTTCTCAATGATCGCCTCCTGAGACAAGTTGTCGGAGGCAGCGGCTTCAAGACTATACAATAAGAATTGAACAGTTAGCAATTGGGTCAAAAACTAGGCAACGATAGAAATTTATGCCAATGAAAGCACTTACACAGCAGCGGCAGTACCTGAGGCATATCTCCTTTGCTGGAGGTGTCTGTTCAGGATAGACTGATAAGCCGGGGCAGCAGTGGGTGAACGGAGAACGGCCGTCGACGCGCATCTTCTGGTAAGGAAGTTCTGAGACTGGAGACGAGTGGCAGATCTGGGCAAGCCGGAAACGGCACGGTATGGCAACCGCGCAAGAGAAGGACACCTCATGACTATAGTCCACCCACACGGAAATGCTGATGCTTTGGGATCCCAAGACTCGCGATCTTTTCGCCGGCTCCGAAAAAAAGTTCGGGGAAGCCAGGAACGCCTCACGTGATGATCAGTTGATTGGCCACTCAACGACCATCAAAACATAATGCTCATCCAGGCAGGTACGGTATGTATCCATTCATTCCATTTCATGACAGTACTACAATCTTCCTGACCGCCTTTGGTTTTGCCACCGATCTTCATCTAGTATCACTTTATCATCGTGAACCCAAGTCTCTCTCACTTTTGGGATGTGTTGATCGATAGGATTATTTATTGTTACTTGCTTTTTACTGGCCCCCCTTCTATGCTCTAGACAGCCACTACAATGCGGCCATCTCTGAAATTGCTCGCTGGCGTATCCCGCGCCCAGCCGTCGAAGCTTAGGAAGCCGGCAATGAGTTTGGACCATGTCAGTAGCTCATGACTATATGATTTTAATCTCCTGTATACATTATTGACGTCTTAAGTAGTTCATCCAAAGACAGCGAGTTCTCGGCTTCTGGAGGGAGGTTACTCGAGCAATACATAGTTAGATTGTCATTGTTTTCTCTGAATTGGCATTAGTTACTGACTGGCTTGTTACCAAGAAATCCCCAAATCGTCGACGCGGGACGAATTGCACAGTTACGCTCGCCACGAGTTTGAGCGTCATCGTAATGTAACGGATTTGGTATGCACAATATGCTGTTTGGTATCGAGGTCTACCTGTGACTAACCAATCTTGACTAGCAACATATACGGTATTTACTTTCGGTAGGGCTTTGCGCATTTATAGATCTGACATGCTTCTAACGGCGCACAGACAGGGAAGTCGGAGTTTGAGACGATGAGACGGTACATCGATGAACAGGCCTCTCGCTAATTCGCCTGTGACTGTTTCCGGTTTCCGGTTTTGAATATTAGATTGAGGCCCATGAGTTTTTAAATCAATGCATCGGCACATGCACAATATACAGGGACATGTGCCTAGATGCAATGCATAGTGTGACTATATGGAGCCACGGAGTTGAAGCGTTGGAGATGAGATTATCCTATGCAATAGCAATCTCTGAATGTATATATGTACAATATGATACCCAAATTCAATTGAAAGTCATCCACCTAAGAAATCGTACAATGTTACCCTTAGCCCTATTAACCCTAGTTCCTCCTCGACAGCAACTCCTTCACTGCATCTAACACACCAATGGGCTTCTCCTCGGAACGCTCGATAACGGAGCGAGCAGTATCATGCTCAGCACTAGGCTTAGGAGCAGCCTTTCCTGCCTCCGCGGCCGCTGTCTCCATAGCCGCATGACGTTGCCGCCAGTCCCTATCCTCTTTGTCACGGATCTCCAGCTCACGCAGCCAGGCATCCCGCTTCTCCTGGCTCTTGCGCTCTTCCACCATCTGCTCGAATTCCTTGCGCTGCTGTCGCTCCGTTTTGAAGTACATGCCTCCGACAACGACGGCGATAAGTGTGAAGAACTGGGCATAGATACGGGCACGGAACATCCGGTTCATTTCGACCGAGTCACCGGCCTTCATCGATCGGTAGGCGCGGTAAAGAGCATAACTGGTAGCTGCGCATCCTGCAGTTCGAAGTCGGGTTAGAGTGGTCCGATTAGGTAAAATTGGAGCATTTAAGAATCATTCCTTACCGAGCGGAATCAAGGGTTCCTCCTTGAGACGTCTACGGAACTTCTGCAAAGAAGTCTCCTCCTCGAACTGACTAGATGTCCATCCAAGTTAATCCTTGTTCTCTGTGTTCTTTGCACGAATTATGGAGTGGTCCGGGTACGTACGGGTTGCCCTCGAATGAAGATGGAACAGGGTCACTACTCATTTTTATCCTTTTAAGTGTAAGGATATCGCGTGGGAGAAAGATAAACTTGAAAAGAGATTAGGGAATGTGAATGTTGCGAAGCGGAGAATCGGAAAGGTGGTGATGGTTTGGAGGTCTGATGCTCCGAATGAGTTTCAAAGTGGCACTCTTTGAGATGGTCAACCGAGTCAAAACCAGGGTGCAGTTGTCCAGTACATACCTTATCTGGACGTTCTTTGGATTGCCCACTTGAGTGGCAGGAGAAGAAGATGTCAAAGAGGTTGTTTTATCTGAAAAGAAGACATGACGTCGCAAACCTTGCGACTTTGGTAATTTTCGTACCGTACCATACATCATCATACGATACATCTGCTCTTGATCGCATATTGAAGATGGATCCATTGAATGGACAACTACGGATGAAAAAATGAAAGCCCCTTGATGATTTCAATCGGCTTTCTGATCTCAGAAGATACCTATTTCTTGCATCAGACCTTCCAGTTCTTACTCCATACCATACGTAGGGTCCCTTGAATGATGGGCTACCGCAATACTGCGGAGATTGAACTGCGAGAGGTGAACAATAGGAAGTGGACCTAGTTAGATGTACCTATTGAGCTAAATAGCAGCATGACTCCTATACATATATCACAAGATTTATATTATACATCAATTCGTTCACCGGTGGGCCAGAGACCGTATGATCCCCAGTCCCTCTGACTGTTATATATGTATATTAATATAGTACCTGGGACCCAGGGTAGTTGGGTGAAAGGAGCCACTGCAACTTCTGTTTCAATGGCTTTGTACGCTAGAGACATGGCAACGCGGTGTCCTTTCATTCGTCATCACCAGAGAGTGTTCTCTACATGTCGATCAAAGTATGGCTGGAGATATACTACTACTCCGCGGCGGGGGCGGAAGGATTTAGGGCTGGGAATGAGGGTTGCTGACATAACCTCATCTGCTCCGATCACGGAATTTCGTCTCCCCGCGGCGAAGATAAGTATTCATTTGCCCGTCATCTGCGACTTCGGTTTCAATTATCTTGTCCGCGCTTTGCCTGTGTGGTTTGTCTTGCTGCTTAGGATCAATTTCTGACTTGTCTCTACGTGGGCACAATCATGTCTGCAGAAACTTCTACAAATGGCACTGCGACGCCCGTCTCATCGAAGTTTAGCAACCTAGCTTTGACCGAGTACTCGACAGTGCCCACGCCTGACTCAGAACAAGAAGAACGAAAGCAACTGGGATTACTACCCAATTGGGGTATCCCAGATGCCTTTCTACTTCCCAATGGCTACCCAGATGTGAGATAACTAAATTCTCCGTAAAACGCAAAATAGTTCATCTCTGACTCACTCGCCACCATACAGTATCTCCGATTGATCTTAACATCCCGCGTTTACGACATCATCACCGAGACTCCCCTTCATCATGCAGTCAACCTTAGCAACCGTTTGGAATGTCGTGTACTTCTAAAACGGGAGGACTTGCTTCCTGTGTTCAGTTTCAAGCTCCGCGGAGCCTACAACAAGATGGCACATCTGAATCATGAGCAGAGCTGGAAAGGTGTTGTCGCATGCTCTGCAGGTGAGACTTCCCCCAAGCCACTAATATATATCATAATTGGCTTACATATTGTAAAGGCAACCATGCGCAGGGTGTTGCGTATTCCGCACGTCACTTGAAGATTCCAGCAACCATCGTCATGCCCTCCGGCACCCCGGCTATCAAACACCGGAACGTCGCTCGCCTCGGTGGAAGTGTGATTCTCCATGGAGACGACTTCGACGCTGCGAAGGCAGAAGCGCACCGCTTAGAGAAGCAGCACGGATTAACAAGCATTCCTCCCTTTGATGACCCTTACGTGATCGCAGGCCAAGGAACCATCGGAATGGAAATATTGCGCCAGGCAAACTTAGAGAAGCTGGAAGCTGTCTTCTGTGCTGTTGGAGGAGGAGGATTGATTGCTGGTATTGGAGTCTACCTTAAGCGCATTGCACCTCACGTGAAGATAATTGGAGTGGAAGCACATGATGCGAATGCTATGGCTCAGTCCTTGGATTCTGGGTCTCGTGTGCTGCTCAAAGATGTGGGGCTGTTTGCCGACGGTGCTGCTGTCAAGGCTGTTGGAGAGGAACCCTACCGACTGGCTCGTGAAGTAATTGATGAAGTCATTCAGGTTTCTACTGATGAGACGTGCGCCGCGATCAAGGATGCATTTGAGGACACCCGGTCTATCGTCGAGCCGGCAGGCGCTTTGGCCCTGGCAGGTCTCAAGAAATATGTTTCCTTGTACCCCGACCCTAACCCCAACCGGGAGCTGGTTGCCATCACTTCCGGTGCGAACATGGATTTTGACAGACTACGATTCGTGGCTGAGCGTGCTGCCCTGGGTGAACGGAAGGAGGCGCTTTTACATGTGAACATCCCGGAACGGCCTGGCTCTTTCGCCAAGCTAGTCGAGGTTATTCTCCCTCATGCGGTCACCGCATTCAGCTACCGTTATGCTCGAGACGAATCGGCCGATGTCTTCATGGGTATCTCCTTGTCTGCCTCCACTGGCCAAAAGGATCTGGCGCAGATCGTGGAAGAACTGGACAATGGTGGTATGAAGGCGAAGGACTTGAGCGACGACGAACTTGCCAAGAGACACGTCCGCTTCTTGGTGGGTGGACGCTGTGATGTGAAGGATGAGCGTTTGTTTATGTTTGAGTTCCCGGAGCGTCCCGGTGCTCTGGCCAAGTTCTTGACCACTCTCCGACCCAGCCAGAACCTCACCTTGTTCCACTACCGTAACTACGGTGGCGACGTTGGAAAGGTGCTTGCTGGCATTCAGTGCCCATCATCTGAGAAGGACCACCTGGAGGCCTTCCTAAGGGATCTGGGCTATCCTTTCAGCGAGCATACCGACTCATCCACTTACCACACCTTCCTTCGTTCTTGAGTCACTCCTCAAGTGAGCTAACCTTTTACGAATTGTGTGTTGTAAAATTGATTAGGACTCATTTCAAATTGAAATTCCAGTCTGGCGTTCGGGCGGGGCATAAAATCGATAGATCTTAAGCTGGTATTAATCAGCCTTTCATATATCATACGCTAATCCAAGACTTTTTTGGTCTTTTTTTTCTTTTCCATTTTCTTGTTTGTATCGCACGATCTTGTTTCTCCCTTGTTCTACATGATGGCTTTACCAAAGGTGTGCTGCTTTATGTCGAGCAAGTAACTATAAATTATTAGTGGTACACTGTTACTTCGTACAACTCGTCATACTGAGAGACGTGGGTGACTTATCCAGATTCTTAAACGAAGGACATCGCCAGCCAAAGTTTTCACCCAGTCGCTTCCGTTAGCATCAGAAAACGAGTCGACTAGTACATGTCTCATATAGAGATCGGCCTTGTAACCCAATGTCTGCCTTATGTCTCCAATTGCATGGCATACTTTTTAAGTAAACCGTGATTGCATACTAAGCGCGTTTGCAACGCTAAGACTCTCACCAGCCTTGACAAACTTCTCGTCCGGTGTGATGCTTCCTTTGGAGTTTTGTACCATATGGACTTTTTAAACTCAGTATAAATTTCCATTCTTTAAGATCGATTTTGACTCACTGCCATGTCCTTCGCGGATATGTCGATACAGAGAAGCTGCAGTGTCGAAAACCTTTCCGCACATGATTCTACTGCCCTATGCGCCTAGCCTCCAAGACAGGACGATAAACGCTCAAACGATTCTGCCAACTTATCTATTGAATTGCAAATAGCGTCCACAGCATAAGTGGCTAGGAGCGTTGAGAGACTTTCCACTGAGCGTCTGAGTATAAGAAATGTGAACTCCAGCCTTTAGATGTGTGACTAGAACCTCCATACACCACAATAAGATCGGCATAAATAGGGCATTGATCGTAGCATTAGTTGCAGGACGTACATTAAGTAAATCGTCACGCAATGCATCTCGTCAGCACGTCTGATCCAGTCGGCCATGCCAAACATGGGTTTTCATAGCAGTGCATCCGTGCTGTACATGTTTAGCTAGACACTGATATATCTAAAGGGAATCTTAGGCCTACTTCTTCGGCCCGCCGAAGTGTCCATGAACTCATCATCACCCATGACAATGGCGCCAAATGGTGGAGACACAGCAAGATTAGAAATGCCTTCTCTCTGAGCGAGGAAGGGGATCAATTATTGTGTAAAGCAAGGTTCGCCCCCTTCCTCCTAACCCGGGTGCCCTGACACCGAACTCCAGGCCTCGTGTGCCTATAAAGGTAAATGAATGCTGTAGTCCTGGGAGACAATTTCAACAAGGCCTCGATCGTACTAGGCTCTATATAATATGACTCCCACACATCAAAGGGTACTTATATGTGCCAAGTTAAATATGATTCTTGGTCTTGATGAGCTGAATTGGAAAGTCCAGATGTCGGATGCACCGTGCTTTGTTGCTTAGAAAATTTAACATTCTTGTCATCCATCATTTGTTTCTCTGAACCAGCGAAATGGGGTTCTGGTCATTTTCAAAGAAATGAATGGATAAGAGGGATTTATATATAGGTAGATGTTCTTTAAGGACGCTGCGTTTCACCACGAGTCGAGGCTCATGATGGCCTTGGGTACTTGAGGGATGAGCATATGTTGAATGCAAAAGGTCAGGCGAGGGGAGATGGAAGATATTTATGTAGACGACAGTAGTGCATTAGAGAAAGGAGACTCTGAGAATAATCAGAAAAACACAGTTGAATGCAATATTATTCATTCCGTTGAATGCTTCGGTATACTTCAAAGCCTTGTGATTGGCCCCTGTGACCAACCAATAAAATCCCCCAAATACACCACCAATACCGGAATACCGGTGCAACCAAAACTCCGGCTCACTATTTGCTCCGAATATCATCAAACCATCAACGCGGATATCAAGAGAAATCTCCAAACCCCACCCGCCCTTATAAACCAGTCCCAAGACCAGCGCGGTCTCATCCAGAAGACACTGGCAGCCCCAATTTTTCCAACCAATCCGCCAACAACCAACAACAATGGTGTCCTTCCGCTCCCTCATCGCTCCCTCGACCGGTCTCTTCCGCCAGTTTCTCCGCAAGCCTCTCGCCGGTGGTTTCCTTGCGCGGTCATTCTCGCAATTGACGACCCTGTCTCTTACCAATGGTCTTCGGGCGTTGCGCTCCGGAAAGCAGCAGGCAGGCAATGTTAGCGTCGCATCGACGGTGAGACAGTTGGATCAGGTTCGGGGAATGAAGACCCGCTCGTCAGTAAAGCGGCTGTGCGATGGTTGCAAGGTATGAGATATTGCGTTGTTCTGTGTCCTCGTAGCTCTTTCTAGGAGGGTCGGGGGGGTAGGATTTCTGCTTTGTTAGAGATGTGGAATGCTAATACTGGAATAACAGCCCGTTCGGAGAAAGAACAGAGTCTATATCATCTGGTGAGTCTCTCCGCCGTGTGATGAAGGGACGTCACATATGCTAACATAGACTCAGCTCGAAAAACCCTAAGCACAAGCAGCGTCAAGGAAAATAAACGCAAATCGGGAGAAGTGTACGACCATTTTAATCTACTGCATTCATGCTCGATGGATATCGGAAGAAGCCAAAAACGGAGTCCTTATGACATGATGCGACACCTCTTGATACCGAAGGCAGAGATACTTTTTATGCATATACTGGATATACGGGTTCTCTTTGAGACTGGGACTTTGCGCATTTTTATTTGATTGGGATATGGGCGCTTGTATTGTTTGCATGTATATTATTAGAGCTAAGCATTTCTTCTCATTTTCCTTCCAATTCTGTCATAAAACGGCCCAATGGGGTATGTGCTCGCCGGACTCCTATTTATAAGAGCACCCAAGGTGTATGGCGTATTGTGCAATTCTCATGCACTCGCTGAGCCTCTTTCAGTGCCGGTAGCATTATGCGCATAAGGAGAAATTAAGAACTCGATTTATTTTGTTCGTCATATATACCTCTCTATGACTGCAAAGGCTCGCCCATGCCGCCAAAGGTGACACTCTTGATCGTGAGGAATTCATCAATGCCGTACTTACTGCCCTCACGGCCGAATCCACTCTGCTTGACACCACCAAACCTAGAAGCAATTAGCACTGGTGACTTGTCAGAAGAGCACGATGGTACCTACGGAGAAGCAACATCGCTGATGAGGCCAGTGTTCACACCAACCATCCCCACTTCCAAGGCTTCCGCAACCCGGAAGATGCGCTTGACATTGCCGCTGAAGAAGTAACCAGCCAGGCCAACTTCTGCACGGTTCGCCAAGTCGACAACCTCCTTTTCAGTTTCGAATGGGAACAATCCAGCCACAGGGCCAAAGGTCTCTTCAGAGGCAACCAACATGTCTTTGTTCATTTCGGTCAGAACAGTCATGTCATAGAAGTTAGGGCCCAATTCGGACAATTTACGGCCTCCAACAGCGACCTTAGCTCCCTTGGATTCGGCATCACGGACATGCTCATCGATCTTCTCGATAGCGCGTCCATGGATGACAGGGCCATGGGTAACACCTTCCTCGAAGCCTGCCCCGACCTTGAAGCCTTTAACCTTTTCAACGAAACGCTTCACAAATTCGTCATAGATACCTCTCTGCACGTAGATGCGGTTGGCGCAGACGCATGTCTGGCCTGAGCTGCGGAACTTAGAGGCAACTGCCCCAGCAACTGCAGCATCAAGGTCTTCAACATCATCAAAGACAATAAAGGGGGCATTTCCACCAAGCTCCCAAGACACTTTCTTAACGGTAGAAGACGACTGCTTCATCAGGAGCCTACCCACATTGGTCGAACCAGTGAAGGAAACCTTGCGAACTTCCGGGTGGGTAGTCAACGCTTCACCCACCTCTGGTGTGTTCTTCAAGGAAGTGACGATGTTAAAAACACCCTTGGGGATACCAGCACGGTGTGCCAGTTCTGCCAACGCATTGGCAGTGAATGGGGTTTCTCCTGGAGTCTTGACCACAACAGTGCAGCCTGCTGCCAAAGCTGGCCCAGCCTTCCGAGTGATCATTGCTGCAGGGAAATTCCATGGGGTGATCAAGCTGCAAACACCCACAGGCTGTTTAAGGGTCATAACTCTGTTACCTGCCACTGAGGAAGGGATAGTGTCTCCATAAATTCGGGGTGCCTCCTCACTGAACCACTCAAAGAAACCGGCGGCATAGTTCACCTCACCCTTGGCGTCCGCGAGCGGCTTTCCATTCTCCCAAGTGATCAATGTTGCCAAATCCTCAGCATTGTCGATCATCAACTGGTACCACCGGCGCAGCATCCGAGCACGCTCGCGGGCCAATGTCGTGCGAAATTTAGGGAAAGCCTCTGTGGCAGCCTGGATGGCCTTTTCGGTGTCGGCAGCATTGAACTCAGGGCATGTTCCGATGAGCTTTCCTGAAGCAGGATCTAAAAGAGATACAGGGATTAGAGGTCGTCTCCGCTGTTACTGAGCTTCAAGTGCCTTACCGTGAACTTCAAATGTTTGCCCTGACTGGGCAGCTACCCATTCGCCATTGACATATGCCTTCTCGATAAAGAGAGATTGGTCTTTTAGCTACAGGCCCATCATAGTCAGTCGATTTCTCAGAAATTTCCAATTGATCAACAATGGCTCTCACCTGCGGAACTGTATGGCCCATACTGTATAGTCTCTTAGCGTAAACTGGTGGTGGGATTGTAAATGGATATCGGGGTCTGGATCTGAGCAATTGCCGTGACACTGGACGAAGAAGCCTGTCCATGGTCTGAATTAATACCCTCGGCCTGATTATAAATACAAATGAGAGGGAGATTAAAAAAGCCGACTTCCGTGTGCAGACCTGGCTTCGCCTTCGGAGATGGTGCGGGGAAGCTTGGGGATACGGTCAACCACGGGAGTTCTCGGGTTGTCTTTATGGATTTGAAAGCTGAAAGGTATAGCAGGACAGGGAAGACCTTGAACCCAGACTTATATACTGCAAGTGCGAAGTCGATCCATCGTGTGGAGACTAATCATTGTTGAGAATGCCTCCGAGCTGCTCCCTGTAATGCCGTCCAGCGGGGAAGCACCGTGTCACGTGGGCCGACGTCATTTCTTTATTTTGGAGTCAGTAACCCTTAACAACGGCAGACTCGACTATTCTGAGAATCATACACACGATGATGTGTATATACTCGAATTCCTGACCCTTAATATCTTACTCTGATGTTTTCTTAGAGGCAGAACCGGGCTGTCGCCATATAGATGCTCATGAGCGACTATGAAATTATAGATGTGTAAATACATGACCATATCGGTATATGGATCTAGATCTCGGCCACCAAAGCCAATTAGAATTCTTGTTTTGAGCAGCTCCGGAAGCTTTCTCCAATAATACTCTACGGGGTTTTGCAGCGATACAGGACCGTACAATCTATTTTACGTTATCATGGGCCTTGTTTGAGATTGTTTAATTTGGACAATAGAGCTATCTTCAACTTAGGGAGGACAACAATAGTGATAACATAGAAGGGTTCAAGATAACTACAGCTGTAGCTTAGCATCATTTGGACTTGCATTATGAAGATAACTCTATGTTCTACGAGTATAGAGTGGCATGCCAGGGTTTAGATATCATTAACCGTCAGTATCGCCAGCAGGGCCGACAATGGAAGACTTGAATGTTGAGTCCGTACTCTTCAGGCGATATCCAGGATGCATGCGTTTCATGTGCAAGTTAAGGTTCCATGTCCGTGTGAAACCATTGATATGCCGAGGACACGTCCCGATGGGGCATATTATATCTTGCTTCCGGTGTTGACCCTTGCCTTTGCGCTTGGTCACCTCGTCAGTATGATCAGTAGCAGGGCTAGTAACTCGGGTGCTAGAAGCCTTCTTCACAGAGGCCGTGCGGGAGAGGGATCGTTTGGTACAAGAAGGAGAAGGAGGCGGCGGCGAAGCTTCAGGTTCCTTGGGCTCAATTTCCGCGTAGGTCCATGTAGAATCCCCGCCCTGAACTTGCTGTAAGGTACCTTCTTGCAAAACCCGAAACTCCATATCCTCACGGAACAGAGCGGCACATCTTTGTGAAGAACGCATTACCACGCTGGTGGAAAGCCGATCATAGAGGCAATTCCTAGTACTTCGCTCCAGTCGCGGAGGCCAAGACGCATACGACTTGCCGACCTTTTGCAGTCGCTGCCAGTTGAACGTCCCCGCGGCTTTGAGTACTGTGATGTTGATTGACGACGGGAGCCGAGCCGGGAAGATGTCCTTCCACTTGATGCATGCCCACTGTGAGAACGTGGACGGCTTGACCCAGTTCGGGCGGATGATCTGCGTGTGCGTTTCCTACCCCTTGACTGACTTCGCTCGGCGGTAGTTTTTACTGTTCTTCTCTTGCGGGATGAGATGCTTGAGGCGACACTCTCTGTATCTGTCTGCCACTCACTTGCGGAGCTGTCGTCCGCTCCTCCTCCACCATTGCGAGCGTTGTGAAGAGCCATAAGTAGGTCATCAAATTGGGTGAGTATATTTCGGGTCAGCGGTCGCAATTGGAGTCGTGATTTTTCATCATCAGCCTGAACGACGGGACGTAGTGAGAGCTCATCAATTAAATCGGGATCACTTTTCTGTTCCCCATCGGTGGTAGTGTTATTTTGTGCCTTGGCTTGAGACATTGCCCACTGTTGTACAGAGGAAAGTTTGTCGTCCCAAGGCCTGGTCTGGAATTTTTCCTTTGCATCCTTGAGCATTATAGCTATGAGTGATTCCTCTAACTCGGCACTTGGACGAGGGTCTGGCTGCATTCTCAAAGTCCATGCCTCGTCTTCTCCTCTACGGGCATGTTCGTTTCCGCGAGGCACCTCAGTAGCCGACATGGGCCATGCTACCCATCGCTTTGGAGGGCCAAATGATTTGGTTTCATCTTCTGATTCGCCAGCTTCGACAGCTTGCCTTGCTAGCTCACGGGCCCGTACTCGCAACGCATATGCGTTGTACAGATGAGCTGCAAGGTCTCTAGCTCGAATAGTTTCTAAAGCTTCAGCATTCTGTCTATCTTCGGCAGTCAGCTTTCTCCATTGTGATTCAGCGCCGCGGAATCTATTGGGCCGATATGCAGGAGATGATAGTGGGCTATCAATATCACTGTGACTAGTGGCGGCATTCACAGTGCTCCGGGGCACCCTCTTCTGAGAGCCTCCAGCTTCTGACCCGGACTCGTCCTCGTCACTTTCTCTGTAGGTAGAATCATCGGAATGATCATTCTCAACTATTGGTATATCTTCCATAGACACATCGGCACCATCAGAATCAAAAGTGGCGTCCCCTTGCCATTCCGGGTACGGCTGGAGATCTGCAACATCTTGGCTGCTAGAACCACCAAATATAGATGTGTGTGGCTGGGCAGACTGTGGGATGAAGCGTGGGGAACGACCGCCAGAAATTGAGGACATGCCTCCAGCAGTCTGCCGGACTTGATATGGTAACCAGCCACAAGCTTAGATATACGGACTGCTGAAAACTTTCCGAGACATGAACCACTCGTACTTCCTGAAATCCTGAAAGCCGTCTGATCCAATCAACTTCCAGATAACGATACTAATAAATTTCTTCAGTGGAAGTATACAGTCCCAGGCGGCGCAAAACAGACGGGTTTTCAAGATCAGGACGCTCCACGAAGTAGAGAAGCATCCACAGACACTATTTGGGTTGAGAATGTTCGGGCCCTGGGAGTATGGCAATAATAGAAACAGAAACAGAACATGGATCCGACAAGATTTATTTGATCACGTGATCACACCTGGAGTATATGTTTTTCTTTCTAGATGCTAAGGAACGATTGGTAGTAGTCTAGGTGGGGATGGGTTTATGTAACGGAGAATAGAATTGCAACTGAATTACAGCAGATCTATGTATGATGTATGTAGAACTGATTGCTATGAACAAACACTAAATCAGAACGCCGATTTGTTGGTTATCACCGAAATCCACATAAGGATATCATTCTGTCAAACAGTCAACTTTTATGTTACATTATTTCTCTGCGCCCTTTTCAAGCTTTCTGCGCTTGGAGCGCAGCTTCGCCGCCTCTTCTGACTGCTTCTTGTTCGAGTACATCATCTTCTCTAGCAGCTTCCGCTTCTTGCGGCTCATCATCATCTTTTGCCTCTCCAGCTCCTCCTCTTCCTTACGCTTCTTGGACGCTACCTTCTTGGCCTGAGAAGACTTCTTCTTCGTTGAATCACCGGCGGCACCAGAGGAGGAGAATGGAAGACCAGCAGCTTCCGCCTCAAGTTCCTTTTGATGCTGAGTGCGAGCAGATTCCTCTTCATCATCCGATTCGGAGGCAGCTTCTTCTTCGAATCCACCAAATTCATCTTCCACTTCCTCTTCGCTCTCGTCCTCATCGTCATCAGTATCAGCAACATCCATACCTCCATCAACAGAATCATCCTCGTCCTCACTTTCCTCCTCAGCTGAGTCTTTAGCCTTGGTGTCAGTCTTCTTTCCATCAGTGGCCTCCTCCATCTCTTCATCGGAATCTTCTTCTTCCTCTTCCTCAGCTGCAATTTCAGCCTCGCCCTCCTCTTCTTGCTCAGCCAGACTAGCACGAGGATCATATGCACCCTTCGTGGCCTTGACCCATGGGCTCAGATGGGGGGGAAGAGTAGTGCCAGGTGCATACAGATCAGGACGAAGAAGCTTTCCTTCGTTGATGCAGTCCCAGATCCATTGGGGCTGAACATACATTCTGCCCGGGATACGAGTACCAGGCTTGACCTTTTGAACAGCACCAGCACCATTCTCTGAGGCGGCGGGAACAACCGGAAGCGAAGATTCTGGCAGTGCAGGACGATCAACGATTTGGTGGGTGATGCGGGTGTCAGTTTCATCGTGTGTGAACGCTCCATCACCGAGAACAGCGTCCCAGCCGATACGCTTGCAACCAAAGGCACGCAGGATGAATTCCAAGGGAGCCTTAGGAGCCTCTCGAGAAATATAGAATGTGAAGGGAGCAAACAGAGCACCAGCTGTGTCTCCGCTAATAGCGGGTTGAAGGAGTGTGTCCGCCTCGGGAGCTGCAGGCTCGAATTTGTCAATTTCTTCGGTCGACTCCTCTGTCGCCTGCACAGGTTGATCGTCCTTTGATTGGTCCAGACCGGCCGATTTGATTACCTTGTCAACCTTGGCCTGGACATCCCGGGATACTGCCTTGTTAGCCGTATTGCTTGTTTGCTTGGTGGCTTCGATAGCCTTGGTTGTTTCGCCAACCGCGCGTCCCTCAAGGGTAAATGCCGCCAATTCAGCTCCATTTTCGTCACTTCTGGTATCGAACTTGGGGGGGTATCTTAATCCAAGAGTGGAATACAGACGGAAGTTCACGAATCCTAGCAAAGTGGTGTAGAAGTCGACGAAAGTGGCCATGATTCGATAATCGACATCTCCATTTACCCGCTGAACGAATCGGTAAGGCACCAACCACATGATATCCTGTCCCTGAATGGTCGCCTGGTAGTAGATACCCTTGATTGAAAGGAATGATTTGCGCAAGGAGTTGGTGACAATCAGGTAGTGTTGGAACTCATGGCAAAGTCGTTGGCAAAGCGCGATCGTCTTGGGGGGTACATGTGCAGTGGAAGGAAGGTTCGCAAAGAGGAACAGAAGTGACAGGGCATCATCCAAGTCTCTCAGAGCGTCGATGAAAGTTGGGTAGCGCTCCTTGATAATATGATCCAAAGTGAGCTGCGGCGCATGGTTCTTCTCCAGGCGAGCAGCGTCGCTCACTTCTCCACGTCCAAGGGAGCGGGCAATCTTTTTCGAGAGCGCTTTCTGATCACGGAATTTCCGGAGGAGGGGTTCATGCAGAAGATACTGAATGTCTTTCGTGTAGTAGAAAGTAGTGCTGGCAGTCGAGTTTTTGGCGGCCTTCTTCTTGTTCCGAGGTTCACGGGGATAGATGCCTAATTGAAAACAGAAACCGCTAGTCAGCATCGATCATGGTCCACTATGAAGTATACTATGGAACATACCTTTGAAAATGCATAGTCGACGGAAGTCAGGCAGGGAAATCTGAAGCTTGCGAACTGCCTGAGTTCTAGTGATATAGTTTTTGGCCTGGCCAGAAGTTCCTGTATAATGTTATCAGCACCTGCCGGGACGAGATTGTTTAGTTGAAGCGTACCCTTCTTCTTAATTTTCGCCATCTTGGATGGGTTGTGCTGAAAGTGTTAATGGGTGGTGATTAAAGAAGGTTCTTTTGATACCGAAAAATTATGGTCGATAAGTTTTTTTTTTTTTTTTTTTGGAGAACTGAATTACTGGATGTGGTTAGCCTTTCCATTTTGGGTATGGTAATTCATCCTCCGACCCTTCAACACCGCCCACCGGTTACCTCAGCAAGCTCAGGCCCTCCGCTTAATTTAATGCAGGAGACTGCTTAATAATATGATTTATACTAACTAACTAAGTAGTAGTTATGTAGACCCACATACAGCTTTTTACGCGGGAGAGCCTCAGTTCAACGGGGCGTGTTTTGGCTACATCCCCTCATAAAATCGATAAAAGCAATAGTACTATACGACAACACGGTTAGCGGGGCACTAAAAACCGCTCCCATCGAACTGTCCTTTTGCCGCCGACCACAGTTTGCTGTGGACAATCATCCGCTTGCCCTTACCCATGGGCCATACTCTACCATCTCACAACTGAACTATATATAAACCCAACCTGATCCCCTCACACCTTTTCTCATGACCTAAATATATTTGCCCCTTCCACTGTGTAAGGTACACGGTGACCTTAGACTATTCCTACTTAGTAGGTTCTAGGGCCCGCGAGTGGTACCTCGCGGGTAATGTTGGTCTTTTGGTAAAATGCCTTGTTTCGCCTAAACCCTAGGTTAGGTGCCTTACACACTCCCTAAAACATCCTGCACGATTCGTAATATTTTTGTTCCTCCTGAAAGGCTCAGCCCCATTGGACATAGCCTAGTTTCTGTTAAAGCGGCCTAATTCGTACGCACGCGTCAGCAGTGGTATTTCTTCAATGAATCGGGTAGGACGAACCCGTCTGCAAGTTATAACCCGCTCAAACCCAATTTTCCTGGCCTCCATAAACCTGGATAAGTATCTGAACAAATTGACTTGTTGCTTTGGGAACTTCAGTGGCTTTTGGAAGATACTCTGGGCTTTCGGCGCAGAAATCGAGGAGAAAGCTAATATCCTTAAAATCGGTTCTCTTCTTCCCTCTGTAGATCGGCCATTGATTGGACCACATTTTGCATTCAGAAGCAAGACTGGCTTCAAAACCTTGATGCCTCCAACTATTTTTAACTCAGTACTCTGATCAAAGGGCCCTTGAAACAAAGTAGGTGGCGCAAGGATGTTGACCTGTACAGGTATTGTTGCCTTATAAGTTGTATGGTTTGTTCTTGCTTCAACCTCAAAGTCAGAGGAGGCACGCAGCAACTGCCTTGTGTTTGAGATACCACCCCGAAGAACAACAAATCTACATCTTGAGTTGCCCGGGTAGAGCCCAAAACCACACATGCACTGCCGCCAAGAAGGGCATACTTTCCACAGCGAGCAAGTGCGTTTCCAACCGCCATTGCAGCTGCGCATATTTCTGCAGGGGAATGAGGAGCTGAAGAAGACATCGTGTTTTTCCTTGAAAATTGAGGTCAGTCAGTGGTCAATCCAAGATACAGGCGAGTCTTTCCCTTCTACATATCACTTGCCTTTCCAGATACACCCACGGGGCATTATGAAATTGAATCTTGTTTTGCTCTTCACTCAACTGCGCTGTTTGGAATCGTCTAACTTACTACGGAGTAATGCATTACATTCCATAAGTTTATTTATATTTTGCCCTAATGCCTTATTTACCCTCCCACCACACTTCTGTAGCACCAAATTAGTTTACCATAATACTAGTATACTTATCACTCATTCAACCCAGAGTAAACGATTACTAGACTATCTGTACCCGGCATTTCATCAATCTGGAGGAGGGGTGGAGGAGAGGGATGACATGTAACTCCGATGAATCTTTGACCACACACCCTTGCATAGGGCTGATAGTACTCGGATTTCCAGCTCCGTTGTCCACGCTGCCTGGCTTGAACACTGTGGCTCATTTGATTTAAACGGTTCACATGAAACCAAGCGCAATCATTTGAATATATATGTAATTTCTAACGTCTCGTGTTGTAGATTGATGTCGTGAAGGGGCTCGGAGTTTCGGACTGGAGATTCCCAATCTAGCTAGTAGACGAAGAGCTCGGAATAGATTATTCGGAGTAAATGGTCACAACTTCTGAGTTCCCAATCTTCTGCAGTGATCAAAGAAAACTATTTTTCTCTCAGTCTAATACCTCCGGCTAGAAATCTCTAAAAATGTATCGGCGGAACGGCAAGCCCACCTCTTGTGAGCCTTGCAGACTGTCCAAGGTGCGGTGTGATCATGCTACACCAACATGCGCCAGATGTCGTTCCCGCAGCATACCGGAGAAGGTGAGGAGCCCTGTGTACTGCTTTGGGATGCTTAAAATGACATGGAGGTTGGATTTAAATCTATTCAGTGTTATTACCATCCCGCTCCAATGACTCGTCCTGGGACAAAATACCGCCATTTTTGCATGACGAAACCATCAGTTCCTGGACGGCAGAGAAATGTATCGCTTGACAGTCCGAATACAACCTTTCTATCAAGTCATTTACATTCATCCGAGATCACACAGGGGAAGCCCAATGAAGAGCAGCTTGGGAAACCTGGAGTTCCCGGATTTGTATCGACTTCCCCCAAAATCTCGCCTGGAACAGATAAAGGCTGGATAGTTCCGTCTACATCTAGTTTTACCATAGCAGCCCACTACCTTGAGGTCCTATATGCGTCTTATTCACATTACAAGGACCTCATCTTCAACTATCTTGACCGCAGCCGATCTTTCGTCATCCCCCGGCCTTTATTATTCGAGCTGTTCTCGACTCTGTATGATGATATAAAAGCAGGGGTAGATCTTTACGCTGGCTTAACCCAGAACACACGCAAGTCCCTTCCCCCCATATCTGTAAATACCACTGTAGAAGAATTTTGTGGGTGGTTCAGAGGAGTCAATCTTCGATGGGAACTTCTTGGGGTTGTTTTCGCCCTTGCGGGTCTCGCTTCAGTTCATACTGCTGAGCCACAGAAGCCACTTGGCTATGAATCCTTTGCTACGAATATGTACACAGCCAGCAGAGCATGTATCGAGATATGTGAAGAATTTAACCAGTTGAACGACATGACCACTTGGATGCGGCATACAAATGTTGCTTTAGCATCAAACGTGTTTGGGGATACAAGTATGTGTTTCCTGGGCTCCCAACTCAATAGCCGATCTCTTACAGTCTTGCAACAGGCAGTATCCTATATCGTTGCTTCAGCTCATTAACTGCGGAGCTATTCACTTTGAGATATCACCGCCAGATATCATTACAGTCTGATGTACCTTTCTTCATGTCTGAAACTCGCAAGAGGCTCTTTGCTGCAGCAGTTTGTCGAGACATGAACCTTGCAACACTCCTTGAAAGGCCACCATTCATTGACTGTAACTTCTGTGATATAATATATCCACTCGATCTGGATGAAGAAGAGATAGTGCTGGTTGGAAGTGAGCTTAATGCAGCCCTAGAAAAATTGGATGAGGACGGTTGGAAGATCTCCTTTGAGAGAGAAAAATTACTTCGACCAGCAACAGGAATACGAATTCGTTTTGCATTATCAAGCCTTCGAGCCAAGATACTACGACTATCACTAGGAAACCGGAGGGAATGCATGACCAAGCAGCACCTGTATGTCAATACCGTCGGTACGAGCTCATCAATCGATAATAACTAACCCGTCACAGAGAGTTATACCAAGAGTACGAAAATATCTGGGCTAGAGTCCCAATGCAATACCGCTATAGGAGTGATGTCTGGGACTACCTGAGCCCGAGATCATGTGTTGTGCTCTTGAGTGCTCATTTAGATCATCTTCACTGTGGCTTTCAGATCCTACGAATGCTCCAACAGGAAGGCCAAGACACACTTACCACTATTCTGGATACTTCAATGAGACTGCTCTCAGGCATGCTTGACTTGATGAAGCAACAAGAGCGATTTATTGAGTTGCGAGAGAGGTTCACATGGATCGTACGTTCGTGCATAAAAAAAAAAGGCAGGATAAACCTTGATCACTTTCAACTGACACCTGATTTCTCTAGTTTCTGTTCTATGGTCTTCCTGGTGCCGGTACTCTCGCAACGGAACTTCACCAACACACGCTTAAGGGACTCCCTTTGCCTTCTTCTATTCCTTGTTCCCGTATAGTCCGTGATTTGAGTGTTGCAATCTCGTGGGTTGAGAAACAGAACTCACGAAACCGCTCCGATTACCAGCTATGTCTTCAAATAAGCAAGGTGATCAGTCGACTTTTAGATGATACTCTGAATCAGGGTCTAATCTCAGCGAGAGATACCAATAGTCAATTGGAGAAGGTGCAGCCAGAACAGCAGGTGGCAGAAGGTTTTCACATTGACCGATCTTCGGATGGTTCGGATGAGTCTCAGTCATTACCTGAGCCATTTACTAGCGAGGACTTCCTCAATTGGATTGACGATCTGGTATGGGATGGACAAACTAACATTAGTATGGGATTTTGAGCGCCCTTAATGATTTCTAGAGATATCGATACATCTTGAGATGACGACGTATGAATCAACGGAATGACCAGAAGAGGGTCTATAGACAAGACCATATCGAGCAATCTTGACCGGTGATCACCGGAGGTAGAACAGTCGCAGTATTTCGAGGAAGTAATAGTAGTACTACTAGTAGTAGTTCCATGGATCTGGAGGCATATCCGATGGTCCGTGCACCTACAGACGGAAAAGGCGGAGAGTCTTGGCAGGGCGATTAAATTGATATGGAAAAGGGACAGCTGGACCAACCAACTCGAACAGTTCCCCAGGCCAAAATCCACCGGGCCTGTTGACCCCGTTCGGCTATGTACTGCACTCGCAATATTTCATGATAGTGTCATGCCGGTTGATCGAAGACAAGCAGCCGTGTTCGTGGGCGCATTCGCCCTGCGGCTTCTTCTCTTGGTCCTTTTCCCGTCGCTCCCCGACTTGTTGACCGGAAGAGTTGAGGTATCAACACCGGTCAGCAGCTTCAAACGACGTGAGTGACAATGTGATCGAGAAGCAGCTGCGCTTCAATGCAGAGGTACTGACGTATATTGCCTCAGTTCAGGAAGGTCTCTTCCTATACACGCGAAATGTTTCCCCTTATGACGGAGGCGTCTTCCATCAGGTAGGAAACCTGGCCTCCATAGCTAAAATGATACTTTCCTGATACCCTATGAAGGCACCGCTTCTCCTCCCTATCTTTGCTTTGCTTCCAAACGCTAGAGAATTTCCCTTACCAACCGCCCTTTTCTACTCATTGATCGATCTTATAAACGCGAACGCTTTGATCACGATATCCGATTCAGGACAAGCAGTCTCGGGGAGGTTATTCTCAGCATTGCGGAAACACATTAGATGGGACGGGGTTTCTGTTGCAGCATGGTAATATACGTTGTTCCCTCGAGTGGAGTATCGGCTCTGACTGGTCAGGTTTCTTTTCAACCCATTTACTATCGCAACATGCCTTGGCCGGTCAACAGGCGTCTTTACCACCACCGGGATCCTATACGCACTGTCCAATGCCGTTGGTGGAAATAGTCTCAACGCCATGCTTTCCCTAGGATTCGCGTCCTACTTGTCAATTTACCCAGCTCTCTTGTTCATCCCTCTCGTGCTTCTCTGTTATGACCGACGTGCTCAAGGACCAAAGCCACCATCTGGAGTCGCCATCTTCGCCGTACAGCATCTAGCAATCTTTTTGCTTAGCATAGCCGGTCTACTTGGAATTTCTTGCTTGATAGTTGGAGACTTCTCTCAATTTATCTCTGCGACATATGGCTTTCAATTACTGGTTCCTGATTTAACACCTAACGTCGGCCTTTGGTGGTACTTCTTCATCGAAATGTTCGACTCGTTCCGGGAATTCTTCCTTGGAGTTTTCTGGCTTCATCTAGCGGCATACGTTGGTGGCCTAACCGTGCGACTGCGGAGGCAACCTCTATTTGTTATCACCTCTCTGTTGGGCATTTTCGCTGTCTTCAAACCTTACCCTAGCATCTCAGACGCCTCGTTATACTTCGCCCTCTTGCCCCTGTATAGGCATCTTTTCCCTCGTAAGTACTAAGATCTATCAGATGCCGATTTTTACTAACTGTGGATAGTGATGCGCTATACTTTCTTTGCGGTGTCAGCTCTTTTGTATGCCACACTTTTGGGCCCTGCGTTCTATCACCTATGGATCTATGCCGGCTCCGGCAACGCCAACTTCTTCTACGCCATCACCCTGGTGTGGAGCTTAGGGCTATCGATATTACTGGCAGACACCATTTTCGCCGTGCTCAGAGATGAGTGGGAGCAAGAGAATCCCGAAATGCGCGGCAAAGAGGCTAGACAAGTTTAAGATATGGTATCAATCATTATTATGTATGAATACAGCGGCCTTGATGCGAACACTGTGGCGTGTGTCAGTAATTTCCAGGCAGTTATCACCGGTTAGACCGCAACGACTTAGACAGAATCATATAGTCCGGCTCCTTCACCATCCCGTTTCGTAGTATGCGAGGTGGTGGGGAATACTCATCCTCCGTGAACCCAAGCTTATAATAAAACCTTACTGCCTTGTCATTCGATCGGAAGACAGTCAACATCACTTTCTCGAGGCCAATCCGTCGCCCAATGTTCGCCAGTCGTATCATTAACTGCGAACCAAGTCCCTGGCCTTGAGCAGCCAACGACAAGTGGATCTCATAACAGTAAATCACTTTTTTCCCATCCTCATACGTGACCATAAACGAGGTAAACCCTAGGAATTGACCGGTGGGGGGTATTGTGCCCCCTTCCGCATTTTCTATGTTCTCAGGAGTCGTCTTCGAACCCTGTCGCAAAATCAAATATCTCATATCAGGCAGTCGCATCTCCTTCAATTTTTTCTTCGGAGACCACCCCCAGCCAGACCCTTTGTAAGCATCTGAAGACGTTTCTTCAATCAACTTAAAGCAAGCCTCAAAATCCGCATCCGGAATAGAGCCAGCGGTGTAGATATCGAGCGAGTAATGTAACTCTTGCTCCTTTCCCGAGGCCGTCGGATTTTTAGCAGGACTTCTCCGATATTCGAGATCCTCAGCCGATACATATGACTTCACAAATTCGGCCAGCGATAACTTGTTGGTGCGCTCCACCAGGGGCAATCTTTTTTTGCCATCTAAGAACGCGTCAGAACGCGTCCACTCGAGCCGGTCATGCGCTGGCGGTCGCAACGCACAGGCTTGGTCCGCCCTGAAATCATTGATGCATTTGGATGTTATAATGGGTTCGCATACCTTTCCCCAGCTTCTTGCTTAATTGTTCGATTTCGCGCCTCGTCGCATCTCGCCGCGTCGATTTATTCTTCGTAACCCTGTCTTTACCGGCTGACGACATGGTAATGACGGTTTTATGTGGAAATGTATAGCAATTGATCAAGCCTGTCAATCTGCAAGACTTGTCCCTGTTATTAACTAGGTATCTTGCAGGGTAGCTTTGTGGCTTTCTTATTGTTTGGGTTTGATCGTGGTGCAGGAGGAATTCTTATTAATTGCTTTGGTGTGGTGTCCGAGCATAAATTTTGACATCCAATGAACTGATAGGAGTACTCACAGTAGGTACTCTTACTACTAGTAGTACTGCTGTACTAGTAGTATCTTCATCCTGCATGCATCAGTTGACACCGCTTTACTGCTCGTGTAGGTATGCATTTAGATAGACAGGGTCTTTTCTGTTTTTCTCTACTTCCTGTCTTATTTAAATTTTTTGAGTCTTTTTAATGAAATCCATTTCTAGGATTTTCATTGTTTGAGCCTTCGCAGATATATAAAGTTGTCCACAGCGATGAATGCGATCCCAAAATAGACACATAGAGACCAAGTAAACACAATCTTACACGACGATCAATATCTAAGCTCCCTCCCTCTGCTTCGCAGCATGTTCCTCTGCCCGCTTTTCCGTTTCTTCAGCTCCCACTTCCCCAAAGACATCAATACCCCAACGGAAGGGGAAGTTGTATCTTTGGTTACGGTCAAGTTGGTTCAGGGCTTCGAATTCAGCGTCGGGAATAATGAAATCTAGAGAAATTAGTCTCTGGAGTCTGGACCCATGATTAAACAGCAGAAGCGGGGGTAGGAATGTACCCTTGAAGTTGCTTTCGATTCGCGAGGGAGTGACACTCTTCGGCAGCACGGCACTGCCGCGCTGGACTGCCCACGAGATCAAAAGGGCGGCTGGGTCTTTGCCTAATCTATCAGCGATCGCTTTGACTGCGGGGTCGTCGACGACCCTGTTATATTCATAGGTATTAGTGGACTGCGTGCTGCGGGTTATATGCTTCAGAGAGCTGAGGGCCTTACCGTGGGGCGTTGTAGATGTTGTTGCCCAGAGGGCTATATGCGACGGATAGGATATTCTGTACGTATATTAGCATCTGTACTCCAAAGCACATTACACAATAGAGATATTCTGACCTTCTCCTTCAGGTACTTATGCAGACCGGGTTGCTGGAGATAAGGATGAGCCTCGATTTGGTTGACAGCCGGGTGAATCTTCGCCGTCTTAAGAAGATCGTCGATCTTGTCCTGCGTGAAATTGCTCACACCGATGCTTCGGAGCTTGCCCGCCTCCACAAGCTTCTCCAGAGCAGCCCAGGTATCGGCGATAGGAACGTTCGCCAAACGGAATCGCTTCGTGACCGGATCAATAGGCGTGAGAGTTTCGTTTGTATGTTCAAATGCGACGGGCCAATGGATCTGGTACAGTTAGGCCAATTTTCTTGTGATCGAATGATGTACAGAGCGAACAAACCAAGTATAGATCCAGGTAGTCTGTCTGAAGGTCCTTAAGGGTCTTGCTGACAGCCTCCTCGACATGTTCGGGATGGTGATGTGTGTTCCATAACTTGCTGGTGATCTGTCTTGCAATCAGCCCATGTCGCAATACTCATAGTGACGAAAACGCCATCGCCTGGCAAAGAGATTACTGACAAAGATCTGGTCTCGAGGCACACCTGACTTCTTCCAGCCGTTTCCTACTTCATTCTCGTTCTGGTAGCATGCTGCGGCATCGATATGGCGATATCCTGCGCGCAAAGCGGCCTCGACGGCGTTCTCAACCTCGTGTGGTTTTGAGAGCTAGGACTGTTAGTAGAAGTCAAGTGCAATCGGTATCGTTTTCTGGTGCGCGCTTCGATACGTACCCAAGTTCCCAGTCCGATGGCGGGGATATTGTATCCCGAGTTGAGTTTGAAAGTTCTTCCTAGCGACATGGTGAGCGAGATTTCTGTGTTGTACAGCAAGCTATAACAATGTCCAATATCTTTCTGTGTAGCGGCACAAGCTTGAGAATTATATAGTAAAAGGGGAGATCATCAGAGAAATAAGTAAAAAGGAGATATCGGAACTGGGCCGACTCGGAAAATGAGGTGATAGTTTACCCCTCATCTCTTGCCCAACTATGGCGGATAATTATCCATTGATTTCTACAATGATCGGCAATTGAGCTCAATTAATAAGTGTATTGCGCGATAACTACCTAACTACCTCTGCAACGTAGTCCTTAGAACTTTCCTTCGCACGCCATTACCACACAAGCCGTTCCCTACGGGATAGAGGAACGATAGACTTGAGTACATGGTACACCGAAATCAAAGCCAATCTCCATTCAACCCTTTATGTTCACTTGTCCAAGGAGGACAATAGGCCGGGCTCAATCTATTAAGTATTTTCGAAGCCAAATCTGGAGAATGCTTGAGTACGTCATTGAATGAAGGCTGGTAGCGGAGCTCATCAAAACTGAACGCAGCATAGTGCGCCAGCCATTCCTGAAGTTTGGCCGAGGACTTGTTTGCAGGAATCTTTGTATATGCAAGCTTCAAGAGAGAGATAACACCAAGCGATCGTTCGCCGTATATGGTTTGTTCATGACCTGGATGGCCACCTTGATCTTGGCAAAGACAAAATCCCTCAGTTTTGGAACGATATACTTCTCGCTAAAGATGAGAAGTGCCATATGAGCCACCAGTGGATGGTCAAGGCTCTCTAGCTGATCGCTAGCATGGGCTTTCTTAGCCTGGTCAGTTGTCTTGTCCAAATGCTTTACGACCGGCTCAGCATAGTCTCCTCGATAAGCCCATTCGAGGAACCGCGCCAGAGTATCCTCCGAGCTGTCAGAAAAGGTATATACTCTACTTCGACCCTCAGTAAAATTACTGTTGAATGCCGAAGCAATAACTTCGCATTTGGCGTCAAGAAGTGCTTTGTGGACCTTGAACACATGTGTGGAGTTGAAAGCTTGAAGGGAGACGACGTCCGATTCGAGGAATCTGTCGAGGCTATTAATATACTTCTAAAATACCAGTGCTTTTGGATTTCTCTTATTTGAGGACAAACTCACTCGTGAAATGCGTTGCTGGTTCCCGTTGTCATCGTGGGTTCAACTTAGACGCACTTCAGGAAGACAAGGGACAGTTCTGATCCTGAGTACGATAAGTCGTGCGAAGATTGCAAAAGGGATCTTCTAGAGAAGTAGAAACTGGCAGTTGGTTTCGGCTTAGTAGTAGCCTGGCCGGATTTTATGGATTGGAGATGGGTGGGTAATGATGAAGAGCAAGGAGCGATGGTAGAGGATGAACAAGGATACAACTACATTCACTTGGAAATTGTAGCTGATTCTGGATGTGCCCACTCTTATCATCAAGTAGTGTAAATTTCAAGAGACCTCCTTAGAATCACTCTTTCTCCTATAGTGAAGGATATTCACTTGTTAGCAGTACATCAGTCGTTTGTAAAGGAATTTTGGAAATGATATTTTTCAGGATTTCTGCTGCATAAGCTATTTTGATTTTTCCGGTCTGAGAGTGTCTCATAAGTTAACCAAAGTATCATGTCAGGGGAATTTAACAAATCGTGATCATGCAAATATACACTCAGAAAGATGGATCATGAGTATCAACTTAGTAAGAAGTAGCATAAACCAGGCTAAAGTCATGAAAGCAGTATGGAAAGGGGCATTCTGCAGGATGGTATCACGTATTATTCTCCAATTGTCACTCCATTCGACAGCTTCAAGCCGAATGGTAGTCCCTTGGTGTAGGGTGCTGTGAAAGGTAACCCTTTGCGCCTTGCGATCGCTTCTTCGATATCTTTGTACATATCGTACCTTGATCAGATAGTCAGAGCCTGCTGCAAAAACATTTTTCAAAAGAGTCATCAACTTACGCATTCATCTCTTCAATAGTCAGCTTCTTCTTCTCATCTTCGACTTTGTATACGGAGGTTGTAGTGTTGCTCGAGAACCCTTGAAAACCTGTTAACAACTGTTTCCAACGGCAACGGCAACGCCACTACTTACCAATCCGTTCGTTGATATTATAAGCCGCCTTTGCTGCGGCAGATTGAACCTTCGTAGCTCGGGGCAATCGAATTTCATCATAGACGGCGAGGGTTTCAGCAATATCTCCAGTGAAATTGGTCTTGTTGAAAAGGATTCCAAGCGCTGCCGCATCTTCAATTGCCATACAGGCACCCTGGCTTTGGTGAGGCATCATCTGTATTATATTAGCCTTGTTGATTGTATAGTTAGAATGGCAAGGGAAAACGCTGTACCGGATGACCTGCATCGCCAAGTAAACACACCATATCACGGGCGATGTATGGATATGGTTGGCTATCGAACTTGTGTCAGAACAACACTATATAGAAGGGAAGAATGTCGACTTACTGAACCCACAAGCGCCATGGACGGATCTCTGTACCGATAGATAGGTGAGAAAATACTTGACGGTCGAGTTCTGGGTATGGCTCCAGTAGCTCCTCCACCGGCCGGTCTGCACTGCCCCAAGTGTGATGGCTAAAGTCTCCCTTCTCTCGAGAGAAAAAGCAATAGTACGACAGCAAGCGACCACCATTGCATGGTGAAAGTACAATCTTGTCCCACTTGCCTTCTTGGCCACCCCAGTACTCCAGCGCACTGTTTTGAGAGTAGTCAACCAGGCCAAGTCGGACGGCGTCTTCTGTACGGACATTGGCATGTAGACAACTCTGGTCCGAAGGCTTCTTCTCTGGGCGAAGTCCTATAATACCACGAACGACCGAACCAATACCGTCTGCGCCAATTATCAAGTCATGTTGAGCCTGGACTCCGTTTGTGAAGGTGATGACACCTGTGGCTAGGTCGATATCTTTGCACTGAAGGTGTTGTTAGCTTGGACTTGTTCGTCTAGAGGCATCATGGTAGAGAGGGAGTGGTATACCGCATGGTTAACCTGGAGCTTAGCGGGAGTGCCTTCTCCCTCCTCTTGTAGTGCACAGTCCTTCAACATCGCATGCATGTACTGACGATGGAACATGTTGTAGACGTAACCCCATCTTTCCTCGTAATCCGCGAGATCGTAGACACTGACCGGTTCGCCAGTCTTCCAGTCATGGTTGATGAGCTTGCGCAGCACAACAGGGTCACCCTTTTCGATATCCACACCCCACTCATGAAGCCATCTTGTACCGTTGGCAGCACATGAAACTGAGGCGCCGACCTCGCCAGCAAAGTCGTTGCGTTCGTAGATGGTTACTTCATGACCGGCGCGGCGGAGGGCAATGGCGACGGACATACCGCCAATACCACCTCCGACCACACCCACAGTCAGTCGCCTCCAAGATTCTTGATGAGAGCCCATAGTTGTAGTTTGATGTATTGGGTATTGTAGTGTGTTTGCGACAGTGGCGATGATCTCAGATAGTGAGGGCGTAGGTATGGTGCCCTTTTAACTCTTGACAGGAATGGAGGCATGATAAATCGCACGGACGATGGCGCAGCTTATCATGGATTAATCTCTCTCATCTGCCCCCTGCGAAACTTGTTGGTGTCAAGGCGATATACATTTATGACGTTTACTGGCGGAACATGCACACCCGACCAAGTGCACTACCCGCTCCGGGGGTACGGGCCGCACCCAGGCTTACGAAAAGCCGAGATTAACCTCTTTTTACCTCCTTGTTGTTGTCCAGATAAGAACCATGTACTCCATACCTCAACCCCAGTTCTCGCTGCCCCACTTCTGATGCTGCTACGTACTACAATTCGCATCTTTACTAGCGGCTGATAGTTTGCCGGTGTATTTACTTTCCGCCCAGCAAGTGTGGGAACTTTTGTTGGGACAGCAAGCCAGTCGTTCTCCACCGTCCCCGGTCCTCTATCCGATGCCGCGGCCGCGCGTAAAACCACAAGACCGGAAGCGTTCGGTCAGGGCATGTCTTGCCTGCAAAGCGTCGAAGAAACGTTGCGATGGCGCCCGACCTTGTCGAACGTGTCAGACGAAGGGCACTGCTGACGCGTGTACATTCACACCCCAGCAGCGAGGAATACAGTCCACTCAAACTCGCGGTCCTAACCCACTACAGCCATTAACACCGTCGGAAGTTGACCACCATGCATATAACACTCTAACCCCCATCGAAAAGCCGCGACTGCGGGAAAGCGACGATGTCCGTAGTACGCGAGATACAACGCCCTCCGCCGGGCAACGGCCTACCATGCTGTATAGCTCTAGCGGTGAGAGAGGTGTGTTGCGCCCGATGCGAGACCTTCCCCTTGTAAGATCCAGACGTTAACCTAGGGGATGATCAGTTTTTATGGGCGGCGCTGCTGCCGTATCCTTCCTTCAATTCCTACAAGCGATAGTGAAACGCTACGTCGGCCCCGTGGGTTTTACTGAGAGTCAGAATAGTCGCAAGATGTTCGAAGTTGATGTCCCTGACACCGAAACGGACTTCTTTGCCGACGAGTTGATGGAGACAGAGAAATGGGCACTTATTCAGTGCTTCTTAGATGTCGTGAGTCCTTATCATCAGCCCATTACGCCAAATGCAACCTGAAGTTGTAGCTTACGCCGTAAAAAGTCCAGTGGTCTTTTGGACCTCTTTAGTTGGGAGGAGATCAATCGGATGGTTAAAGTGTCCAATAGTATTCGTATGCCCAATGCCGGTCGATTGGATAGCAACGTAAAGGAGGACCTCACCGCTGTATACATGATGATTGCTATAGGAGCCCAGTGCAAAGGCAGCACCCAGGAAGACCTCTTATGCGCAGTAAGATACTTCTGTCAAGCCAGGAAAATGGCCTTTTCAGGCTTCCTAGAGGATCCAACAGTTTATATGGCCCGTGACTTTCTACTGATGGCCTTCTATATGTTTGGAGCCTGCCGACGAAATGCAGCGTTCATGTATATTGGAGTAGCTGCAAGAGCTTCTATAGTTCTTGGGCTACATGTTTCCGGACAGTACAGACAGATGCCTGCAGAGGACAGGGCTAGAAGGTATGTTCTTAGCTACTAGTTGCTGGGGGAAGCTAATAGCATCGCAAGGCTACGGATCGGTAAAAGCATACGAGTTCTCGATCTCGTCTCTAGCTCTATCTTAGGTAGACCTGGAAGTACATCGTCACTCCGCACCGATGACGTTCATGTAGATGACTTCGACCAAGAAGCTAGTCACCGTACCTCAGCGCTCAATGCTGCGTACGAGGCCTCCTCAGTACTGGAGGCAATTGTCCAGAGGCTCACTGACGGGGAGAAGTTGGATGCTAATTCTGCCGACCATTTCCTGCAAATCTGGCGTGAATGGAGTCAAGCACTGCCCGACAAACTACGTCTACGACCACGGAAAGAACCCGATCTGGGATTAAATCCAGACTACCGGGAAAATATGACTGGGAACATCCATGTCGCCTGCACTTACTATTTTGGCGTCATCCTTGTGACACGTCAATCTTTGATCCAGCACATTATGCCGCAGATACGCGGTAAGCGACCAAGGAAGACGACCGTCCGTCAAGAGACCAGCGAAGGAAACGAGAAAGTTGCTGAACTGTCAAGCGTTTGCACTGACGCTGCGACGTACATGGCACAAATGTGCTGTGACGCAGCCGAGGCTGGTATTCTGTGGGGGAATATGTGTATCTTGAAGTAAGAAAGATACTACCTTGATATCTCTAGTCTACAGTAAGCTGACTAGATCTTATAGAGCATGGCTCTTCGCAGCCGGCCTGGTCTTGGGATTTTCTCTTCTCGCGGAAGGGCAGACGACCTCGGAAATTTGCGATGCCTTTCACAGCGCACGGCGTCTGCTCGGGTCATTAGGACACTTGAGCCCCCAGGCGGCACAGTACCATCGTATTCTCACGAGCTTTTCCGAGGCCATTGATGTCTACCGTGAGCGGCTACGACGTGAGCGGCACGAGTCTCGGACGCCATTTGTTGAACGGATTTTGACTCTGGATCCGAGCAGTGACACTAATAGTGATCAGCAAAACAATCAAGAACCTGCACCTATCGCCACAGTGAATGGCGAATCAAGAATGGGAGAGAATGAAGAAGAGTCCTTCATGGAATCACTCTCCGGCTTTCTGAGTTTACGAGAAACATCTGACTGGCCGCCACCGCTGGGGAACGACGACCTAATGCTACGCCTATTTTGGGATGGATATGCCCTCAACTTCACAGACTATCTCCCGCCCGATGAGACAGTACCTCCTCCTACTTGAGACGACTGCGTGATGTGCAATGGCAAAACTTAAGTAAATAAGAGATATGCTTAATTAGGCCTTGGGATTCTTGCTTTGGTGTACCAAGCGTTGCTCGGATTATGGGCCAAATACTAACCCAATGACGGAAACTAGCCATTTTGTTTATAGTCAGCGAGAAAGGCATATCTAAGCACCCCATGGCATATTCAGAAGCCGCTCCATCCAAACAACACCGGGATAATTGGAAGTTTCCAGTGCGCCCTGATTGGCCTATCTGACAGCTACAAACGGCGTGGAGTGCAATAGCGCGAACTTGATAAACTGATATTCCGGCACACCAAGCAGAATTGGATGATGCTCCCAAGTGGCCCATGGAGATGGCCTCCTGAGAGCCATTGAATAGGAGAAATGCGCGGGCTATCAAAAAAAATTCCTTTAGGGCCCATTTACCAATGCTATACCCAGCCCAGTTGTGTGAGCTGCTTTCTGAATACCTCGCATTCTATCTCACCAATTAATTGTTCAGATGGACGAACAAGTCACGATGTGTACAGTTCAACAACGAAAAGCTAGGCAGAAGTGCCTTGCGTCACGGATTGCCTTTAGAGCCAGGCTGCATGAAGTTGTGGAATAGGCAAACAGAAAAATATGGATAATTATCCATAGCTTTTATTCTTCCGGAAGTTGAAACCACACATTGAATTTTTCGATATTTTCTGATGTCAGGAAATAATATATAATTGATTAATAATTCAATCTTGTAATACAGTACTTAATAGGGATAGAGTATACTGCACTCGAAATCCAGCAAGAGTCGGGTTTTATTCTATATTTCTATCATCGTACCCCGAAGCAAGCCAACTCATCCACAATAGTTTTTTAAGTGAGCTATTCTATCCCTGATCGATTAGTTCACTAACCAATCCTTTGAAGGAAGATTCGTAGCTTCATTTGTTTCTGTCTAAGAAGCTATCTCAATCTTCCAAAATGGCCTCAATAGGCGAGCAATCCTTCTATCTGCCACATTCCCAGCTTCAAGAGATCCAGATTCTCGAGAAACTACAGTCTACAGAAACCTCCGAGATATTTCGGGTTTTGTTTCATAACCTTGAATACTGTCTAAAAGTGGTTTGTAATTTGGAGTCTATATTTATAAAATTAATAAAGCTAAGATGTCAGCAGTTCCATATAGGTGACGATCCAGGTCTCGCTGACGATAGTAGAGATCTCTGCCGATATCGTTGCGAGTCTCAAGTGTATCAAGCCTTGCATGTCCGCGGTGCCTGTAGGCTAGGGATTGTACCGTACTTTTATGGTCTATTTGATTCATTTGACCCCGAAATGCTCGGCCCTGATCTTGATAATTTTGATAGCGACAAGTTCTTTCCATGCGTAATTCTGCTAGAGTATCTACCGAATGCTATAAGCTTCAAGAGTGCCAGTCTTGCTCCAGAATCTGTCAGTATGGTAGTTGACGGGTTAAAGACAATACATAGCACCGGTGTCATTCACAACGATGCGCATCCGAAAAACGTTCTGACCGTCCCCGAAACAAGATCTCAACGCGTGGTTTGGATAGATTTCGATATATCTATCGTATTCTCAGCAAAAGGCACCCGGGGGCTGCTTAATCTCAACGATGAAGCCGAATGGGAAGTAAGCATTTTTGAGAGCCGTGCTCGTAAAATGGTAGGTAGTTGCCCCTTCTATTCTGCTTATTTCAATGTGTCTGGGCGCCTATCTGTTAGCCAAAAATAGCAGAAAGGCTCTGTTTGTTCCTGAATGAATATTCAAGCAATGATGGGCGCTAGACACTAACAGCTATAAGAGCTGGGAGTGGCATGCTCTACTAAGCGGAGTACAACTGGTCATGGCAGCATTGATTGTTGTATATCATTTCTGGAAATAAGATTATTTTATACTAAAGAAGTGGACGTTAGAGTTGAGCTGTGTTGTGTAAACGGCAGTAACCACCACGTGATTCTAAAGCCCCTATGGAAGAGCTGAGGAGAGCCTGGAATGCTCCACACTTCGACGCTGTGTTTTTCATCTTGTACCCGAAAGAGGAAATCCAACTGACTCGGATTTATCAGCAAAGGGAGCCACTCACTGCCCCACGAGCTGTGATTTGACGAGGAACACTCTTGGAACTCGGTCGCTGGAGCATTTCGGAAAGAAAATGTCTCCCAGTTACACCGTACCCATCTGCCGGATCCTCATTCGAGGGTCGCCATAGATGTGGGGATCTGCCCACTTACGTCAAGAATACAGGCCTCCAGAGGCTTTATAACTACTAGATAAACCCCCTCCACCAAGGAGCTGAGTGTTGATTTTCTGCATACCAATTGACAATTGACCCCTTCCCCATTGGCACCAGTAACTTAATACTCATCATGGCACCCGAGAACATGAAGCAGTGGACCGTGCAGGGCAAGGCCAACGGCTTTGATGAGCTTGCCTACAATGATGCGCCAGTCCCCAAGGTTGGCGATAACGATGTGTTGGTGAAGTTCCACGCAGCCTCACTCAACTATCGCGATATTATTATCCCGCAAGTGCGTCGATGACTACAAAACCTCACTGTAATTGTGCTCCCCGCTAATGCGTGCTGCCAGGGCATGTACCCCTTCGCCCTCAACTTCCCTGTTGTGCCGGGCTCGGATGGAGCCGGTGAGGTCGTTGAAGTGGGCCCTAAGGTGTCTCAATTCAGCAAAGGAGACAAAGTGATCACCTTGTTCAACCAGCTGCACCAGTACGGTCCTATTGATCCAAGGGCTGCCGGATCTGGCCTGGGTGGTGTTATTGATGGTACTTTGCGTCAGTACGGCGTCTTCAACGAGAATGGCCTGGTGAAAAGCCCGAAGAACCTCACCCACCTTGAGGCCAGCACGCTCTCATGTGCCGCCCTTACCAGCTGGAACGCTCTGTATGGCCTGAAACCTCTCCAGCCAGGGCAGACTGTTCTGGTGCAGGGCACTGGCGGCGTTAGCTTGTTCGCACTGCAGGTAGGCTTGTTCTTCTATTTGTCTCCTAGCTGATTGGATTTTGGAACGGGGTATCTAACGAGATATTTATGATAGTTCGCTAAAGCTGCCGGAGCAACTGTCATCGCCACCACCTCCTCTGCTGAAAAATCGGAGAAGTTGAAGGAGCTTGGCGCAGACCATGTTATTAACTACAAGTCTGATCCCAATTGGGGCGAGACTGCTCGCAAGCTCACCCCCGACAATGTTGGTGTGGACCACATCATCGAGGTCGGTGGCAGCGGAACTCTTAACCAGAGCTTCAAGTGTATCAAGCTCGAGGGTATCATTAGCGTTATTGGTTTCCTCGGCGGTGTCGACCCCAAATCTCAGCCGAGCATTCTCGACACTCTCAGCAGCATCTGTACTGTTCGGGGTGTTTACGTTGGAAGCAAGGAATTACTGAATAACATGGTGAAGGCTATCGAGGCTAACGATATCCACCCTGTTGTGGACCCTAAGGTCTTCAGCCTTGACAAGGCTAAGGATGCTTATGAATACATGGTAAGCCTATCTGTGTTTCTCAAGGGGGTAACACCTTATGCTGACATTCTCTACAGTGGGCCCAAAAGCACTTCGGAAAGCTGGCGATCAAGATCGATTAAACGTTCTTGGACGCTCAAATACCTAATGTAACGTATATGGTTGATCAATGAGACTCTTTCAGAGAATAGAATATCCGATGAGCATAATAAACATGATTTCCAGACTAGTACTTCAATTAACCGACCTAGAGTTCTATCAACCATCGCCAGGAAAGGGCTTGGTATCTCCAGAGACGACTCGGTAGTCAATGATACTAAGGTTAGTGACGAACAACTACAAGTCTATCAGGATCTCCGTAGCAACACGTTCCCCCGATCGAATTGCGCCGTCCATGAACCCAACCCAGAAAGAAGAGGCCTCCGTTCCCGCAAAATGGAGTTTACCATGCGGTGACTTCAAGGAAGTACCATACGCCGTGAGCACACCCGGAGGGGCATACGCCACAGGCCCTCCCCTAGAAAACTGTTCAAGATCCCACCGCTGGATGACCCAGCTCTGAACATCAGCCGCTTTGGGCCCAAAGTAGCGAACCAGGTCCTCGGTGATCTCTTTGGTTATCTCACGCTCAGGCAATCGATCTAGTCTTCTCATTTCGTCCGCCTCGATAAACCCCATCATGATACCTGATGAGCCATCCTCAGGGGAGCTATCGAAAGTTATTCGTACGGCCCCAGTGTCGCTGACCACCTGTCCGTTGAGGCCGGCCTCTCGCCAGAAAGGAGTAGTATATGTAGCGAAAGCTTTTCCAATAGATCCCATTGGCATTCGTTGGGTAAGGTGATCTCGCGCTGCTGGCAGCAACGGCTGATAAGTGATACGGGATGCCAAGGGAGGAGACATGGCGATGACCACATGTTTTGCTATGACGGATCGATTATTCGAGGAGACAAGGTAGGTGTCACCTTTTAACTCAATGTTTTGGACAGGTGCATTGAAAATGATATTGCTCAGTCCGATTCTCTCGGCAAGTCTGATGGCTAGCAGCTGGGTCCCGCCCACAATACGTCGTTCCTGTGCTCCACCAGCTACATCTACGAGGCGCTCGAAGGTTCCACGTGTAGTTGCATTACCCGCAGCCGCGATATACGCAAGCGTGTACAAGAGCGACTGTTCTCGAGGCTCAGTGGAGAACACCGATTGTAGACCTTGTGTAAGCAGAAACTGGGCATCTGGATGGGGCGCTTCACGATTCAGCCAGCTTTGTACAGTCTCACTATCCCACTCGATAGATTGAGAGTGGTTCCATGGGACATTGACATCCAGCTCAGTCGCCATCGTATCTAGCAGCAAAAGTGCCCGTCCTGCCTGGGCCAGGCCTTCGGGCGAAATAGGCACATCTCCGGTCGTGAAGGTTCCATTGAATACGCTGCGTGTTCCGTTTCGGAAAAGGGTCGTATTGCCTGAATCAAACGTTTTGAAAGTCGACAAGCCAAGTGATTGTACCAGGTCGAGTGCTCTGTCCTGAGTTGGTCCCAGAAATTGAGCGCCGACTTCTACAATTCCCTTGCTTTGTAGTTGAGTATTGAGCACGCGGCCACCAACTCGGTCTCGAGCTTCGAATATCACAAAGGACTTGCCGGCGTTTGAGAGGTCTTTTGCTGTGCTTAGGCCGGATAATCCGGCTCCTACTATTGCGACGTCAACAATGGGGAAGTTCCGAGCTCCGTAGATGAGTGGGAATAGGGCCAATAGAATGATCTTGATGGCAGAGTACATATTGACAATGAGTGTTCCAAATGAATTCTTTGAAGAAGATACAACTGCGAGATGTCAATGTGTGACAAGCTTATGCTATCAATCACGGTAACCATGAGAAATACGATCCAGTGAGATAAGCAGCATATTTGTGTGGCCGTGAATTACAACCGTCACGAGGTGTGGCAGGTGATTCCATTGAGTAGACCCTTATTGTATTTGTAATCTATAAAAGACTAGCCTTCTATTGGCTATAAGAGAGGGATGAATCTGTTTCCCAAGTCACTTTTATAGATCCATTTCCAAATCTCAGCTAAGATCAGCCATTCTCAAAGCAGGATTACAAGAACTATCTGTTTATATTCGATTTTCAAGACGATCGACAGTAAATTAAGAATACTACTCACACCATATTTTCTATCGACTGCGTTTCCTTATTGCCGGGTATATTCTGAAAACAATATACCGTATTCCTAACTATGATCTATCTTCCAAGCCATAAGCCAATCCAGAAAATGAGCCGCTGAAGAGGATTGTATAATTAATCAGGGAAGGGGCAATTGACACGAGATTCCCCAGAAATTGTAGTTCTCGTCGTAGATGGGAGGTTTGGAGAGTCGCAGTTGAAGCGACTTGGCAGCACCTCTGATTTCGATCTGGCATCCTTCTCTGGTTTTCCGACGGCTGACTCTGTTGATCCCCCCGGGTTCAAGAACAATACAAGTTTTATTTCCTAGGCAGTCTGTACAAACGTACCGGTTATAAGATAAACAATTTTCAAGACCAACACATTCCAAATGCTGCCACGAATAGCATCTGGAACAACAAATACCATTCTCTTCTAGTCCACCACGCTTACCACAGCAGGGTATAGACGACTTGAAATTTTGCATCTTGACGTCCTTTAACTGGGATACCAAACTATAGTAGCACTGCTCGGCTGCAAAGGAAGTCTGCGCAAATGCTACAGCATCTCGCGGGTCCAATTCACAGAGAATCATCCGGAACACCTCAGGTGGCACAGTAAACTGCCACCATTCTCTGAGGATCGGAGGCTTTTTCCAACAGTCTGAAGTTAGAATCCGAGCTAAGGCTCGGAAGCCAGGTGAACATTGGGCTGCTGAAGAGTTGGCGAGCAGTATCAGACTGCCGCTGCTCAAGGCGGTATTATGGGAAAGCTCCACAAAGGTAACATGATGTGGTGATATAAGAATCAAGCGGATGTCCAGATGCACAAACTGGGAATTATTGATATATGATTTGGCTTTCAAGACGGTTCTGTTTATCATGGCCCCAGAGTCAACGTCTTCTTGCAGAACAACCAGATAACCGTGGAACCAATATATGTCGGCCTTGGGGTAATTCCAAGCAGGAATCGATGCGAAGGATATTGGAAGCTCGACATTGCAATCAAAAGACACCTCAAAATCCCAGGCCGCAAGACGCAGGAAAGCTATGCATAGCACATTGAAGACAGGAGAATCATATCTCCATGTCAGAGGATCATCGATATAAAAGCGCTATAGAAAGACAAAGTCTGTAAAAAATCGTCCCTGAACCTCATTCATGGAGGTGGGTATGCCAAAATCTATCCCAAGCATTCCAGAAAGCACTGGCTGAATTTGGGTCAGTTTTGCTTCACCAATACTGTTGTTGGGCGAGCATTGAGGCTGTTGAAAGAAATGTTTTAAGATGCTAGAAGACTCATAGATTCTGGAGAGATCGATCCGTACCGTCGCAGGTGCCAATAATCCATCAAGCTCATTCCACAGTGAGATCGTGAAAGTGCCAGCATCTTGATCGACAGTATATACATAATCTAGGTTGGAATGGATGGGGCTAGGGAATGGGATTATTTCCCATCCTTCAATATTGTTGGGCCTGTCATGCAGCTGTCTGATTGTTCGTAATGTGAATTCATCATGGGGAGGACTTATCCGTCCTCGCGGATGACATAGGCGATACCATGTCCCTGGAAGAGTATTTCAGAGTGACAGGTCATAAAGTACTCGGTCCACCGACCATTAATATGTAAGTTCCATAGCCCTCTACACACCATACTTGTAACCAAGTTTTGCTGTAAATCAAGGGTCTTGTTTTTCCTTTGCGTCGGGGCCTCACGTAGAAAGGAGGAAGGGAGTAGGTCGGTCTTTATCTCTCTGAGATGGGTATATGCGCCATACCCAAAGCGAGAAAGCTAAGCGGAAGGGGAAAAGCGTTCTCGAGATATATCTTTAAAAGAGGAGGTTCAAGCAGGACGTACTTCATCTGATGATCTGACTCTGCCACACTGATAATACTTTCTGAATATATATCCGATTCGGAGATTTCTGACTTTATTATTAGTAAAAGAAAGTAAAAATCAATCTTGAATTTTTTTAGTCTTCTTATTTTTGATCTCTATAGTAGTAATCTTACTATTTATCGTACCTGTGATTGGAAGAAATATAAGCCAATGATGGAGCAGAAGAGTAGAGCTAAACCTCCATATTCCCCTCACGCCACTTAAGTGGATGTGCTGCACAATGTACTGTGTACACCTCATCGCGCATCCATCACCGACTTCTCCCCTGACCTTATCTCCGTGAGTGAATCTTGGGTATATAATCGCAATAAACCCGTTCACCCTCGAATCTTCTTCGTCCACCCCAGCCAAGTCGCCTCGCAGATACACCAAATTCAATGCAGATCAACACGGGAAATGAATCAACCAACCCAGAAGTGGGCGCAGATTATAATAGAAATCAACCGCAAGCCCAATTCATTCGCCCAGCACAGATGAGCTTATTTTCTCGGGTCACTTGTCATCCTCTCTTGGGGCAAGTAACGTGCCACCAAAGAGACCAGCGAGTTCTAAGTTCCGAGAAAGATGATACAGTATGCATAAAGAATACCTTATGATAGTCCTAGCCTCTGATATTGCAATAGGTTCGATTTACTGTGGTGATAGAATCAAGCCATGCGCTTCCCGAGCAGCCATGGGAAGCTCAGATTTGGCACAACATCACGAGCCCTGAATGGAGTGCTTTCCCTCTTCAGCAAAGTTCAAGCCCAGCTGTGCCTCTCATGAACAAAAATGAACCAGAGTATAAATTTTATCGTCATGTGTTTTGGGGAGACATTCTGCTGCCGTCACATGGAGGCTGCGCCCAATTTACTGTCCGGTACAGAGTCAGTCAAGACCACGATTGGCAATGGGCGAATCAACAGCAGAATACCAAGGACGGAGAACTAGTATTTACTGCAAAAGAACCTGAGCAAGAAAATATCAAATTGGCACAGCTTTCTCTAGCATCAGCAAAGGAGGGGTTCAGCAAGTATTTCGATGGCCTCTCGCCTGACCTCAAAGTCGAGTCCCGCAAAAGTGAAGCCCCTGGCTCAGCCTTGTGGCATATCTCTGGAAAGGCTGGTCCCGCCCAGGATGGTCAGTCTGGACTCACTAATGTCATACTTGGAGTACCTTCTCGGACAATCTTTTACTTTGCTTTAGTCAGGGTATGGACTCCGTGGCTTGGACCTAGACACGGACGAGGAAAGTTTAGAATCACAGAAGACGCTATTCTATGCTCGTTCCTTCGAGAGAACGGGGAGCATGTAGTGCTTCTGGCTGTTTCGGGCATACATAATGTTTTGACCGTCCTTGGGTCCGGTGATAATGGTGAAGTAGTGATCAAGTCGCAGAATGATAACGCTACTGCATCAGGTCTTCAAGTATTGGTATCTACAGCAACCAACTTTGAGGTAGCAACAAGTGCAGTGATTTATGAGGCACGGAAACTGGTTCGGCCTTATGACGCAGAGACTACTGATCGCATTCCAACCCCCGTCTCTCCTCCTGGGGACGATGTCGTACTGGTCGAAAAGGATGCCGAGGCACAATGGTTATCTGAGTGGTATGATGGCCTGACCTACTGCACATGGAATGGCTTAGGGCAGGATTTAACGGAAGCGAAGATTTTGAATGCTCTTGATACACTGAAATTCCATGGAATCAACATCTCTAACCTTATAATTGATGATAATTGGCAAGACTTAGACAATGAAGGTGATTCCCAATTCAAGCGGAGATGGAAACAGTTCGAGGCCAATCCAGATGCGTTTCCACGAGGGCTGAAGAAGGCTGTAGAGGCCATCCGCCGAAAACATCCAAACATCCAACATATCGGCGTGTGGCATGCCTTGCTCGGATATTGGGGTGGTATCTCACCCGACGGTGACATATCTAATAGATTCAAAACAAAAGAAGTGAAGATCAAAGATCCAGCGGCGGGAGGTCCAATTGCCAAGGCATTTGAAAAGCAGTCGTTACTTGCCATCCACCCAGATGATGTTCAACGATTCTATGATGAGTTCTACAGTTATCTTGCCTCTACTGGTGTCGATGCTGTGAAAACCGATGCGCAGTTCTTTCTTGACTTGTTGAAAGACCCAGGGGATCGGCGGAGTTTCACACGGGCCTACCAGGATGCTTGGTCCATATCCTCTCTGAGATACTTCGGGACAAAGGCTATCTCGTGCATGTCGATGTTTCCTCAGGCTATTTTCAATTCACAGCTACCCACTAACAAGCCGACTATTCCACTACGGAATTCCGATGACTTCTTCCCAGAGGTGCCAGCGTCTCATACATGGCATGTCTTCTGCAATGCCCATAACGCACTTCTTACCCGCTACTTGAATGTCTTACCTGACTGGGATATGTTTCAAACAAGTCATCCATACGCCTCTTTCCACGCAGCTGCACGATGCGTTTCCGGCGGCCCAATTTATATTACCGACGAACCGGGAAACCATAACATTTCCCTCATTAACGAGATAACAGCCCCGACCACTCAGGGTACTACAGTTATCCTTCGGCCTAGTCTAGTAGGCCGCACCATGGATATGTACCATGATTACAGCGCTGGCCAGGTACTGCGGGTGGGTACCTATACTGGCTGGGCCCGAACTGGAAGTGGGATTCTGGGCCTCTTCAACGTTTCTGATCATCGTAGAACTACTTTGGTGTCTCTGCAAGAATTCCCGGGTATCCATGATGACTCTGATACGAAATACATCGTCCGATCTCACACAACTGGCACCATAACCGATCTCATGAGGCCATTCGACAGAAAGGCACTCGTCGGAGCTGTGTTGGAAGATAAAGGCTGGGAGATCTTGACCGCATACCCCACTCAGGCCTTTACTTTGAAATGCAAAAAGCTTAGTGACGCGAGCGAACGGAGTCCTACGCACGCTTCTGTATTGGGACTGCTCGGAAAGATGACCGGTGCAGCTGCCATAGTGAGCTCAGATATCTACGTGGAGGCGAACGGGCGTCTCCGTTTCGATATTAGCCTGAAGGCACTTGGTACACTTGGTGTTTATATATCTGACCTGCCTGACTGGAGCATTGAGGATGACCTTATGGTCACAATCCTTGGTTATCCTGTACCACGGAAGACTGTTTGGAAGGAAGGGGATGGTGAAAAGACTAAAATACTGGCTGTGGACATTCTGACGGCATGGAGGGAGATGAAGTTGAAGCCGGGATGGAGCAATGAGGTTATTGTGCAGGTTTTCTTGGGTTGATTGCATATACAGACAGGATATAGCAGACGAAAGTATCCATGATCTGATTCGTTATATTGGTACTAGAAGAGTCTAAATATTTCAAATGAAGGTACACATTTTCTTTCCAAATGCTCGTCTCTTATTATGTAACAATTTCCTATCTATATCATGTAAGACTCACAAGTAGAGTAATTTAGGACTCATTCCAAAACAGCCCTCCACCCCCGTCTGGGCACAAAATCCGCCACGCCCTCATCCTCCAAAACATCCATCCCCAACCTCCCAGTAACAACACTCCTTTCAACTTCAGGTCCCCGAACACAAAACGGCACAAAACCTAACAACCGCCCCGTCGCAGGATCCCATTTCCTCGCCCACATCTTCCCACCAGGTCCAGACCCAGCCTTAACCACGAACCCCGAATTCACCCGGTCAAGAGTGACAAACCATCTCCGTTGATGAACTGAGCCAATAGAGTTAACAGCACCAGGATATGCGTTGTTAGTCCGAATTTGCTCGTCTATGTCATCGTCTTCATCCGAGTGTTCCCCACCGGGAGTCTTAGACGCAAATAGAGTTTCATTCGAAACGCCAGGAGCCGGCGTCCCCGTTGAATCACTCTTAGAAGGAGGTGGCGAGGATCCAGAGGACGAGGTACTAGGCCCTCGTTTAAGGTTTGGTATCGTTCTACGACGTTGTTTTCGGGGTGTGGTGGGGTTTCTTCTGAAGTCTCTATCTTTGTCGAGACGAAGGATGATAGTGTAATTTTGGGGGAGTTTAGTTCCATGGAGACGCAGGCGGATCTTGCGCTGATTTTGTTAGTGATTTGGGATGAGGGAATTAATCTCTTAGGAGCAGGCGTGTCAGGGAACATACGTTGTGAAACGCTTGGCGGAGTTTCTCATTATCGGTTTTCGAGTCTACAGTTGAGATGGATCTATCGGATGAGATGTCGGAACGGGAGTCGTCTGTTTCAGGCAGCGTTTGTTCGGGTCGGTAGGGGAGGATTTCGTATTCTCCTGTGTCCCAGATGATCATGCTTCCTGTTCGGGTGGATGCGGTTTCGATGAGATGGTTCTACGGGTGTTCTTTAGCTTTGACAGCGTGAGATGAGTAGATATAGAGATGGGGGTAGGTAGAGAATACAAACCCATAAACAATGTACCCTTGTCTCCGTCGCATTCCGGTTCATTCGTCGGCTGTTAGGGTTACCCGGTAATCCATACATGATGGACCAGCTAACAGAACTGGAGCCCGAGAACTGCAGCCGGAGATCATAATGCGGTCCGGCAATGGGGTGGTCATGTTGATGGATAACGAAGTGTCTTCCTTCTGGAGACTGGTTGCGCTGGTACAGAGATACCCAGTCGGGGATCTGCAATCGAGGCGATTGTGATACTGCAGGACGGGCGAATTGACTGAGTCGCGAAGAGAAGATGGATAGGTGGTCTGTGACTTTCACCTGGCCGGCTTCGATGGCGGCTAGATTGTGGTGCTCTTGATTGGAGGATGCTTCTGCTTCTTGCGCTGAGGAACTTAAGTTTGATGAGGTGTTACTCGAATGTGTAGCCCTTGCTGTGGACCTTTTCCTGGGAGGAGATACTGGCGCATCAAGGCTGGAGAGTTTGGGGATATCCATGGAAGGCTGTGAGATTGGAGGCGAGGTCTGTTGTGAATCACGATAGCGCTTCATGTTTTAGCAATTCCATGTGCTTGGAGGGGCTTGAGGAAATCTTGGGGCTTTGGCCCTATACTAGATGGATTATCGTATCTTGCATGCGAAACAGCAAGATGAGGTTCTAGACTTATAGTTCCGGCTTAGTCATGCCTTGTACTGACCTTGGACTCGCCAGTTCACAGACTGCTTGCAGGTTCAAACCAGCAGGCCAACTACTAATATTACATGTTCTCGGTAATCGGGCTGGCTGGAAGGCGTGTATTTATGCATGAATGGCACTGAGTGTGTCATAACTGCATACAGCTTCGCCTCAGCCCCTCATTGTGAGTTAGCAAGTTGCGGCCCAGCAAAATCCACCATCAACCTCACGGTAGATTCTCTACTGATTCACACCTTCTGAATAACCAACTCCACCCCTCTGTTCAAATATGCGACTGCTGAATACCCGCACTCTGCAATTGACAGAATTCGTAGATTTTATCCCTCCGTATGCGATTCTGTCGCACACATGGTCACCGAAAGAAGTCTCCTTCCAGGAAATCCACGCGGCCGAAGCACGGCACAAGCGTGGATACCAGAAAATCGCGAAGTTTCGCGAATAAGCGCTTACAGATGGGTTAGAGTATGCGTGGGTTGACACCTGCTGCATTGACAAGTCAAGCAGTGCTGATCTTTCTGAAGCCATCAACTCTATGTTCCGGTGGTACGCGCGTGCGCATGTATGCTATGTTTACCTTGCGGGTGTTGAGGGCCCGTACAGGAAGGACGCGAAGACCATTCTTCTGACATACACGCCGGACGGTGCCGCGAGTCGATGGTATAGCCGAGGCTGGACACTCCAAGAACTTTTGGCACCATCAAATATTATCTTTTATAACCGGGAATGGCAGCGGATAGGGACCAAGCGTCAGCTGCTTACAGAGATATCCGATATAGCAAGCGTGGACGAGGTGAATTTAGTCAAACTCAATCTTAAGCCCACCTGTATAGGGCAGAAGATATCGTGGGCCTCGCGGCGAAAACTACCAGAATAGAAGATATGGCGTACTGTCTCCTTGGTCTATGTGGAGTGCATATGCCTCTTCTCTATGGCGAAGGGGAGAATGCTTTCCGCCGTCTCCAGTAAGAGACCATCAGAACTTCAACCGATATGAGCATTTTTATCTGGAATGGATCGTCCCAACCCTGGGGGATCCTTGCCACACCCAAACCCTTCGCTCCTATCTGAGATATGGGTTAACGGACACTGATTATGTGATGGCTGTTTTGGATTCTGTGATCATCTCTGGTCGGTCGAAGGGCCGCTTGATTACTAGGATTCTTTTAAGGGAATCAGATTCGGGGAATTTATTCTATCGTGCTGAAAAAGATGGTTACTTTCAAATTGACACGTATCAATTTTCTCATAGCCAGGTAGAGCAAGTGTCAGTGTTGATCGCTTGCGAGGACGAGTTGCCCGGTATCTGGATGCATAACTACAATGATCTATACTTCGTTCAGTTCGTGATCCGACCATCAACTTCACTTCAAAGATTCATGCATTTTGACGCAGACCATTTCGGTCTGCAAATCAGCCGGTATTGAAGATACCTTTTCCTTTCGAGAAGGAGGCCTCATCGCCCTGGAACTTCTGTATGAGGGATTGCAGTGCGTCATCACGTTTAAGAGAGCGTCAGACATACAGTGCGCCATCATCCTAGAATCTAATCTGGAGTGTGCCATTCCAGAAACGCAGATGCAAAACGCCTCATACACAGCTCCGCGCTGCGAGTAAGTATGAAATCCAGCCCCTTCGTACGTACCTTAAAGGCCGGCTCCTAAATTTGTGGGGCTTGGAAATCCCGAACGAACTTCAGATCGCGATTCAACTTGCGTTTCCTCCATGCCTCGTGGTCCATGCCGGATCTCTCGCAGTCTAGATTTGTATCACAAACATATATCTCCAGACAAGGTCTGTCTACTCCCCCTTTTCTTTCTCCAACATGCTCTACTCTGTTTACTCTATTTTATTTTATTTTATCTTATGCTTAATTTTGCTTTTTTTTTCTTTCCGCCGACCCGTCAAAATAGTTCAGCCCCCGATACTCCTTGTAGTCCTCGTCCCGTACCATTTGGAAAGCCACAGTGGGTACGGACCCACGAACCCTAAGTCATGATAGGAAACCGCTGATCCACGACCTTGTTTTTGTTCAACACTAGCACGTTTGACAATCCTTTGGCCAAACTTATTTACAAATAGTCTACCGAGACCCTTGTTATCACCTGTGAACCGGAGGAGCTGGAGGCATTTATTAGTCAACCGTAGGCTCGGCTCCACTGCAGTTCTTCGGACGAGCTCGCAAACAATGCCGTCGATTGCAGATCGTATCGCAAAATAGATCCTTCGTGAACAGATCAAGATGCTTGCCAAGCATGGTCACTGGCATCGGTGACCTGGCAGGGCTGCTGGCTCTGGGCCCCCTTTCAGCTGGGCCCCGTCTCGTCCTCTTTGCTGTGTTTGGTCTTGGTTCACAAAGGCTATTCAGCCGATATACGGAGGAGAACTGTATATAAACTGATCCATCCCTGCCATTCCACGCACTTCCCTGGTAGAACCAGTATTTTTTCTCCCGCACGGATCTCACCCATCATCATCATGCGTTTCTCACCCTCCCTCGGCCTCACCGCGACCCTCGCAGTCTCCCTCTACAGCAGCCTCACCGCAGCAGACACCTACGATGGCGGCTGCAAGGGCGACAACCCAGTCAAACTGCGCATCGGCAACGGAGGCGCCGGCCAAAGCGGTCTCGTAAAAGGTAGCACCAGTAGTACCGTACCTGCATACTACATATCGTTCCCCCCCTCTCCTCCCTCAACCTCCCCATAACCCTAACGCAACGCACCACCCACTAACACACCCACCAGAACTAGCCACGCACTTCATCAAAAACCAAACCAACAACTGCCAAGACACCAGCAAAGCCTTCAGCGTAGAATGGGTCACTGGCGACACGACGGAGACCATCAACAACCTGAAAGCCAAGAAGGTAGATGTCGGGATCACATACCACAAGACAGCGGAGCAGATCGCGATCAACAACGGGTTTGCCTCGGGCTGCAAATACAAGGACGAGAACAGCACGACGCCATGCTTCGGCGGCGACGACGACTGCACGGACTACGAGGAGCGGCCGTGCTACTCCTTCCGCGATCACTTCTACCTGGCCGGACCCAAGAACAACACCGCCGATATCCAGGACGAGGATGATATCACGGAGACGTTCTCGAAGCTGTACAATGCCGCGGAGAACGGTACCGCGCGGTTTCTGAGTCGGTTTGATAAGTCGGCGACGAATATTAAGGATTCAGAGTTGTGGATTGCGATTGGGCAGGTAAGTTTTTTTTCTTTTTTTTTGGTGGGTTGGAGAGTGTGTGTGTGAGGGAGGATGCTAATGATGTGGTTCATGAAAGGTGCCTTGGGCCATCGCCTACTCCAAATGGTATCACCAGTACATGGACTACCCGATCCAGGCCTTGACTGCCGCCATCAAGCTTGGGGAATACACCGTCACCGACCGTGGGACGTACCTCACGCTCAGCAACACGGACAAGGATCTTGCAGACCAGCTCGAGATCTACAAGCGCGGCGATGAGTACGAGGAGCTGCTCAACCCGGCCGACATCATCACCTCCAAGGACTCGGAGAACAAGGAACTGGCGCGGGACTTCGTGCAATGGGTCCTCAGTGGCGACGGCCAGGATGTGATTGCCAACTTCCACAAGGAGGATGGATACTGTCTGTACAAGGGATTCCCGACCCATGATGGTGAGGATGTTGAGGCTTCAGACTGCAAGTGGGAGCTGAGCTAGATGATGGTGTGGTTTGTGGTGGATGGTGTCTAATAGCTGATAACATGTCTAAGTTATCTGGATGGGGGACACGTAGATGCGGATATATATATATATATATATATATGGAATAATCTTAATCTAATGATATATCACAGTGCACTTTTCGAGATGGCAGGCCGTTGCCACTATTTCTGTTGATACTAATAACCTCCTCATATTGCGAGCTATATTTGTTGGTAAACGGAGTCTTGCGTAGTCTCTCTCTCTTAGAGTCAAGAGTAATTTACGTCTGAAATGAAATGCTGGAGGTTTCTCGATCATACAATTTGAGAGTCCCTATACAGCACTTCAGAGTTAGATACAATCGGAGTCTAAGAATTACATGAAAAGAAAGTCAACTTTCAGGACGTAACTGTCAGCCTCTTCATTGATACACGCAAAACCATCATATAAAATGAGCGGACAGTGGACATCCAGCCTCCCCTCTCCCCCTCCCCCCCCCAAAAGCGAGAATAAGCAAAACAAAAAATGAACAAAGGCAAAGGACAAGGTGAAACGTGGCTAGTAGTCGCCAGTTGGTGCTCCCTTAAGAGGAATATGCTGGCCATGAAATCCAAATCCCACCGGCCCGTTAACATGGGCCCTGCCCAGTTCTTTCAATGTATGAGCATCAAGGCAAAGCAGATAGCTTTTACCTGAGTACCCATCTAGAACCACACTGAGGAGGACCCCGTCGTCTTCTTCTAAGCCATCCGGACGGGGAATAAAAATCGGCTCTCCGGGAGATTGGGCGTGGTCATTCCACAGAAGCGTTTCCATGGTTTCGCTGTCGAATTTGATTATTCCATCGAAGAAGGTGGATTCGCCACAGTCAGTTATGGCGTACGTGTATCGGTGCTTCTGCGTGACCAACTTTGGATTCATAGTTGGCAACTCGGGAGAAAAGGCTTTGCATGACATCCACTCGGCTGCCGCAGTCTTAACCTCGGTGATAGGGCTGGCGGGGATATTTGAAAGACGGAAGCGGGCAAAATCCGAGCGGGAAGTGTCTTGCTTTAGCTGGACGTGAGCTTTCGCTTCGACCGATGAGGAAACGAGCTTCTCATAGTATAAAGCATGCAACACATCGGTGTTATCGAATCTAACGAGTTCTGCTACGATGTCCACGCCGTTGCCGCCTACCGAAGGTTCTTGCCAGGCATTGACCGTATGGAAGCAGAAGAACGGAGGGCTCTCGTATGTGGCGACGAGCCCTTGGCCTTGGGTGCGGTCCACCACATACCACTTGGTAGGCTGGGATGCATCAAATGGCTGGATGGCTTCCATGAAGCTGCCTTTCTCGAGCATGGTGGGATTGACGTGAGAGTTCCACACACAGAGAATAACATAGTCCTTTGAGAGAAACAAGGAATGGAGATATGCAGGTGTTCCCTCGAACGTAGCAAGAATTGTAGTTTTCCCTGTTGAGGCAGACACATGGAAGACCTGATAGGTAGAAGATTTACCAAAAGCGAGATTGAAATTATAAACATCTCCAGTTATAGGATCAGAACGCGCGTGGGATGCCGACAAAAGCCCATCCAGGTCAGGATGCAGATCCTTTTGTGAAGCCAATCCGACAGGTTCAAGGGTCTCCGGGTTGAGCCTTTTGTAAGAGGCGGAATCTGTCTTTGCATACAGAGTTTTTATCCCTGAATAACCGGTCCAGCGCCCGCTACTCTGCTGGTTCTCGTTCATGGATTTATCAAGCCCAGGCATATTGACAGAGAGCGTCACACCGACGTTGGCTGAGGAGGGATCAGGGTTAAACTCACTCTGGGCCTTCTGATATACTGTCTTGCAAGGGTCACGCTTCTGACCAAAGCTGATTTTCCCAAGGCAGCCAGTCTTTCTTGCTTCCTCAATCAAGAAGTCCGTCGAGAAACGGGAATTGTAGAAGACTCTCAGGGAAGAGTGGGCAGTATCTGGCGCAAGAAGTTGAAATCGATGAGTTTCGCTGAAGCCATCGAACCAGTGTGATACTTGAAATGTCTCCCCATTCTCTCTGTCAACCTTATATTTGCCTGGTCCCGTGCGATAGAGCACACCCGCAGCATAAGAGGGAATACGGCCAGTGACGGAGAGTTCTATAGGAGACCTCTCTTCGTAGTTGGCGTCAAACTGCCTGTGGTCAGTATGGATATCAATAGTGCAAATAGTCCCACTACTACTTACACCTCGGTCATTGGGCCAATTGTTAAAGTGAACCTGGGACTCTGTAATACTCGTTGTAATAGCCATATTTTCCTTTCTTTCTTTCTTTCTTTCTTTCTTTCTTTCCTTCTTTCTTTTGTGCAAATAACAAGATGCTTCAATATGTGTAATAAGAGAATTGAAGTTCAAGTAGGGAGGAACCTAGACAGGAAAAGATAATGGCAGGTGAAGAACCAATCCTTAAATATTGAAGATGACCTCCAAGGGTTGCAATAAATGATTAATATTCAATCGGCTAATGCCGTGGTAAAGTTCTCCGGCGTTGGCTGTGGAGGTAATCCGTCAGGTCATGAGTGTGGAGATATGACGATCGTATCCACACCTCATTCCCCAAGGCTACTTGGAAGCACGGACGCCCGTAATAATAATAAGTGATTACATTGCAGATGTCATTATTCGAGGGGTGTTCACATGGTATCATTGCAGATTCTAAGAAAAGAAGAAGAGAAAAGGAGCCAAAGAGGTCAATGCTCGCAGAGTTCATCGGCATGACAATAAACGCAGGGACAACCCCAAGCATTGAAAGACGCCAAGCAAGACGCAACGTACATTCCTTCTAGACATAATCTTTGGGTTTACCTCGGCGAGTTGGCTTTGTCTAGTTGTCACGTTTGTGTAAGACCCGAATAACCCTGGCAGACCCAAGCATTGTTCGCAATTAACGTACGCTATTGAAGCCGTCCAGGGTTCGGCATAGATGGTACTCTCCCTGAGCTAACTAAACGGCCGTAGGCTTCAAACCAAGCGTCTCTGCCTGGGTAGAACGTCTGGAGCCCAAGGTCCCAGGTTGATTGGTTCAAGCTACGGTTGTCGCCCGGTTGGCTTTGTTCCTGACTCGAGTGGCTGGATCCACGTTGTAAGGTCATTTCCTCACCTTGGTGGAGACGCTGGTAAGTGCATATTCGGCCGCGGGTGCAGCACTCCGAGCACGGAAGCTCTCCACTACATGACTTTTTCGCTTTTGCACAGCCATCGCACGCGTGCTTTTCTTTGCCACCATGGCGTGGTTCTGGTATACGCTGGCCAGATTCTATCCGAGCGGAGCATGACTTCCAGTGGCGCCGCAAGGCATCCCTGTAGAGTAGTCTGCGTCAGCATCGCTAGAGTTTACCTAAAAGCCCTAAATGCAGCGAGAGCCAAGAACGTACCCTCGTTTATATGGCGAGCCACAAAACTCACATTGATAGGGCCTTTCTGATGTGTCTTTTTATGTTTAGCCAGCTACGTAGTTAGGGAAAGTGAAGGTGGGTTCACGTACGTGTAGCTATATGGCGTTTGAGATGATCGTATCGCTGAAAATCGGAGAAGCAAAAGTGACATGACCATAAACCGTTCAAGTTTCGGTGCTCCACACCTGCTGTGTTCCGTGCCTCATCCGGTTTGCTTCGTATCATGATTGGTGATTTATAAAGTAACCGACTTGATAGGAGTCCTGAGTACTTCGGAGGTACGCAGTATGGATAGACCGGGGAGGGAACCCGCGACTAAAAGCATGGAGCCTTCTGGGTCGATGATACTTAAAAGGGAACAATTGCCTGTAGGGACTGAAGGATTAATCCAATAATAGCCGAGGAAGATGTGGTTCAGCCGATCACACACAATGCAGATATTACGAGGGAGATAATGTAGTGGAAGAGAGATGGGGCGATCATGTTGGCTACTAAACATTAAACAGCCCGGCGGCATTCCTCCACATCCGAAACCCTATCTGCCTTCCTCCCATGTGATTGGTCATCGCCCCGTGACACCGCTGGACCCTCCACAATACGAAGTTACCTCTTTGGGAAGCCTTTCAGCCTCAGGCATCGTTCACCATTCTCTGATCAAGACCATGCATTACTTGTTGATAATGAGCATTGAGAGCTCATAACATTCATCGACCTCACTTAGAGGTTTAATAATGTTTCAGATATCAGCGTGGTTTGCCTCACCATGAAACAAGAACGGCTGCTTTCTTCATTAAGTACTAATATAACTACCACATAAGCTAAGAATTATTGCCCGTAACTGCTCCCCAAATATATGCTGCCCAACTTCCTAATATAAGCAGGACCAGGGCACCAAAGCAGCATAGCGAGATCCACCAGCTGCGACGTGCATGTGTTACTAAGCTGCGTTCCCTCATACGGTCGATAATCTCAGGGCCATAGGTAAGCCTCTTTTTTCGAGTCCATTGCAAAAGGCCCAGTTCATCGGTCAACGTGGCTCCAATAAAAATGGCCAGCCCAACTACTACGCTGCACGCTGCGAGAAAAAGATATACCCGAACCGCTCGGCGGTACGAATCATTATCAGCGTCTTGGAGCGCCCCCGTAATTATTCGCACGATGATATTCATTCTGCCAAGCGGGTCAGTCGAGGTCTCGTTGATACGGATTATTATAAACGTACGCATTATTCATGGTCACTTTAATGGCGTATGCAGATCCAAACACGGATTGGTGCCAAAGAGAAGTACGGATGCCGTCGATAATGGTGGTTGGGCCCAAGGCAGATGCAATGGCATATATGCCAAACGCTGCACCAGTACCTGCTTCGGACGAGGCAAAGTTCACTAACGTCATGCATAGCAGCATACCGGCTCCGCAAACACACACTGGTTCATAGTGAGCTTTGTGAGTTGCAAGATGTGTTCACCCATTTGTACTTACTAACAGTTGCCCGATTTCCAGCAATGTCGATGAATGCACCCAAACAAGGCACTAGAAAGAATCCTATAGAAAATTAGCATGGCTATAGTAGAGATGTCTGGGATTACCTACCAGAGTACTGCGATAAGGCACTATACCAGCCAGCCTTGATCGAGTCTACGTTGAACCGTTTCTCCGCGAGTTCGGTTGCATTCTGACTGAAGACGAGGGCAGCACTTGTTTGAAACAATGAGAAGGCCAGAATACACCAAAACATCCATGGCAGTTGAAAGATCTTCTTGAGCTCAAACTTTTTGTTCTTCTCAGTCAGAACTTCTCGGGTCGCCTTGTCCTGCCGACCCTGGTAGTGTCGATTGCAGTAGCGGCTGTAGAGCCAGAAAACAACGGTTGCCGCATTGGTGAATAGATTCATAAACACCGACGTCCAATACACCCAGGCAAAATTGCCAGTGTTCTGTCCAATGGGTCAATAAAGCTTTAAATATAATTAGGGGACAATGCGTACTTTCGCAATTGGATTTGCTGTCGATTTACCAACAAAACCGCCAATCTAAATAGGTCAGCTTAGCCCTTTTCCCTATCGCAAATAACTGAGGAGAGATATACCTTCCGCATGGCGAGTTCGAGTCCAAGCGTTGAGGCAAAGCCATTGCTAGGGGGAAACCACGACGAGAACATTTTGTATTGCGCAACTTGCGTTGCGATATCGCCCAGCGCCAGAATAACTCTTCCTCCGACCATGAAATTAAACGACCGAACAGTAGTCGCGGCGGCAACTAGAATAGACCCGATCGTGTAGACGACATTTCCGTAGATAATCATTTCTAAGTTAATCAAACGGATATTAGTTCGCGCTCCTACCACTAGATCAAGCACAACTCTACTAACCGGCGCCTCCCACTCGGTCAGTGACAATGCCACTGCCCAGCATGAGCAGGGTCACCATGAAGTCTTCGCTTGCTTCGAGGAGAGAAAATTGGGTATTCGAGATGTGCATTTTCTGCATTGACATAAGTGAGGTCATGTTTGTGTCGACAAGTGCTGTGCTGGAGGTACATACCTTCTTGATGGTGCTTTTCATAGCACCTGTAACGCCAGAGCTCCATGACGAGCCAAAACTAATACAGGAGATGAGCAAGACCGCGATCAGCTTAGCCATCAGCGGTGGTGGCTGTTTTCCATCTTCATGTTCGTCGGTTTGCTGGTCCTGAGCCGGTGACGAAGGTTTAACTGGTTCGTCAACTGTAGCAGTAGCGATCGGCTTCTCGGGAGCTTCCATGGTAATATTCAAGCTTTTTTTCACCTAGGGTGTGGTTCTCCGCTTGAGTTGAGAGCCAGGGGAACTCGAATGATGCTCTGGACGTGGAGGAATTGAGTGAACGACGAGGGGGGCATGACGAATCGAATAAGTATTTATTTAGATGTCCCGGAATGTGGCGTGGCAGTGAGCGGCCAAAATCCGTTGGGTAAGTTTATCAGATTAGATATTAGTGGGCTTGGGAAGAATAGCTTTGACCAGATAGAGTATGCCCCCGGTGTGTTAATGTAGAAACATAAGGGAGAATGATTGGCCCTAAAAGTTTTAAGAAACCCCCAGGTTGATCTAGTGTGGGAATTGGCTCCACTGATTGGTATTGTAGTGACCTAAAAGAGAGGAGGAACCCGTTTGATTGATAAGATTAAGCGCACGGAAAGTGTCCGAAAGCCAAATAAACAACTTGGTAGTGGGGGTGTTTTTCTTTCCTTTTCTTTTCTTTTTTTTTTGTCTCAACCAACTTGAAAGCACGCGTCCTCGGTCAGTTCACGGAGTTGACTTGCCTTGTCAAGCTCAGCGATACTCACTAAAACCCAACGGTACGAGCAGACTAGCATACTGAGCTAGTCTTGATTCTTCACGGTGTCATTGCACAGACAACCTTACAGGATGTTCAGCCGCCAGCGGCGTTGAATGACCTTTTAAGACATCGACCCCATTCAGCCACCCTACGCAGTCCCCACACTAGCTCCTAAAATCTAACAGGGCGAGGGATCCCAAGATACACTAGGGAGTAGGGATCCAAAATTCAGCGGGCTCGTCAAGCCGATAAAACCCGGTTCCTGTACCGGTCCACGTTCCAGATCCACGTGCAAGATTTCACCGATCGTGATGCATTCTGATGCATTCTCCACGTGGTGCTTCCACCCGTGTGACATGCCTGGGTGTGAGTAAACTCAATTCTAAAGCTTTCTCCGGCGTGTATGGTATCGGCGATCATATCAGATTCTCACCTGGTTTTAAATGCGCAGATCAACTCTGTCCAAGGCAAATGGTAGCCCTATAGGGCTATATGTATGGGTTTCACCTATTGAAAACTCGACCTCAGCGATAAAAAGGTCATATTTTGCCATTCGAAATAGCTTCTAACTGTTAAACCCTACAAGTTCGGAATGCCCGTCCGCAGAACATGCCCAGCTTTCTATATTATCAATTGCTATTCGGAGCTATGAAAGAACTTATGCGGACGTTAATCTTTTTCGAGAAATCTCTCCCGAGCAGTGAGTAAAAATATTATATCATCGTTACCTGTGCAAAAACGGCCCTGCATTGCATGTGGAGCCGAGCGTAGGTAATTGATGAGGCTCCGCTGCGGTTCTGGAAGAGCTCCGCCCCTATGACAATAACCCCGATAAAAAGCCGAGAAGAGTTTCAAGCAACCCAACGCGAAGGCCTACATCGGGGACAATTGATTCATTCTTGGATACTCTGTTAAGGAAGCTATCGTCATCTTCTTGGTCCCATGGAGAGAATAGCACCTAGAAACTGGTGTTTGTGTGAGGCTATGTAAGTGTGTAACGTATAGCAGTGAAGCAGTACAATTACTTGGAAATGCTCAAGAGTATGAAAATTGCCATCTAACTGGGATACCTGCTAGCGCATCCATCGATTGTGTCTAATACTACATTCATAATTATTGCAAACCAGAGTGTAATGAAAAAGGCTCTGGTAGTGTCAAACGGTAACTCGAGTAATCAGAATGGTATGTAGGACTTCTTGCATGAGATCAATACCACAGGGCCCCTTCATACCCATCTTTGTACGACCACGAAGTGTGGATATTAGGTAGAATGATGTGTCTTGTCCATGCTGCTATCCCTCTCGATATCAACCACCTCGGTATGATTAACTATTGTTAGCACCAGAAACGTTGGTGTATGACCCAGGGTCAATTCCTAAATGAGCTGCAGTCTGATTAACCTAACTCTGGAATACCACTGTGCTGACTTCTTACAAATACAGAATGTTAGATCTCATCCACCTTCGGATTCTGGTAAGCTTTACAATTACGGAGTATAGCCATACGTCAGTTTGGGTTTGCTCGTGATTCGACAAGCTTAATCGAGGGAAAGTGAACTCAATATTGTAACTGCTACGAATCCTGATGCTCTACGACGTGCGAGGTGCTGGTACAGCCATCTGAATGTTTGACATTCATATCAGAGGCGCTATCATCTGTCTCTCAAACATTCGTTTACTAGCTATGTTAGTGTTCGAACTAGGCCTTCTTTAGGCAGTAGAGGTAGAGTGGAAGGCGCAATAGGGGTGGTTCGGATGCACTTGGGGACAGATCCGACTGGGAATAAACAATGGGAGGACTTCGGCCATTGCAAGAGAATATTCCAGTCTGAGGTAAACTCCGATGCTGACCATGGCACTTAATATGAGCTTTTACTAACGTCCATGATGATATCCCACAGCTTCACTATGAGCAACCTCGAAGTACTAGAAAAGTGTGCTGGATTGCTACCTGGGTTCTTGGCTTCCCACCGATATCGAAGTGCCGATTTAAACGTGGATTGGGGATCAGATAGCTCTTCTCTTGGCCCCCTATACCATGCTATCAAATCACAACGGCCTATTCTCAGGATGGTCGGTCTAGAATCAATGTCATGTACATCGACTGTGCCTATAATAGAATCCTTCCACAGAAGGGTACCAATGAGACAATGACTCGTATTGTGTTAGTTGAATAAGGGCCCACTTACACATAGTATAGGCGTGAATGGGTAGCTTAGTGAGTAGAAAGCTTCTCCATATCCTTCGTTTCTACTTTGATAGTCTTTCCTAAATTACATACATCTATTCTATTCCCAGTCAGGAGGTGCGCAGTAGCCTTTCAGCTAAACTCTCCCAATAATCACACAAGCATAAGGTTTTGAGGCTTCATGTCGACAGATAATAATCTTCGCTCTGTGATGTGGATTAGAAACCTGATCTGAAATAATACGCCGTACGTACCAGTCATATAAACCCGATCTGCCGGCGACCCACCTTTGCATTTTTCCAGGAAAGGACAGCCCCGACTTCCATCGTCCATTATCAGTGGTGTATTATTGTTCATCTCGTTATGTCTCATTGCGAGTGCGAAATGTTCCTAACATACAAGAGATCATGTCTCGAGCCGGAGGGTTCGTCATTTCGATGCAAGAGTCTGCGTCATGTAGATATCATGATGGCCCAATCCAGATCACACATACGACGACTGAGTCAGGTAGAAAGATGTGCACCCGGCGAGGCAAAAGGACTTCTGAGTCGGTATATCACATCGCTTTCCCCGCTTGGAGGTTGTCGGATGGACGAAGATAGTTCAATCCATCCATTTCTGCCTTGATCCGCCTTCCTGTTACGGTATGCGGCGCAGTGAACAAGCAGCTCGAGCGAACTTTCTTCTCCCGGTGATGTGAAACAAATGGTTCTCCCACTGGCATCGGGCGAATCACTATTATATCAGGGCGATTATGTTGGAATAAGGTTTGGGAGTATGGCTACGAGTCAGTAATCGCCCATCTGATTGCCGCCTTATATGTTAGGACAAGTCTGTGCGCCTTCCAATCGTAAATTCTCGCAAGTCGATGACGAGACTCTCGTATTCACTTGGACAGATCCCCTGTATGGAGTATGCCAAGGCTTTATTGGCGACGGGGTTACTTCCTCTCTGTTGCCTTGTTGTGAATGATGGGAATAGCCTCAACGTTTGATATGGTCCGGTACGGTTCGGTTGTGTTACCACCCAGTCTTGAACCTGCCGGTAAAAGTCTCTGGAAACTTAAACTGGTGGAAAAGTCATCCAATTCGACCTCGTCTTCTCAGGCTGGGTTTTGAACAGAAGCCCCTTATACCGACTAAGTATGAACCGCCCTATACATCTTGATCCAAGAAAACCTGCTTAATAGCTCCGGCGCGGTCGCAATATCTGGGTCTGTGTTGCTAGGTGGGTCACGAATTAGAATGGTTCCAAAAGCCTTCGTTCTCACTAGTACTACCATTCAATGCTTTCAAAGAAAGATTCCAAACTTTGGAACATCATGGTGTATGGTTCGAGGGGTAGACTGGGGCGCTCTTGTCCGGTGGAGTCCGTGAGAGAACCACATTCACACATGGTAGCACGGCAGGAACTTTTGGTCTGCATATACTTTCAGGTCTTCTAGTCTTCTAGTCTTCTAGCCTTCTAGTCTTCTTGCACCCCGGAACCACCACAAGATCTCCTCGAGACACACCGGCAGCCCTCTCCTACGCCTCCCATTTCTCCTCCTTTCTTTTTCTTTGTTCTTCGTTCTTTGTTCCTTTCTTTCTGTTCACTTCTTCCCCTCCGTGTAAATGAACACGCATGGACTGCCGTCCACTCGTTCCTCACACGTAGGTACTTTCTTGACATGGTTTAGATAGCGTTGCGTCCTGAACGTCCTCCGTACTAAATTATTTTTACGGAAGATAATGCTCATTTAATATCGAGCGAGAGGATTTATTCTGCGCAGTACCACCACCTCTGACAGTGATCCTTACTCTATTTGTTCAATTAAAACGGAGTGCATTTCTGGAAAAGCATATGTGGATGGTATGGAGCTGAATGCGGCTCTCTCAAACGCCAGTCAATCGATTGGCCAGCACTTCCTAAACACAGATCGTTCTCAGCAACTCAGAAACCAACAATTGAGAGTCGGTCTCGGGCCAAAACTCTCACGTCATCCCCATGAAACGGCCTCGCATTCCTGTTGGAGAATTGGCCCCGCACCCTCTTGCTCTCGTAGGGGTAGACTCGTTCCTTATTAGAGTCCCCAGTGGTCATGTATTGAACTATTCTATTGGTTTTACTTCATTGGCTAGTCCAAGTCCCAGCCCATGCAACGCAATCGGAGCGGCGCCAATTGGTGCTACCTGGACCGAGATACGTCCCATCAATTCGGCCCAGCCTGTCGGTAACACCGGGCGGAGCTCGCGCTAGTTAGCTACCTGGATAATGGGATCTAGAATCAGTAACATGACAGGGCGAGCGGAGCCTTCCTCCAGTGGGGGGTCAATGCAGGAGAGGATGTCTAGACCTGAGATGGGTCGGTGCCTCCGGGGAATTGAATCCGCCTCCCATTTTTCCTCGGTGGCCACACAATCGCAATGGCCGTGAGGGCAACGCCTGTATAAGTTGTTGTACCAGGGGACCAGGTGGGGACATTCTTTCAACGCACCCTAGACACGATGACATAGGATCCCAGGATAGTGGCTCGGTCCTAAACTTGGCTATCGCTATGTGGCCTATCGCCGCTGCCAAATGGGCAGTGCAAGTCTATTGATACGCAGTGCCGAATGCCGATCTCCATATTTTATAAACCATGATACCAAAATGTCCGTCTACGGTCATATGCCACCAGTATACGATGGATGGTTAACCAATGACTGTTGTGCTGTTTCAGGTGTATCTGGTTTACTTTTTTATATTCCCGCCGTACCCCGGTGCACTGTCAACAATGGTCATTTGACATCACACAATGACCAAGTTACTTCCCTAACTGGAAGTTGATACGATCTGTATTAGCTTTTTATGTGGCCTCCATGATAGAGTTATTGGCTTCTTGCTTAGTGGAGGAAAGGACGGTACAGAATTTGCCAAAAACTTCGACTTTGCCAGTGACACGCACTTTGAACCCGGTCCAACCAAGTTTCCTATGGTCTGGCTTGGACGAATGCGTCATGGAAAGACTGAAAAGGTTTCGCTAGATGCATTTTGTATGTCCCAGCGCTGGTGGACCCTTTGTACCGGGATTTGTGCCCATCACTCATGGGGTACAAGGCCGGACTAACTTTGATCTCGTTCACCTGGACTGTTCCATTGCTCCAACGAATGTGGCAATGAGTGATATTGTGGTTCTAACAAGGCAAGGATTGGTCTCCTGAGTCGTAGTTCCGCGGAGCCATCGCTTTAGGGACATTGCTCTCGTTTTCAGGGTGGGCGCTGGAAAGTGTATCCAACTATACGTAGAATCCTGTATAACAATGCATGCCGAGGCCACAATCCAATCCCAGCTGTGGCGGACTCCAAAGAAGCTATAAAGCATGGCCTGATGCCTGTTTGTTCCCTGTTTCAAGTTGCCTCTATTTTTCACTCCAGTTCTGTTTATGGCACATTCTTTCTGAAGACGATCTCTTACCGTATAGAGACACATCATATTAGAAAAGTCTCCAAAGCCCACCATGGCCCTTCCGTCTGCATACCGCGAGAACCTTGAAGCGGCCCTCGACCCCAGCCGCCAGAAAGGCCAGATCTTCAAACTTACAGCTCCAGCTGATGAGCTTGGCTGCGTTGACTTCGGCTCCAATAACACCCTTTCCCTTGGTGGGAGTGCAGCCACGCGCGAGGAGTTTCTCCGAGAGCTTGCACGGAATCCTAACTTTGCTATCGGAACCGGTGGCAGTCGCCTTCTGGGTGGAACCACTCAGTATATCGACGAGCTCGAACGAGATTTGGCCCATTTCTATAATGCAGACGAGGGCTTGATCTTACCCTCCGGATATGAGGGCAATGTTGCTATTCATGCGACTCTTCCGCAGACGGGAGATGCCATTCTTCACGACGCAAAGATCCATGCCAGCACGCGGGATGGCATGCGTTCCTCAAAAGCACACATCATCCGACCATTTGCACACAACGACCCGCAGTCCTTGTACGACGTTCTCGAGGAAGTCAAGTTACTGGAGCCAGCAATTGCCGATGGGCTCAATACCGTCTTCGTGACGATTGAATCTATCTACAGCATGGACGGGGACGTGGCGCCCGTGGCTGAGATCGTAAACGAAGCGAAACGGGCCTTGCCGAAAGGCAATCTAGTTATGATCCTTGACGAGGCTCACTCCCATGGTATTGTCGGGCCAAGTGGAGCTGGTCTAGCCTGTCAGCTGGGTCTAGAGCATGAGTTTGCTGTCCGGTTACACACCTTCGGCAAGGCCATCGGAGCGGGTGGTGGTAGGCTTCCTCCACATCCCCAGCACTTTTATGCTGTGCCATCCTCCGACTAACCAATCATAGGTATTATTCTCTGTGACGGTCTGATCAAAAGATATCTTGTTAGCCATGCGCGGAACTTCATGTTCACCACGGCTCCGGCCTTCACTTTCTTTGCCACCATCAAGGCTGCGGTCACTGTTATGATCAGCGAGGAGGGTGACTGGGTAAGCTGACACTCTCCACACAGCTGGTGGAGTTTCCAAAGGCTAATACACAATAACACTATCAGCGCCGAAAGCAACTTCAAGACCGGATCCACCACTTCTATGACCTTCTCTTCCACCATCCCCAATGGGAACATGTTCGCAGATCCGGAATCCTGAGCATTCCCACCACTGAACATTTTGCCAAGGGCTCTTCGTTTCTTGTACCCATCATCCCCATCATCACACAGCCAGGCTACAGCCACGAACTCGAGAAGTGGCTCCTAGACCGCGGCATGCACACGCATGGAGTGCGGTATCCCGTTGTGCCTATGGCGAAGGAGCGGGTCCGAGTCATGATGCACGTTGAAAATACAGTAGATCAGATTGAAGCGTTGGTCAAATCGATCATCGAATGGGCGGACCAGTATGCGCCGTCCCTATCTCCAACTACATTCAAGTTACGCCTGTGAGTGGAAGCTATGCTTGTGTGGATGCTAAGAAATTGTACAGAGGTAAACTGGATGAACACTATCCGTGATATTATCATTTTATTCAGAAAATGGTTTATGCACAGAAAAATGTTTCTGCTTCTGTCTCAGTCTGACTGTCCTTTCACAAGTACACCTTTCCATGCCATTATGACTATTATTGTTATGATTGATGTTTTCTTTTCCTTTTCTTTTAATGTTATCAATCGCTAAATCAATCAATACATTCCAAATTCAAAGCACATCGAACTACTACCGGCCTGTATAGCTGGACTGTTTAACAGATTGCCTGTTAGACCAGCTATAGTATCACATGGCGCAAAGAGATGCATCATGATATAGTAGTCTGTAAGTAAATATACAGACCATTGAGAAGCACAGTATCATGAAAGAGAACACAACCACTCCTCCCACACATTCCTACGCCAGTTCCAACTGCCGACATATAAGCACGAAGCCCCCCAGAACCAACCCCACAGATTCCACAGCCAATATTTAGCGACATCAGACTTCACACCCTGCATCATGGCACTTCAAATGCAAGGGAGAAGTATAAATCGGCAGTCAGAAAAGGGACAATCCAGACCACGCGTTCCCCACCCCCTATCAAAATCCACATTCATGCAGAGCAAACACAAGACATCGGCGACCTCATCCCGGCCGATACGCCCAGTCTCCGCATTCTATCAACGCCCTCAGACTGATGGATGAAGTCGCCGACCCCGGATTGCATATCCGCACTGCCAATACTGCGTTACAGAGCCATTTCACAACGCACCGATCTCATTGGCCCAGACCATGGAAAAGCCGTCAGAATGCGTTTACTTCTCGCCCGAATCAGGCGACCGGAAGCGCCGATCCTAAGCCCGTTCGGGGACCACCCGATACCGAATGCGGACTTGCGACTTATCCCCTTCAAGACTTGATCACGGGGGGGGTGTCCATAACCTGTCAAAGGACAAAGATTCCTGCAGGTCCGGGGCGGGACAAAAGTACTACCGTTGGACTACTACAAGTCTACTATATCCCATCCCTGTGGCGATGGTGTCGTATGTGCCCCAGGATGTGAGAACATGGAGTGTATGAGGAATGTTTCTTTTTTTGTGTTGGAATCCCTCGGGGGATATTCCTTATGGAACCCACGGTTAAACTTTTGGTTTTATTTTTTTTATTTTTTTTCCCTTGCCCTCGGGACCACAGGGAAAGGTTGACGCAATAGCAATAGAGGGATGGATCGCGGTGGTCCCCGACTGCGAGGAGTGAAATTCTTTGTTCCCGATGGAAGTTGTTTGTTGGGATCCTACTTGTCTGGTGATATCTTCCTAATTTTCTTTATCTCGGGAGGTTGTGCTATGTGTGCGAGATGGATTCCTAGTATTCAATTCCTAGGCTAACGTTGCGATCTACTGTGTGAACCTTATATGTTGTCTTGCAGAAGTTGGATATCGTACAATACTATTGTTGGTGATCGTTGCTTTGCGCCATGTTTACACCCGTACATACGTCCCTGGGCGCTTTGCTGCTCTTCCAGAGTTCCTCGGGTCTTCTCCTTCATAATGGCGCGGTTTTTGGCATTTCGTCCCTTCTGTCGGGTTCGGTTTTGCGTCCGTCGAGAGATAACGTTCCCATCATTGCTGGGTTGTTGTCTAGTGTCATCCCGGTTTACCTCTTCGTGCCTTCGTTGATACCGCTGTATCCGCCGGGTCCGAACTCCTGGGCATCGGTGGCCTCTACGCTTGCGACGGGCTTCTTGTTGGGTTGGGGGACAAAAGTATGTAGATATGGCTTGTGTATGCAGAAGACAAGCTAACAGAGGACACAAACTAGAATGGTCGAGGGTGTACATCTGGCCACATGCTCTGTGGTCTCTCTCGCCTGTCGCCGCGCTCCTTCATCGCAACGGCTATCTTCTTCACCACCGCTCTGCTAACGGCAAATTTCGCCTCGGGGGGTCAGAATATCCCGCCTTGTCCGTCCGGAGTGCCCTGTTACACTCCCGTATATCCGTCAACAGCGGAGCTCATGTTCATGATCGGGACGACCGCTCTCACATTCGTCACCAACTGGCTCATCGTTCCCCGGAGAATGGATAGATCAGAGAAATCGAGAACACTCTTCTCTTATCTGGCAGGGCTGCAATTCGGCATGGGTCTCTTCTTCTCCGGAATGGCGAACCCAGCCAAGGTTTTGCGTTTCTTCGCCTTTCCAACCGATTTAGCCCGTTTCGATCCTTCGCTGGCGCTCATAATTCTCTTTGGAATCGGACCGTCGCTCATTACCTTTTTGACCGCGAAGCCGGGACAGAAGCTCGACAGTCTGGATGGTAAACGGGCAAAGCCCACATTGGCAGACGGCTGGAGACTCCCAACAGCCACTGTGGCGGACATCGATTGGAGGTTTGTCGCCGGTGCAGCGGCCTTTGGGGTTGCTTGGGGGTTACGGGGAGTGTGTCCAGGTCCTGCGGTACTTCGTGCAGCCCTGCAGCCGGCATGGGGCCTTGTCGAAATGACTGGGTACATGTTGGGAAACCTGGTATAGGTGGCGTGAAGCTGTTTCCATTTGTTAAGAATTTCTACAGATGACGGCAAAAGACGTGTCCGGCTGATCTCTCGAAGACCGGGTGAAAGGATCCCGGCGGGACAATCGCCATTAAGAGCTATGCGACACGAACATCAGCACGATTCATCATGACATAGAGCTAGAAGTGCAACATATGTAACATAGACTGTACATATTAGGGCCTCGGAAGGCAGTATATAAACCACTTGGAATTAATTTTGGTATATCTTACAGCTCAGTTTTCTTGTTTAAACGTTCAACGTTCTTTGTGGACGACGCTTCGCCGCTGGGTTGGGGCATGAAACCCTCTAATTCCATCCACTCGGCCGCAAATGCTGTAACTAGCATGCTCCAGTCTTCCACGGTTGCTAGATCCAGATGTTCGCCATCGTCCGGTACGCCCTTCTCGTTATGCCACACCACCGGGAATCCCTTGGCGGGATGAGCGTCGATGAGATGCAGAATTTCAACACCACGTTCCAAGAACGGCAGATGGTCATCCTGTATGCCGAGAAAAGTGGTGATGTCATGCTCCGACTTGGACTTATCGATGAACCATGCTGGATGAGACGAATCGACAGAAGACTTGAACTGTTCAAGGTCTCGAAATCGCTTCTCAAGTTGGGCAAGCTTCTTATATGCCCAATGTGTAGTTGAGAAATAGGACTGGATAGTGGGGCTCTTAGAGCCGAGGAGATCCAAAAGAACGAATAGAGATATAGAAGACAGAGGGGTCTTGTATGTCGACATAGCAGGGTTTACCTCTGAATCCCAATGTTCCGCGAGCGAGCGCGCCCCGTATAACGAATCAGTTGCGGTCCACACTTTGAATGCCTCCTCTCCATCCAAGAAGATGACCTGGATGCCCTTTTGCTCCTCCAACCACGAGTCGGTGTTGCCCTCTGATTGCATCTTCTCCCATTTCTTTGTCAAGGCCGCATCAATACTCCTCATGGAGTGCATAAGCATTGCGCAAGGAGCGGCGCTGTCAATTGCCCCAATGAAACCCTCCGGCGAGTATTTACTATCATAATGCGCAACGAGTGTAAGCCTGCCAACGTCGCCTGGGGCTGCCCACGGAGGGTCACGAGACGCAATGAGATTTACGAAAGGAACCTCCTTTCCTTTCGATACAGGCGTTTTCGACGTGGAGTTCTGGAATTGGATATTCCAGTTTGGGAGGGTCGTGCGGAAGAAGTCCGCAAAATGCTGGAGAACGGCCGCAGAGCCCGCCGTTCCGGAGACACGAGGCCTTAGGATGGGCGCTAATAGCGCTCCATTATGGATGTCGAAGTCATTGTTCGGACGTGGAAGGGCATTCAGTGTGCTATCGGAGATTTCCTCGTAGGCTTGACCAGCAAGCAAGAAGTATAAGAGTGCAATGCCTATTGTAAGCAATGGGCGGAAGAGGCCACCGTTAGCAAGAGACATGGTGAGGTCCGAGTGCTAGCAGGGGTCACAATCCCTGTCCAAGCGACAACCACAGATAAGTCCGAATCCGAACGGCTCCGCAACTAACAAACAGCATAAACAACAGCTCTGGGAGTGTGTAACAAGGATACTTGAAGTTGTGCGCAGAAAGTTGGCCTGTTGTCAACACTGATCGGCGCCAAGGCCGTCGCGGGTCACGTTCCGGAGATCATCCGCATTCCGTCATCTTTTTCGAATGCGACAACTCTTCTCGCTCAATGCAATTGTCCACGATGAGGCTTCAGATCTTACTGCATCCGCAATTGCGCATATTGCTTCCCCGCGGTGTGCGGAGGGATCTTAATAGCACGATATTCTCTCGGCTGAAGACGACTCAACCACCGTTTCGACTCTCCAAAAATGAGACTCCGGCTCTGAAGTCGAAGGAAAACAATGCGACAGCTACCCGGAGCTCACCACAGTCGGCCACGGCACACGCAAAGACAACTATTCGACGAGGTATGCTTTTTTGTAGCAGCTTGTAATTGAAACATTGGCCCTGACGGAGTGTTACAGGTCCCCCGGAGCGCATATTGATCTACCATGGCGGAACGGGCAAGACAATCTTTCTGGGGATGTTGCGGATTACGACCATCTTCCTTTTTGGTGTGTCTGTCCTGGTTGTCGCACCCGCATTTGCGTCCGATGAGTTTCCATGGTATCTAGCTCCAGCTGGTAAGATTGGCTCTCTACCCTGACGGTTCGTTAGCTAAACATGTACAGTTGTTGTTGGCGGAGCTCTACCCATGCTTTTCGTCTCCTATACCTCTGCTCCATTCGTGAATTTCGTACACCTTGCTCTCCCCGCTTTTGCTCGGCGTTCAAAGGAACATACGCTTCAATATGCGAAGAACCTACCCCCTACAGCCACATTATACATTAACACCATGAAATTCACGACGATTCCTCGACAGACCGAGGTGCGACTGGGGGACTTGGTTCCTGACAAAGCCATCTTCCGTCCAGTGAGCTTTCGCAATAAGAACCCTGCCCCCTTGCCCTGGTGGGCAGGAAAGACTCTACGGCAATTTTACGCGGCAGAGAAGAGTCAGCCTGGCAGGGAATCAACGACATTCTATCCCGAATTGTGGGAGCATGTATACAAGCAGATCCAGAAGAATCCCTCACCAAAGAAATGAGACTGAAGAAAATATCCTGTGTTAATATGATTGTAACATAAAGATCATGAACCGCTAAGATTTGAGTGGTGGCTGAACAATTCACTACTCCTGCTCTCGCTAAAGAATAAGTCTTCGCATTCACTTCTAACCATTCACTCCTGCTGCACTCCCCCCAAGAACATTCTGCCCAATTTTGCTGTGACTTTCTCTCTTCCTTTCACGAGGACGGTGTTTCTCTTTTCCCTGTGTTTCTTGCTGGTAATCTTGTCTCTCCTCACTTTACAATCTCCCGTCTCCTCACTCTGCCAATCTTCCCTACCTCTCGCTTTTCCTATCCCCAGCTGCATCGCCTCTACATTTCTTCTCTCCACATTCTACTATCACCTATCTACACCATCCACCTGCACCCAAGCATCAACCATCTACTCTGGAACAGTGAACATGTCCAACAAAGGCAAGTCCGACACTCTCCTGGGTCTCACCAACTCCGAGCAGAAGATCCTCCTCCTGAGCATCCTCTGCACCGACGAAAGTAACAAAGTACGTATACCCCACTCTCCCTCCAAAACCAAAACACTAAACTGACTTGAACTCGAGCTTGACTTCGACAAACTAGCCCAGTACGGCGGGTACAAGAACCCAGCCTCAGCTAGTACAACATACCGAAACGCAAAGCGCAAGCTGAACGACTACAAGCCAGAGCCTCCCATCTCCGCCGAGGCCTCCGCAGCCAACACCCCCAAGAGGGGCCGACCTCCCAAGAGGGCCGCGACCACGGAAACCCCAATGGCTGCCGACACAGCAGCCGCGGAAGAAGAAGCAGCACCAGCGCCCAAGGTGAAGCGCCAGCGCATCACAAAGAAAGGCATTGCACAGGTGGTCAAGAAAGACTCGTATGAATATGTCCCTATCCTGTTGCGCACGAGAACTCACAGTGAACACGGCTAATCAAGAGGCGAAATCAATCGCAGCAGTGAAGACGTCATAAAGTCTGAGCCCAGTTCCTCTAAGACCAAATACGAGGATAGCCTCAAATCTGAGGATAGCACTATCAAAGAGGAGGAAAGCTCCGGCAAAGAAGAGGTTTCGATCAAGGAAGAGATGGCGGCCGTTAAGCAGGAACCGGAGGGTATTTACGACGAATGCAAGACTGAGGACGAGACCCCCATGACCAATGAGGAGCTCGATGCTCAGTTCGACGCTATGTACGAGGCTGGTATCAAGACTGAGACTGAGGGTGATGGTTAGGTTGTCTTCGTCGTATCTTGCTATGATGGATCCCATGAAGGACGACGGGGTTATCTAGTTATCTTTTGTTTCTTTTCTTATCGGCAATTGGCTACTATTCGGTGAAATGCGTAGCGAAAATTTGGATTGCTGTTGCTCAGGATAGGAAGATCTAAGGATCTGGTATCTGGTGGTCTATCTACACTGCGTTACTTTGTTCATAAAATCCAAAAGAAAAACACTCCACTACTACCTTTCAGTGCTATGGATACTCTAAGAGTAAATCAAGAATCAGCAAACTTTTACAAGGAAACTACATTTGGTGGTCGAAATATAATGAGAAATAGTTCACAATCGAGAACAAAGCAGAAAAGAGACAGTTGTCCTTTTTAAGAGGTATACTCAAAGGTCATTGTAAATAACAAAGAAGTTGTCTTGAATTTAGTATTCCCTATATAGCCACTCCACTCAATTAAGATCCCGATCAACAACACTATAACATAATCCGGAACTCCGACCAGATACCCCATTTATAAAGAATATGACGTGGCTGACTCGCTTAAACATTGAATGAGCGAAATACCCAGAATATAAAGTAGCAAACGCAATCACAGAGCTTCAATAGCCTTAAGGAGTACGTCCAGGCCTCTGTCAGTGATTTCGTGCTCACTGGCGTCGGAGGATTCGCGCAGGGCCCAGGCGACATCGCTCCACCAACCCAGTCCAATGAAGCCACCACCTTTCCGTCGTTCAAGACTGTCTTTGAGACGACTTGTGTGTTCCCATTGCTTCGCGGCGACCTCCGCTCTCTCGATGACCTTGCTGGAAATACCACACATAGCGGCGCAATGCATACCGAAACTACCTTCAGCCACACCATCTTCCAGTTTATACAGGAACGTGACACGTCGCTCTTCGTCGTCTACATGGATCTTCATGCGTTTCGGCGTGATCTCAGGATGCCCTTCAAACTCAGCCGCCAGGGAGTGGTAGTGGGTCGCGAAGAATCCCAAGGCTCCGATGTGCGTAGCAACATGATGCAGTACGGCTTGGGCCACGGCTACTCCGTCGTACGAGCTGGTCCCACGACCCAATTCATCCAGAATAACCAAAGATCGGGGAGTAGCTTCGGAGAGGATCTTCTTCGTTTCGGAAAGCTCTACGAAGAACGTCGACTGAGCGGCGAAAATATTGTCATTCGCGCCTAGACGGGACATGATACGGTCGATGGGGGTCAATCGCGCAGACTGGCAAGGCAAGTAGCAACCGATCTGAGCCATAATAACAGCGACACACGTCTGCAAGGTAATGAGTTAGCGAGTTGCAACAAAGACCAAGAAAAATCACGTACCATTCGAAGGAGAGTAGATTTTCCGGCAGCATTAGCACCGGTGAGAAGATCTATGTTAGCACGATCACCTCCCAATTTGACGTCGTTCGGTATGAAATCTTCCACAGAGGAGAGGAGACAAGGATGGCGTAGCTCCTCGAATTCGAGCACACTTCGCTCATCCTCAACAAACACAGGGCGGCAACTAGGTTGTCCCAGGGATGAGGACGCCTTTGCAAGACTTATCAAGCAATCCAGCTGCGAGATGATCTTGACCGCTGCCAGCCATGTTGCATAGTGTTCGTCAAACCGGGCATAGAATCGGCCAGCGACCTCTTTCACAATCTGACTATGTGTCTCTTGGGCTTCCTGTAACTTACGGATGATCGTCCGAAGTTCAGGGAAATAATACCGTTTCACTTGTTTAGTCGCTGACATCTGGTCCCAGTTCTTGGGAATGCTCTTTACCTTGATCGGCACCTCCAACTGGTAGATCTCCTTGCCGTTGTCACGGTAGCAAATGGCAGTAGAGCCTAACTCACGGCGAACTCGCTTCAGAAGACTATCAAGCTCGTTGTGGAGTTCTTCGATGCAACCTTGAGAGTTGTCGAAGTCTTCTTCAACGCCTGGTTTAGGCACTAGAATACCATTCTCCCTTGCTTTGGTGCGGTCGAATGCTGTTTTCCAGTATTCAAGCAACTCATTCAGATCCGGCATCGCACTTATCAACTGACCAATAACGCCTTCTCCGGAGCCACTGTCCTTAAGAAGACTCACGGTATATTCAATTTGCTCGAAACCCTCCAGCACGCGCAGGAAGTCCTGGGCCTTGCAGTTAGCAGCATGAATACGGGAAATTAGTCGTTCCAGGTCAGGCATCTTGGTTAATTGTGAAGAAAACTGATCCCGGATGGTAGGATCCGCGTTAAGGGCATCAACAGCATCCAATCTGGCATTGATCCTATTCGCATCTATCAGCGGGTGGCAAACCCACTGTTTGAACATGCGCTTGCCAAATGGTGTGATGCAGCGATTCAAAAGCTGGAATAGCGTCCCGTCAGAGCCTCCATCAAATGAGTTTGCAAAGATTTCCATGTTGATAAGGGTCTGGCCATCCAACACTAAGCTAGAAGCCTTCTTGATAGGATCGTACGAGGAGAAGTTGCCGATTGTTATCAAGTCACGGTCAAGTTTCAAAAGCCGGAGGTATTGTACCAACGCCCCAAAGGCCGACATCACTAGTTCTTTATCCCGAGCGGCTCGAAGAGCTGCCGGCCATGCCTTCAGGTTGTCATCGTCCTCAGAAACAAAGTACTCGCTGACATCTAATTCTTTCACCGCAATGTCCGCTTCCCAGAACTCTTTCCCTGGCTTCAAGTGGTTCCAAATGGTAGTGGGGCCTGTGTTGTTCTTCAAAATGCGGAGTGCCTTCTGTGAAATTGTCGACTTTTCGAGAAGTAGTTCTTGCGGGCGAGTCTGGGCCACGAATGTTTCAAACTTTGTCATGTCGGCATCATCGACGAACTCTGACAGGAAGAATTGGCCTGTCGCCGTGTCAACAAAAGCTAGCCCAAATGCAGGAGAATCCTCTATGATGGCTTCTTTAATAGCGACGCAGTAAGTAGACATATCATCCTGCAGCATTGAGCCCTCAACCAGCGTTCCAGCTGTAAGTACAGAAGCCAGCTCTCTCCTGATTACCTTGTCTTCTTTGCCCCCTTTCTTGCCATCTCTCTCGCGCATTTCCTTCCCAAGGGCGGATTCTATCTGGTCGACGCGAGCAATCTTGTATCCCTTGGCGACAAACTGATTTGCCCAGTGATCCAAGCTCATTTCAGGAACACCGACCATGCGCATGTTGACGCGATCCGTAAGTTTGAGGTCGAATAACTGGTGTCCAATGGTGGCGTCATTTTCGTAAAGCTCGTAAAACTTTCCCTTCTTGAAGAATACGACAGTGTCCCAGAACTTCTGCTTGATCTCCCAGTACTGTTTTTCGAAGGGTGAAAATTTGGCCCAAGCCAGTGGAGGTATATAAATGGTACGAGGGTCGTAGTCAGGGTGGCCTGGGGAATGGCCATCTATATCCCGAATATTCGCCAGCCAGGCATAGCGTTGCTCTGGTTCTGTAACATGAGCTTTCTGTTTGATTGCAGTAGATGAGCTTTTCGACTTCACAGGGGCTGTTCGGCCCTGGCGAGGTTCAGCACTGTCCGGATCGTACGTCCATTTTATCGCCGAGCCAGACGATGCGTCTGGAATGTCCAAGTCCAGATCCTCCTCCAAGGATGGTACTGGAGGGACAGATGAAGACTTGGGCTTCGGTTGAGTTGGCCTCTTGCGCTTCTTCGAAGCCTTCACGTCCTCATCTGAGTCATCCGGAGCGATAAAATCATCCATATCTGAAACAGTCAATGCCTCTCCAGCTGCAACCAAGGCTTATAGGATCAACAACTTACCTTCGTCCGAGTAGCCGGCATCATCCCCACCTTGTTCAAATTCGTCATCGCTCTCGGGAGATAACTTTCTTCGCTTAGATACTTGACTGCTTTTCCGGCCTGGGCGGAATATCTTTTCGTCATCATCCTCGCCTTCTGAATCGGACTCGAAGTAGTTGACCTGTTTTTTAGACTATTGCTGATCAGTATGCACTGTGATACAGAAGCCCTAAGGACATGGTATCTTACCCGTCGAGATGGGGAAACGGTCTTTGTGTCATTGGAAGTCGCCTGTCAAGCCAGTGAGCGAAGCTCCATCAGCGTCAAACATGAGATCGTGCCAAACCACTAATCATACCTGCATATGGCTTTCATCCTCCTCGGGCTCAACTAGATCACTACTCGGTACTGGGCTAAGGTCCGAGAGCTGTGGGAGACTCTTCTTCTTATCGCTCTTCACGGACCCTCTGGCAGCCCCGCGCTGCTCCGATACCCTCTGAGCAGGCGACGAAGCTGGTTCAGCATTGCGAGCAGTAGATGGAGTCGACGGTGATGACTTTTGAAAGAAACCTAGAATTGACTTCTGGTTCTTCATGTTCTGAGTGCTAGAAGTAGTTCGTTTAAGCACTCCAGAGGGAGGCGTTGCAGCCGGGGATGAGGTTGCGGGCGGTCCTTTTGCCATTCTGGATTGATGGTGGTAAAGATAGGATTTTGAAACTCTACTAGAGCATGTCGTAGAGATTGAAGAACTATTCAACTCTGACAGGTAGGGGTAAGGCCGATGTGACGCTCTTGCGACAAATGCAGGTGCTTTCCTGCCGGGCGGAAAGTCGATCTATCAATTCGTCCGAAGGGCGTCGCGCGTCGACGCGTTTAGTGGTCTTCCGGCCTTCCTTCCGTCAGCGCCTCAGGCATCAAGGGACGTGGACGGAGTTTGCCTGAGGCCCTGAGGTTGTGGCGGATAAGGTAGATCCGGAGTGATGCGCATGCGCAACCCTAACACCCGCCCCTTAAAAGGCTTGAACAAATAATATAGTTTCCAATTGTCATCATACCACTCAGCAGATCAATCCTAACAATATGCCCTCTCATACTGAATCAAAGTATGAGTTTGGTGGACCGTGAGCTCAACCCTGGTGTATTACCAATGTGACTCGCTGACTTCCTACTCCTAGTTTGGGCGCTGGTGCCATAGTAGTGGGCCTGCCCATTCTGCTCTGCGTCTTCGCATTTACATGCAACGATGTAACTGGCTGTCCCGTACCATCACTACTAAGCCCTCGTACCCTAAGCTGGGAGAGGCTAAAAACCGAGATTGGATGGCCCCATGGGGGCCTCCGGGAGTTTGGCAGTTGGGAGGTGACCGGCATGGTGCTTGCATATTACCTCCTCAGCATGTTCCTCTGGAGGATTCTCCCTGCGCAAGAAGTGCGCGGCACAAAGTTGGTCCAGCACAATCGTCCGTTGACGTACCGCTTTAACTGTACGAGGATTCATGTGAAACGCAACTCGACACTGGCCTTTGCTGACATTCCTACCAAGCTTTCTCGTCTACCATTGTTCAGCTAGCTGTCTGCATCATTGGAACATATCTAAAGGGTGCAGACTTTGTTGTCTGGACGTACATCGCGGACAATTATGTGCAGATATTGACCGCCAACATTCTGATCTCATATGCCCTTTCTGCGTTTGTATACGTTCGCAGCTTCAGCGTGAACACCAATTATCCAAACAAGGAGCTCCGTGAGTTAGCTGCGGGTGGAAACACGGGCAACTTTGTGTACGATTTCTATATCGGCCGTGAGCTGAACCCTCGCGTTGCTCTCCCACTCGTTGGCGAAGTCGACATCAAAACCTGGTGCGAGATGCGCCCCGGCCTGACTGGATGGATATTGCTCAATTTAGCATTTATCGCCAAGCAATACCGCACCTATGGCTTTCTCTCCGATAGTATCCTCTTCACTGCTTCTGTACAAGCCTTCTACGTTCTTGACGGCCAGTATAACGAATCCGGTATTCTTACTATGATTGACATCACCACGGATGGCTTCGGGTTCATGCTGTCTTTTGGAGATCTCGTATGGGTACCCTTTCTCTACTCAACTCAGTGCCGATACCTCTCTGTCTATCCCTTGCACCTTGGGTGGACAGGTATCACCACCGTAAGTGCGGTCTTCGCACTCGGGCTGTACATTTTCCGCGCTGCCAACACGCAGAAAAACGTTTTCCGCACACAGCCTAACGATCCGAGTGTGGCAAACTTGTCGTACATCCAAACCAAACGAGGAACAAGACTGCTGACGGCAGGATGGTGGGGCATGTCTCGCCATATCAATTATTTCGGGGATTGGATGCAAGCCTTGCCTTTTAGCTTACCGACAGGACTGGCAGGCTATACTATTCTGTCGGCTGGCAGTGCAGCAGCCTTATCAACGGACTTCAAGATGCTTGATGGGCGGGAGGTTGTCCAAGGAGATGCCAAGGGCTGGGGAGCCATTTTCACCTACTTTTATGTCCTTTACTTTGCCATCCTCTTGATGCACCGCGAGCGGAGAGATGATGCTATGTGTGCGAAGAAATACGGGGAAGACTGGGAGAAATACAGGAGGATCGTGAAGTGGAGAATCCTGCCTTGGGTCTACTAGATGGGGGTGATTTGCCAAACATTCATTACATCTGTACACTTATTAACCAAGGGCAGAATCTAGGGCATAGTGCTGCTTGCATTTCGGACATCCCAGGAAATATAATAATCACTTCAAATATGGAAGAAATTGTGAAATCTATTGCATACGATTAGCTAAGAAGAGGTATGCCGGATACATATACTTCAACAAACGGCGATCAAACGAATTTATGCATCCAAATCATTGGAAGATTTGGCTCTACAACACAAAATTTACACAACTAAAATAGACACGTCTGAATTAAATAGAGTAGGAGATGAGATATAAAGTAGGGTTCCTAAAATAGTACTGCCAGGTAGTTATGGCAGGGACTAAACATCGTACAGCGTATCTACAAGTCTATATAATACATAAAGGGGAGATATGGTGCTGGTGCGATTATATCCTACTCGCTCCAGCCCTTCTTTCCTCCCTTCAATAAGTGACAGGGACTTTGTTTTTCAGTTATCCGTAGCGGGCTGAGGGGCGCTTTCGTCCGATTCCCAGCCAGGGGCACTGAGTCCGAGCCGTTTGAACTCCTCGTCGCTCACAATCTTCACCGTCTTGAACTTCCACTTACCCAACTTGAGGAATAGGATATCACCATCAACAATGAAGTCTTTGGTCTTCTCTGCCGGCCATGTTAGAATGGGCGTAAAGGCCAGATCGTCCGACATTGGGCCAGAGTCTCCTGGACGGCTCCCCACATAAGCCCCCTTGTTCGTAACAATGCGATGTCCTTCACCTTTAGAAGAAACCAGGCCCGCAGACCACAGGATCTTGTGGAAGTTTTGGCCATAGACTAGGGACTCGGGAAGGGTAACCTGGATGCTTGGCATGTTTGCGAAATTAGTTTGAGGAGCATACTGGTTCCCTGACTGGGGGTTTGTGAAGCCCGATGTTGGTGACTGGGCGTGGCTGGCAGGTGGACTGGAGTTTTTCTGCAGGGGAGTAGGTTCAGCCGTTGACGACCGTGAGCGGAATAATTGACGGTGTTGGAGAGCAACTGCGTCCGCCTCTTGTTTGCCGTGAATAAGCTCCACGAACTCTGCAGCCAGCGCGTGCTGAGCAACCCGTTTGGACGGGTCGTTGTTTTGCTCTTCCATGAGCTTGGCAATCTCAGGCAGAGGTAGGAAAGTAAACATTTTAAGATAGCGCTCGACAACATCATCCGGAGTCCGAACAAGAAACTGCCATCGGTTAGTGAAATGTCGTGATTGGGGCCTACAACAGAACAAACCTGATACAGCTCGAAAGTGGAGGTCATATCCTTATCAAGCCAAATAGCGTTGCCTGCAGACTTTCCAAACTTTTCACCATTCGGTGCCGTCAGCAGTGGCGTCGTAAGCCCGATAGGGTTGTCTATGTCATTTTCCAGAGGGTCTCTTTCCTGTTCCATGGCCGTGTTCTTGCTAATGGCCTTCACGGAGTCCATACCAAAGAGAATGTTTCCATACTGATCGGTGCCTCCCACCTGGACCTGAACGCCCTTCTTGAAGAGAACCCACCAGTCCCATGCCTGCAACAGAGGATAAGAGAACTCTGAGAATGACATGCCATCGCCTTTCGACAACCGGTTCTTGACACTAGATTATATGTCAACAAGTGTGTCCTGGAAGGGAACGAGAGCATAGAACGTACGTCTCCCTGCCTAACATAGGGCCAAGTCGCATGTGAGCCCCAAGGTCCCGAAGAACTTCAATGAATGGCACCTTGTTCCACCATGTGTTGTTATTTACCAAAGAACGCTTCCATGCCCATTTCTTCTCGTATCCATGTCGCTTGCCGTACTCTTCGATACTTGCGCCTAGCTTCTTCAACTGCATGTGCATGCTAGCCATGTTCGCCTTTCGCACCGAGCTGTGGACCTGTTCTCTTCCTTTCAGTCGCCCTGTTGGGTCACCGACGCGGGATGTGGCACCACCAAGCTGTTTCGCATTAGACTGGCATCACAAGAGATATTCTCAGTAGAGGTGTACTGACCACCCATGTCACCGGCAAACCCCATACGTAGCCCCAGGCCAAAACCATGAACGGCAACATGTGGCCGACGTGTAAAGAAGGAGCAGTGGGGTCTACTCCAGCATACATCCCTGCCCTCTTCTCCGTGAACACCTTATGTAAAAGCTCCCGTTCACTGTAGACCCGGACGGAAACAAGTCAGTCACAACGTCTAACTTACCAAGAGTCCCAATGGCCCTTAAGAATAACTTACCCAACAACATCATGCAACAGCCCTCTCTCCTCGAGATGCTGTGCAAAGTTCTTGCGCTTTCCAGCTTTGATCTCTTCAGCGAACTCAGCCCACTCCTTCTCCGCCTCTTTCGTCCTCCGTATGTGCTGCTGTGTGATCCATCTTGTTTGTCCGACAACGCCGCCACGAGCCGTGACCCTTGGCTCAAGTCGGCCGATACTGGGTCGCAATGCGCTCTTTTGCAGGGTCTCGGCCGTCCGTACATAGTTACGAACACTGCATACTTGCTGCTGGCGGATCGGGTAAGCGACTGGGACGCGAAGGCGCGTCGCGCGAGGTAAGGCTCCTAAGTTCGGTCTCATCGGACCAGATTATCGCAAAGCTCGATCAATCACAAGCAAACAAGTGATTGCCTGTCGGTGAAATCGAATCGGACTGGGAAAATGCCGGTTTGTTATCCAGTAACTTTTAATCAGATCTCCGACGATAAGAAACCGGCGGAGAATCTTTGATGCGAAGCTTATTTCCTAAACGGTCAAGACTATCAAGCTCGTAAATTTCGCCCTTGAGTTTTACATATCACATCCATACGTTTTATTGCTGTGCCCTTGTTTTGGAGTAAATGACCCGGGTAAGGTATCTCCTACTCGTTACCAAGTCTTTAGCTTAAACTACAAGAATTACAGGGTTAGGCCAGTTGAAGAGGGACTCCATCTGAAGATATTGCCAGAAATTTAGGGGTTGAACAAGTGTATATTCTCAAGTACTCGCATTGTGCATAGGTATATAAGTAACTAATATCACGTCGTTGATGTGCAGAGCCCTGTCATCAAGGCACAGTCCGAGAACAAGCACCATTCCAGGGTCATTGACACACAACTTGCTCGTGCAAGTGGAACACCGCCAAGTATTGTGTTGTATCAGAGATGCCTGCATCGCGTCCGTCTAAGTAACAAGGTGGTGTGCCGAACGCCTTTATCACCCTCCCTCCGTCAGGATCCAAACAGCCCTTAAGCCCCGAAAGGAGAGCCGCAAGGTTCCATGAGAAGAGATCGATCAACTAATACACGCTAGGCTTTCATCATCTAGTGTATGTTAGCGAGTTGTGCGCATTGGGCGGAAGAAGCAAAATCTATATCTCACCTATTCAAAACTTGGAAGGATGGAGAAAGAAAATTGGACGCGGAATTTCGGATATTTTTATGTAGTGGGCCATCTGACGCTAATCCCTGTTCGTTGGGCGGAAAGATTCTGCCACAGTCTTGCGATTATTCTGAGTCTACCTTCTTCCTTATTCATGATACCTTTGGATTAGTTTAGCAATTGGACTTGTAAAATTCTTTCCTTTCTTCTCAATCGAACAGCCTCCCCTCGGTCTTTGTATCTAACACAAGTATGATCTTGGGCAGAGCGGGGCGGCTACCTCCGCGCCTTTGCTCAAGCTATATCGGGATCTCGAACTATCTCCGCAGCAGTAGAACAGGACCGAGAGTAGGTATTCAGGGTCGTACTTATTCTCCGAAACTGTTTCATACAAAGTCTGTCCTTTGTGAACAGCATCGGCCTATAGCGGAGCATCCGCAGTTCCTAGAACAATACAAGCAAGCCGGTACTTATACCTCGTCATATCCTGATCTTCGAGCAATTTGAGAAGCTAATGCATTAGCTATGCAGTTGAATTCCCCGCTGCTACGTATGACTTTGAATCATTTCTCTCCCAGGCTACCCCGGATGAAGAAGTGGTACTCCATGGCTATCTCGGAGTTCGTAAGGATCTGTCCAAGAAGCTTGCCTTCGTGCGTTTAACAGACCCAACGATGAGGCATAGTATCCAGCTAGTCTCGCTCGCCAAGAATGGCGCATTGGAAAAGCTCAAAGCTGTGAGAGCCAACAGCCCCGTTGCTGTCCGAGGAAAGGTCAAGGCGAAGCAGGCGAAAGGCTCCGAGATGGAGAAGACCGATCCCTGGGAAATTCAGGTTGATGATATTCGGCCACTGAATGACTTCCCAAATGATATCATAATGAAGTCTGATACTGTTTTTGCCCCGAAGCAGCGATTCCTACAGCTGCGTTCTGACAGCGAGTTGCGTGATGCGCTGCGATTCCGCGCTCAGGTGCACAATGTCTGCAAGGAAGAGCTAGAACAATGTCGGCCACCGTTTGTGGAAATAGAGACGCCTCTTTTGTTCAAGTCGACACCCGAAGGTGCTCGTGAATTTCTTGTGCCAACCAGAAAGCGTGGCTTGGCATATGCTTTACCCCAGAGCCCGCAACAGTATAAGCAAATCTTGATGGCCAGTGGGATACCAAGATATTTCCAGTTCGCGCGCTGTTTCCGCGATGAGGACCTCCGTGCAGACAGACAGCCGGAATTTACTCAGGTAATGGCGCTCCGCACTCTATCAATCTATCCTCGATTTACACTTCTAACTATTGACTAGCTCGATATGGAAATGTCTTTTGCAACCGGGGAGGACGTTATGCGGACCGTGGAAGGAATCATACGCAGGCTGTGGTCAACTTTGATGAAAGACCCCGCGCCATCCGGCCCCTTCCAAAGGATGTCCTATCAGGACGCCATGGGTCGCTATGGCTCCGACAAGCCCGACACTCGGTTCGGAATGGAGATTTCGCGAATTGAGCACCTTCTTCCAGTGGATCTTGTCAGCAAGATCACACCTCTGGCCCTTCCTATTGTCGAGGTCTTCAGACTCGAAAACAACGACAATGATCCCGCCGCTATGTCCGAGTTCATCTCTCAATTCCTTGACTCTCCAGCTGGAGTACCCTTTAACAACAACCCAGAAGGTGGCCCAGGCATTTTCGTGTACGACGCAAAGAAACCCTTATGCGGCTTACAGCCGTTTGGTTTCGAGGCTGCCGAGTATTTAGAAGAACTGCTCGAGCTCGACCACGGCGACCTTATCGTAATCCAGGCCCGTGAAAAAGCCCCCTTCTCCGGCGGCTCGACTCCAATTGGTGACCTCCGCCGCGCCCTCCACTCCGCAGCTGTCACCTCCGGATTCAAGCCTGCCCCCATAGGCTTCGACTTCCGCTGGATAGTCGATTTCCCGCTCTTCTCTCCCTCCAATGACTCGGAGCCCGGCCAAGGCGGCGCAGCCGGAATCTCATCCACGCACCATCCCTTCACTGCCCCCAAGACTGCCGCCGACGTCGACCTCCTCCTAATAGACCCCACGAAGGTCGTCGCAGATCACTATGACCTCGTCGTCAACGGCGTTGAGCTCGGTGGTGGCAGTCGCCGTATCCATGACGCTACTGTCCAGGAGTTCATCCTCCGAGACATCCTCAAGATGCCCGCCGAGCGGTTAGCGGATTTCTCCCATCTGTTAGAAGCTCTGCGAGCCGGATGCCCGCCGCACGCTGGCTTGGCATTGGGATTCGACCGTCTTGTCGCCGTGATGCTGGGCAAGGAGTCTGTGAGAGACGTCATCGCATTCCCGAAGATAGGCAAAGTTGGTGAAGATCCGATGGTTAAGGCGCCTAGCGTTATGACCAAGGAGGCATTGGAGACATACCATCTTCAACTAAAGGAGTGATTTTGGTCTCGCGGCTACGACTGGCTAAAAGCTGTATATATACGATGGGTCTGTACTATAGATAGATGTAACATATGATACCCGATCTCTTCTCAAGTGGATTTCTGAAATACCCGTAGTGTATTGGCATTCTGGGTCATCTGGCTAATAGCTATCCATGAAAGAATGCAAACGTAGAAGGAAATTCATGGTTATATATACCTACAGTTCGGAGATGTCAAGAGCAACCATGTCTGTTATACAAAACGCCATCACCGTGCAAAAAGGGAATCAATCTAATACACAAGAACCAAGGCAAGGTTACAGTGAAGGAATATCACCCAGTAACTATGCTGCATTGGCAGGGCGGGAACCAGCGACAGATGCCGACTGGGATGTGATCTGGTTTCCTGTCTCTCCATCTTCACCTTCGTCGTCATAGTAGAGGTATTCATCCTCGTCTTCGGGTTGGCCGAAGGCGTTCTTCCAGACACCGTCCCATAAGCCCTTCTTCGTAACTAGACCACCGACAAGCAGGATGGGAAGTTGCCAGATACTGGCCCAAAACAAACCGCGGGCTGTGCCATTGGCACCTTGATGCTGCCAGAAATGGTACGCTTCTTTCACCAGCCAACCGTTTGCGATAGAGCTACTGACCAAGAAGCCGTGGCCGACAACATCGACATACCAAAGACCAATAGATATCGGGAACATCAGGATGGAATAACGTAACGCGACGCGAGCATTGCGAGCGGGGTTGACCCAGCAGAGCATTTTGTATCCAGCTCTCTTATACTCCTCGCGGATAGTGTGGGAGAGGGCGTTGAAATGGGGGAACTGCCATGCGAACAAGATCCCTCCGAGCAGCCAACCACCAATGCTATCTTTGCTAAAGAGCATGTCGCGCCATGTGTCGTGGCCCGTTGTCGCTGTTTGGCCAGCCGCTGCGACCCAACCCATCAACGGAGGAATACCTCCTACGATAGCACCGACCCAGGTATTGATTACATGTATACGCTTCAATGGCGTATAAACGAAGGCGTATAGGAAGATGTTAGCAGCCGACAGACCAGTCACGGTTGGGTTGGTGCCGAAGTATAGCAGAGCGAGACCCGAGGCGGCTGTGGCAACGGCGAACAAAAAGGCAGCACGGCGAGAGACGAGACCACGGACGATGGGCCGGTTGCGTGTCCGGGACATAAGTGCATCGTATTTGGGTTCAAACATCATATTCAATGTATTGGCGCTGCAAGACGAAAGGAATGTTCCCGCCGTGAGGTAAAGAAGAGTAAGTGTGGAAGTTGACAGGGTCGGAAGCGGCGTCATTGATGGGTCAAGAGCAAGAAGAGACGAAATAGGATACATGCCATACGCAGATGTCGTAGACAGCACGATCAACACGGAAAGGCGAGGTTTCGTGAGAGCAAGATAGGCGGCTAATTTGCGGCGGATAGAGGTTTTGGGGAGGGCGGCTGAGAGGTGCGACAACTGCGCCGAAGCATCTGGCGGGATAACATGATCTGCTCCATGATTTCCAGTTGCTTCTTCCTTTAGACGTTTCCTTCGACGATGAGGCAATTCCGACTCAATTGATTCTGTGGAGGCTGACCCCGCCTCGCCTTCGCTTCTGGGGATATTGGCAGCATTCGCATGCGCGGGACTGGTGGGTGATGATGAGGGGGAAATGCCATCCTTGCTCGGTGCACTCTCAGTACCTCGATTGGCAGAGAAATACGTCTTCTGGAGAACGGCGGAAGAGGATTGATCATCTGCAATGCTTGACTGTGATCGCGCGGACGACAGGAAGCTGCGGAGGGCGGAGGGCGGATGAGGACGGTAGTTGCGTATGAGACATCGCGAACATACGAGGGACGGATCTCGAGTCGATCCTAGCCTCCGAAAAGAGGAGCGGAGGAGGATCATGGCGAGAAGAACATTAAAGAGGATCTGCTAATCTGTCATTGAGCCTCGTAGAACGAGGTCAGAATTCCGATGTGCCCTATCGCGACGGAGAATAATTCCTTCGCCCGGCGGTAGGGACCACAACCGCAGTTCGGCGAGTTGTCTGGACAGCTATCAATCGGTCCATCTTTAAAAAAGTTCCGTCCTACAACCTTCACCTCAGCGAGCTTGCCTGGCCTTTTCTGTTCGTATATATTTTACAGCAGTCAACCTCAAGATGGCCGCTTCCATCATGGAACCCCTCCAGCAAAATATCATCACCCCTCTCCAACCTTACCTCCGTCAGATCGTCTCGTCGCTGCCGGAACCCGTCCACGATACCGTCACTTCTCTAATCGGATCATCCTGCCACAACGCTCTCTTGGTTGATCTTGATGTCACCAAAGATCCTGCCTGCACGTCCCTTGCCATCTCCAAGGCGCTAGGGATTGCCATCGTGGGTGCCAGCGCTATCGTGAAGGTTCCCCAGATTCTGAAATTGATCGGATCTCGCTCCTCGGCCGGCGTGTCCTTTGTGTCGTACGCTCTCGAAACTGCTAGCTTGCTCATCACTCTGTCATACAGTGTGCGCAATCAGTTCCCTTTTAGCACTTATGGCGAAACCGCGTTGATCGCCGTACAAGATGTAATGGTGGGTGTCCTGGTGTTGACCTTCGCCGATCGACCAACTGCGGCTGCGGCGTTCATTGCCGTTGTTGCGGCCAGCGTGTACGCATTGCTTTTCGATCAAACTTTGGTGGATGTGCAGACCATGTCCCTTTTGCAGGCTGGTGCTGGTGCCCTGGGCGTTGCGAGCAAGTTGCCCCAGATCATTACCATTTGGCGTGAGGGAGGCACTGGACAGTTGAGTGCTTTTGCGGTATGTACCAGGTTTTCTTTCATCCTTGGACAGCTTGGGAACTCGGCTAACGTGAGTCTAGGTGTTCAACTATCTTGCCGGCTCTCTGTCCCGTATCTTCACCACCCTCCAAGAGGTAGACGACAAGTTGATTCTCTATGGCTTCATTGCCGGTTTCACTCTAAACGTGATTTTGGCAACCCAAATGGTGTACTACTGGAAGGCGCCCACGAAGCCCAAGAAGGCGAAGAAGGCAGCTCCCAAGCCAGTGGAGAAGGCACCCGTTGCACAGAGCTCGGGCGCATCTCCTTCCCCCAAGCCGTCTGGAAAGACCCCGACTACCCGACGCCGTGGTTAGTTTCGCTATTGATTGCTTTCCTCACTCAGTATGCAGTTTTAATGATACAACGTAATACATTCTCTTCACGAAATGTTCTATCCTCATTCCCTCGTAACTTTTTAAATCAACCTATCCATAAATTACCTTTTCCCAGGCTCCGCTCCAGTGGTCATAAACCTCAAAATATCCTCCAACGGCACCGCAGGCTCCATAAACTTCTGCTGGTGGTGCTGCGCAGGCGCAATATCAAACTCAAACCCAGCCCCAGCAGACTGCCTCCTAACACCGACAATCTCCATCTCATCCTCCTCCCCTTCCTCCTCCTCCTCCTCCTCCTCCTCACTCTCACTCCCCTCATCCTCTAACACCCTCACCAACCCCGTAACAACATTCTGCACCCCCATCTCCCTCTCCTCGAGCGTAAAATTTCCACCCCAATTCCTGCGTCTCGCCTCCTGATTCGCCTCCACGGGCGCCCAATCCCACAATTCCGCCAGCTCCGCCTCCGCCAGCCCCGACGTATCCTCCAGCGCAGACGCGCCGGCCTTGCGACCGCGCGCAACCCAGTCTTCGACGCGGGGGTCGAGTTTCGTCCGAAGCAGCTGTTCGAGCGTGTTGGCCTGCGTCCGGCCCGGATAGTCGGGGCCCGGGTAGGCGACGATGGAGGCCAAGAGATCACGGTTATCGGAGAGGTGGTCGGAGACGCTGAGGAGGTTATTTGAGATGATGCTTGCTTGGGATTGGAGGGAGGACCTTTTGTTTATTTTAACACAAGTTAGCTTACGTGCGACAATTACCTTGCCCATTCAGTCATTATCCATAAAATCGGATTTACGGCCGATGAAACCGGCAGGAATGATTGGGTGGAACTGTATAAACGTACCAGGATGGCAGAGGGTCACTTTGATTTAGACTTCCTATAAGGGACGCCAGGGAGCGCGTGAGCTGGACCAATCGCTGGCGGGATTGCTCGAGGGTTTTGAGCTGTTCATGCGTCGGGGTGGCCATTTTGCCTTTTTCCTTTTGGGGGTGCTATAGGTGCGTTGATATTGTTTGTCAACGGTGTGGTTGGAGGAGGTCACTAGTATTTGTTGGATGGGATTTGGAGATGCAATCCAAGTAAATGCAGTTGATTAGATACTATCGCCTGATCGGGTTTGGTGTATTTTTTGCCTCAGGGACCTTCCCCTCCTCCATAGATTGGGTCAGTAACGTAACCAACAGCCCACCACCCAAGTAGAAGTACGAGATGCAGTCCTATCGACAGAGCACAACTCGAGGGTCATAACTACCCACGAGCCCCTTCTGAATAATGCTATAACCAGCTTGGACTCCGGCTAAACTCACCGGTGAAGAATCCTGCAAAGTTCTATTATTATCATTGCCAGCTTTGCATGGTGGTGATTGGAGCTTGGCCGAGTGACTTGAAACTTTTAGACGCCTGTCGGTCCAATCTCGTCGTGACTTGGCTCTCGCTATGCCGTGTTTATTTTTAGAGCCTTCCATCCTTCTGCGTTTTGATCTTCTTGGTGGGCGGGGGAGCTGGTGTATATAATCTTGTTACCTTGACTGTGAGATTTCTCTGCTTACTTTCTTGTTCTTTGCTTGTGTGTGTGTGTGTGTGTGTGTGCGCGTGTGTGGATTTTGATATGTATTTCCGACTATGATATATGACATGAGATGGAAGTCGACTTCCATCATAGAAGAATACAAAATAGGCGGATATTTTCGCTGAATGGTCAAGGAATGGAGGGGGTATATCGCGATGAGCGCAGTTCTCTTCATCGAGTTCATGAAACATAACGACATGCAAAACGAACTAACATGCACGAAACCATACATTACTTATCGGCTCGGAAACCTCTTGCATGGACCAGTCTATGACTGTTGGTCAGTATTACCGCTTCTGCTTGGAATCCTGGCCGAAGTACTCAGGGTACTCGGGGTTTTTCTGTTTCTCTCCGTCTGGGGAAAGGTTCAGGGGAGGCGTTGCGACAGTGGATGCAGTTACCTCGGTGATATTCTTGGAATAACCCACATCCCGATATTGTCCATCGTTGTCGACGAAGGTGAAACCCGGCTGCTGCCCGTAACCCTGCTGATACATGGTGGGACTGTACATCTCGTGGTAGTTTGCCCACGGGGTACTGATGCCGGTATCGTTCCACCGGGCATGGAGGTGGCTGGATTGTCGGTGCTTTCGGGCCTTTCTGCGACGCCACCGAATGAAAAAGAAGCAGCATATGGCCAGTGCACACAACAGAATTACGAACCCCAGGACCGGGAGTGCGATCACCAGAGCCAGGTTTACCCCGGGACCACTGGTCGGGGTTGGGTTGATAAGGTCTACCGTGGAGGATGGTAACAGCGACTCGCTGAAAATCCTCGTCGGGCTGATAGGGAATGCAAAGCCCGTGGGTGTTCGAAAATGGCAGTTATATCGAAGCGCTTCAAGGACTGCGTTTCAAAGGTTCAAGTTAGCTACGCATGTTACTCGGGGATGGCGGGGATTCTAACGCACAGTTCGCCATAAAGACCTGTGATTGACCATTTGTCGGATCCTGGGTCTGGGTGAGGGTGAAATTATAGCACTTTTCGCACTGGGTGATGAGATTGTCGGCAAACGACGTAGTGCCACACCAGGTGTAAAAGTTATTCGCACCCGGGTCTGTCAGATCAAACTCTAAGGCTCTGTCCAACGGCTGACAATTCACTGTGCACTGCGTGGAGATATTGCTCACGCTTTTTGGGTAGCCATAGACACAGGAGGTGAAAGTATAACGAAGATTGTCTACAAAGCTCCGATGGTTAGAGAGCACCAATAGGCGGACACAGTGTATACTTACAAAGCCCCCAGTCCACATCCGTCTCCCCGGAAGATGGGTCACTGTAAGTACTGCGCAACTGACAGTCGACACACTGCTTGAATTGCGACCCTTTGCCGGTGGCAGTGAAATCGGTATCTAGACAGGTAATCTCAGACCCCGTCGTGTTGGTCGATTGCTTATTGCAAACGCTTGCACATGGTGATCCTGGTGTTGTCCGCAACGCCACAGCCAGTTGGACTAATTGGCAGAGGAGAATTAAGGCCGCCGCCCATTTAGACGTAGATCTCGGAACTAGGCCCCAGGAGCCGAGCATGTTGGTGTCGGAAGTGGTCTCCAGATACTGTCTGCACTAAGACAGCTAAGAGGGAAAGCTTGCCCGCAGTGCTGGCATTTAATACTCAACACAACTGCGGATCCAGCGAGGATGAAAAAGGGAGGGGAAGCACCTCAATTGTCCGGTGCGGGTAACAGAGGGTGACGAGAGGGTTGAACTTGCGGTTTTTCACAATGACTGGACGCCGAGAGAGAGGCCTTACCGGTACCTTCGTGGGATTGATAAGGTACAGAGTAGCATCCGTGGTACGATCATCGTGCTTTGGAAGCTGTCAAGCTAGTCAAGACTGAACAAGCATACAGTGTGCAGCTGGGCGCTAAGAGTACCTGTAAAAGACAGGTAGTGGAAGGTTGATCCTTGCCCAGTGACAGGCGGTTCGTGTGATGAGCGTGACGAGGGATTGGCGACGAGTGATTGTGATTGTGACGGCTTCTGCAGATGGTCGCATCGCCTCTGCGCTTGAGGCTTTCCATTCGTCGATCTCCCTTGGAACCCCTCATCTTTTTGTTTCCTGCCGTTTATCATTGGTGAAACTCCTCATTGGAAAATGCACAGTGCAATTCTTGAGCTTCGGAACATCCCTCCGAAGTGCTCGACCTGTTGTGTTTCCCATTTGCAGTTTCTTTGGCACTGGGCGCTTAGAAGATTCGCAACTCTCAGTGTCCCTGCATTGCGCGTGCCTTTTCCCCGAACCCGGAAATGCAACAGAGAAAAAAGAGAAATACATAAAAAATACATAAAAAAAAAGATGTCATTTATTCGTGACTATATGTCATAATAATAACAGGAAAATAATAATCGTATACAGATTCTAGTCCCCGAAAATCCTGTCGGTGGTCACTCCGTCGAAATGCGCCAAACATCAGTTAAGCGCAATTCACCGTCATTGGCTGTCATGCACAGGGTAAATCAAATCGCTCATAGACTACTACTATAGCACTTGGTCAAATCGGATTGATATGGAGCAGGATAAAAAAAGAAAAGGAAAAAAGGAAAAAAGAAAGGAAGAAAAATAAGCCTCCCAGATGAGATACGAATTAGATAATAACGCCACTATGCAAGTTTGTTCTTTCTCGTCGGTGGCATCGAAAAGGACAATAGGAGAGAGAGACGAAGCATGAAAGAAATAAGCAAAGAAAGATCCAAATCGGTAGATCAGTGGTTTTCATGACTCATGGTAGCTTAACGTATTAGGCATTTGCAGGAGCCTGTTCTTGCACAGGAAACTCAAAGCATTATCTCGAATCCAATATAGTGGACATCGACTATCCGTAAAGATCATCGTACGACGGAACCAACTCCTGTTCTGCAACCGGTGCAGGCTTCGGCCGATGCATAAGTTTAGTATCACGAGGACTTGGTCGGTGTCCCAGCCGAGGGTCCTCAGACGGCACTGAAGGGATAGACGACGTATAACTGGTATGTCTCGAACTCGATGTAGCTGGTATAGATGCTGTCGGATCGGTTGTAGTACTCTGTAAACTGAAGTGGCGCATTCGTGATGTGACCGACAGCGGCGGTGATTTGGACGCGCGTGAATAGGTTCCGCTTTCCTCGCCGGATTTCGTGCGAGACCTGTCCCGTGGATATCGCCCCTTTGGACTGTTAAGACCGGATATGGAATCCTCTTCCTCATCAGTGGAAGATTCGTCAAAACCATCCCTCACTGTGGGATGGGCTTTATGTCCTACTATAGGACTTGGAGGGGGTGCCTTTTTCTTCGATCGCCCTCGTAGCTTTGCGTCGTAGTGTCCCGTTGGCATAGTCATGGCCGAATCAGTGGATGATGTCCGCTCTTTGAAGTTGCCCGAAGGTAGAGTAGATGCGTGGCCATGGTGATCGAGCGAATCAAGGGAACCATGTCGTCGACAGTGATCTAACATTTTAACGGGTATCGAATTGGGTGTTCCAACAGGCGATTGCTCGTATTGACTCCAGGAGCCGGCATTGGGATACGTGATAGCCACATCACCCCAGCGGGAGTGCAGCTCCGAAGAGAGCTTTCGCTTTCTTCTTAATTTTTGGATAATACCTGTCATGATATTCAAAGGGCTTTTCATAGAATGAAGCCTGCCCACATATGCGTGGTAAGCGTTTGAGCTTTAACTAACGACGAGTGGCTCAAAGCATACAAAATTTCGTGTCAAAAGTGTGCGTGACGCATACCTTGACGCTGGCAAGCTATGCGTGTCGCTCGTCTACCAATTCGTCAGGCGGGGTCAAAGACTATCTAAACGCAGAAGACGGGAAATGTGGAAGTATTGGGGACCGCCAGTCTGCATGGGATGATGATATATCAGTATACGTCCATCGACGACATACCGCTCGTCAAATGGCATCTGCATGTCTCTCTGAATTGGCGGCCGAGGAAGGGTCTCCCGGAGAGATAGACTGTCAACGGGCGGGCTCCAAGGCAAATGTGGTGCGAGTAGGGGACGCGTCTTGGACCCGACAGTCTGGTCCGCCCCTCCTCTACCCCCTTCCGGTGGAGGTTGACAGAGCACCAGTAGATGAAGACCGACAGACCGATCTCCCTTGGCCACCGAGGGGTCTTCGAAAGCAGCACAACGACTGGCGATGGTAACTGGCCCTAGGAAGCTGGGCCGACCATAATTATGACAGGGAAGACAACCGGGTCCAGCGCCCGGCTTCGTAGCTCATGAAGATAGGGCCGAACGAGGGGTGAATATTACGGCGCAGTCATCTTGCGTCGACCGTCACCCACCAAGACATGGATGTAAGTGTAAACCGGCGTGGGTCCTGGCTTGGCGTGGCGCTTCATGGCCAACATCACACTGGCGAGCACACAGGGGACAGGGGACAGAACAGAGCTATGGCTTGGGAGCAAGGATGTTGTACAACTCCTTGCCGTTTATAGGTGCGTCGACCCCGCGAGCGCAAGCGATGCAACATCACCTCACAGGGAAGTGGAGGGCAATCCATTCGTATGACTGGTGAAGTGTCAGATGAGTTAATAAATGAGGCCCATTGTGTTCAAGGGACCGAAGTCTTTTTACCTAACGTCTCCACAGACATCAACGCACTAATTTGCACACGGAACCATAATTCCTTCCGCTGCGGAGGGGTGAAAAGAGGGGGAAGGGAGAAAGTCGTTGGCTGGCGCGAGAACAAGCACCCGGTTGATCGTCGCGGTTGAACCCGAACCATCCACCGAGCTTATCTACGCGCCGTGATGGAGACGACGTGGGATGGCCAATCTAATAAACTCTTGTCCAAGATAAACGAATTGTTAATGCCCTGCAGCTAGACAGTTTGGGGATTTTGACAAGGTGTGAACGCCCAAGCGACGTTGCTCGTCAAATGACCGATGACAAATTCCTCCTGGACATCCTTGCCCTAACATCCCGGTCGGGCAGCCTCCATTTGATCCTGGCAAGTAGCCTCAATCGCTGTACAACGACGGTAGACATCTTTTGCGAGTTATAGTTATTTGGTGTTGGTCTTGGTAGTTCAATGGTCACTAAGGTCCACGGCCCATCTACTGCAAAGGTTAGTTATTCAAAACTATCAGTACTTATTCGACAAGACAGCTATAGCACATCAGACTGCCGATGTTTATGGCTTTAGGACCTGTAGGCTATGATAGACCATGACTCACGTCCAGATCGTTCTATGGCTTACTCCGTGTACAATCCACTTGATTATAGTAGTTTTCCTTAATTTTCATTTTATTTCCCTGCCCTTCTGTACCTCCGTTTCTTTGTGCTTGAGTGGCCTAGTATTTAGTCCCACTGCCAATACCCGTCAGAATACTACCCTGCAGATGCCATGGACGTCACGCTCAGAAGTACTAGTGCTAGTAGTAGGCACGATATCCTACAAGACACAAGCGCCAGCACCAGCTTCAATGATAAATCCCTGTAATAAGTCGGACTAATGGAGTCATCGTACACCCTGTCAGACTGTGCCCCTCACAAGTACACAACCATGTAGGCTAAGTAGCCAGGTCCCACCAACTTTCCAGTACTTTTCACCGTTCTTTCCTTTCTCCTTTCCTGTGGATACTTTTCACTGCCGCAGGTGGACTGTCTCAAGTACCACTGGTAGAGATATCGGCTCAGGTATTACCCTTTTTTCAACGAGTCGGGTAAAGGAAGTTGTTAGTAACTTGCCACCCCCATTTTACCAGTGGACCTGATTCCTCCCCACAGATATTAAGCTCCAAATATGCCAGCAGTGGCATAGTATTCTTCTTCAGTGAAGATACTGATATCTAAGCCCTTGCTGTCTCTAGATGTTTGGCTTGTTTAGCTATGCCCATATCGTTCTGCGGAAGGAGCAATCGTTTGAATCAGGATAGGAAGGATGTTAGTCCCGCCCTTTCTTGAGGAGCAGCGTCGAACTTCTTCGTTATCCTACTTGTTACGCCTGGTTCTACAAAGGGTGAGTTGACAGCGCCATCACGACAACCTCATCACTTACTCACCGGGACTCAATCTCAGCAGGAACACATTATGGATTCTGCTGTGCACAAGAACAGACAACAGCATAATCACGAAATATTCTTTGGATCATGGTCTAGCAAATCACATCCACCAGACTGCCGTGACAGCGAGACATTAGCTGCGAGCCCATACTCTAGCAACACAGGACATGCTTCATGATCATCATCAATTTCATTATACCTAACGCTGCGGCATAGGAACGCAGAGATCGTTACTGTCATGAATCCATCGCGTCGCTTCCCCAAAGAAAAGAAGGAAGACCGAAAGTAAACAGGAAAAGAGAAAAGCACTCCATACACCATACGCCGTATTGACCCATTTATCCATCCCAGTCCCATTTACCAACCCAACGCTAACCAAGACCACCAGATCCGTCCGATTTGACAAGTTGAAGCCAGACCCTAATTAAAATTCGTGACCAACCTCGACAGCACAGGTTTTGGTCGTCGAAGTGATTGCGCCCCCTCTAAAGGTCGAGAGAAATTGGTGGTGCTACTAGTCGAGTCCATCGACCGAGAGCTCTCCAGTGACAGTCCCCGCTGCTCTAATTGAGACGAGCTTCTCTGTGTCTCCGCTGGCCCGGTGTATTGCTGCTCGACGCCTCGAATAAAAGAGAATGGTCTTTCCTCAAACATACCGACCGGATCCACCTGGGTCGGTCGATTGACCTTAACTGATGGTGGCAGTTGACTAATGGCCTGGTACCTCGAGGGGTCATAGGCGGGTATAGTGGTATATGCGGGTGGCGGGGTGTCCCCGGACAGTCTCCCACGAGGATGGATATGGCTTTGCTCTCGTGGTTGACTATAGGAATACATTGACGAATAGGGTCGTGGCCGTTCCATTCCCTGGTTGTCGGAGGGGTATTCCTGGGGCTTATATCCCATCGGTGCATGCATGACCAGCATGTTCTCCTCGTATTGTCGGATGCGATCCCATCTCCGTTTCTTGAAGAGAATGAACAAGATCCCCGCAGTGACTAGTTTGACATCAACAACACGTTTTCAGTGGGTTTATAGAGAAGAAAGGCTATACTTACTAGCGACAGCAGCGACACAACCCAAAACAACGCCGATGATAATCTGGTTGGTTGCCGGGTCACTCGATCGAGGCACCAATGACCTTTGGCCAAGAGGGAGAAACATATTGCCAGCTTGCGGGGTAAGATTGAAGAGGTCGCTGGCCGAGAAAAAACACTTGAGCTTCCCCCTCAGTTCAGTTCACTTCAGTTCAAGAAGAGCGGAGACATCCCCCATTAAGAACTCACGCTCACCTCCAGCCTTGTTTCAGGATGACTTGTTTGAGATCATTTTAAGTTCCGGTCAGGGCATCTGCTCCAGCCTTGAGTCGCGGCTAGCCAGCGTGACAGTATGCAGTGTATCCAGCAAGCACCAGTCTGTGACAAAAGCAATAACCCCAAAAATAGAAGGATTTCGGCGCGATTGCAGATTCATTGGCTGTCGATGCTCGGTTTTGGAGCTGCAAGCGCTCGGATTGTCGTATCAGCGGCAATTGAAGGAGCGGACCCGCATTAGTTGATCTATTTTAAAGTGAGCAAATGAGGAGAAATCGGAGATGCTGGGTAACTGGTCGCGGATCCAACTTGGTTTCTATCATTCTAGAATTTTAAACATGTTCAAATCGGGCGTTTCCAGGATATGCCTGTCGGTCGGCTCATTCTACAATTTTATACGCCACGCTTTGTTAGAGGGCTAGACAGACCCCAAACCTAACCTCAACGTCTACAGACCCCAGTGTACATGGAGGCAAGCATCTCATCCAAAATGTCCCGTATTTTAGTGTTTCGAATACTTCCGTTTACTCGGCATATGGTCGATACACAGCGATTCCCTTGTCCGTAGATAGACCCAGTCTCACACCTTGTCCAACAAAGTATACATATCCCTCCTGCAGGTCGAATGTCTTGACGGACTTACCCTCGGCCAATTCTAGTCGCCCAGATCCTTTGGTGACAAAGAGAAGACTTGGTCCAGAAATAGCCTTGTGTGTTTCATGCTCTCCGGCTCCCAGACTAGTCGCCAAAACGTTAAATTCACTGAAAGGAGGCGCATACTCATCCGATTTCCCATTGACACCCTTGTCACTCTTTCTCCGCAGCAAAAGAGCCTCGTCCACTCCGTGTGGCTTGAAAGTCAGAGCGCGCGTGAATAAATCGACATTATCACGTTCTGCACGCGGACAAAACCCCGTATTAATCACATTATCAGAACGCGCCATACACTCAACGATGTCACCACAAAGATACGCATGGATACTGTCCGCAGGCACGCAGATAGCCTCTCCAGGTCCAAGAGTAATGTAGTTCATCAGTAGCGCTGCAACGAGGTTACCGTTGTCGAACTCGGTATATTGCTTGCTAAGTCGATCGAGCATCCCGGGAATATAACGATGCTTGCCAAACTGAGCTTCTGGGAGATCCTTAAGACCCTGAATGATCTCTGAGACAACGATCGGGGGTACATTGAGGAGCGTCTTGCAGAGCTCCCGCAGTACTTCATCATCGAATGGCTGGCTGGATGGTACTAGTTGCTCAACTGGCTTGAGCTTCATGATCGCTTCGATTTCACTAAGGGGTTTAAAGCCAGCGAAGAGCTCGAAACTGGACAGCGCGACTGCGATCTCGGGCTTGTGATTTGGGTCATTGAATTGGTCTGGGTTTTCTTTGTGGAGTTGCTCTGCTAGTGATTTGTCTGGGTGGACTTGGAGAGGGAGCGCTTTACTGAATGAGAGGATCTAGTGGTTTATCGTGTTAACTCATCTTCTCCTGGGGTTCAGGACCCATTCCATGGAAGTACAGAACTCACCTTCGGCAAGAACGGGATTTCCGGCCCGTACTTATCAAACGCCGGTTTCCCAACGAGCTGTGGGTTCTTCTTCAGATACTCGGAGAGGAGCTCGCCTGTTGAAAGGATTCGAGAAGGAACAGTCGGGTATGTGCCCATCCACATCTAAGGATGTCAGAAGCAACGTCTTCGATGTCCCACATAGGTAGCTGGAAGTACCTCAGAGTATGCCTGATCATCTTTTACATCCCCGTTCTTGGGGGTCTTGGACCAAAGCTGACCGGCTAACGAGTTCTTTCCTTGCTTACCCCATGGATCATTCTGGGGAAGTTAGAGTAGTTAGCATTTAATAGCTGAAATTTTCAAGAACAATACTAGAGAAAGGCTTGGCTATACCTTTACTCCGCATTGGAGCTGAACGATCGGCTCCGCCATTGTCACGAATCGAGTGGAGTATTATTTCACTTGATTTTGAGTAGTGTCTTGAGTGTCTTTAAGTGGAACCGGAGAAAGCTATTCAACATTAGAGTCTGTTAGAGATAAAACAAAAGAAGCGAGTCTTTATTTGTACGATGATAGACGATCCTGCATGAACATGTCGTCATGGACGGAAGGTGCGCATGGATCTGATCGCAACTTCCTTTTTGGGAAATCCCCGGTCATGACTTCATACCAATCGAGCCCTAACTCCAGGACTTCAGAATTTCCATGAAGCCAAGAGTTCCCCATTTTTACAGATCCAGATGGAAGACTACCAACAGGATATTCAACAGGAAGGATTCGGAATCAATGTACCCTGATCGTCACACTGACGTCAGTGCCGCAGTGCTTTTGAACACCGTCACGTTCCATATCCATGTACTTGAATAGAAGCGGTTCTAGATTGTAGGTATCAGATGTGAGGTAACGTAAGCTGTTCATTATACGTGTATTCGTGGGAGTGATTCAGCCAACCACCAACGCCTTTCAAAGCCCTAACGCAGAAATTGCTCATCGCGCTATAACAGTTGCAGATATATACACCACAATGACATGATGATCACGATTATAAATCTCAAAAAAAAGGCAGCCATAAACTTTTATCCATAAATGTCGTCCGCATCAGGTACCATGGTCATGGTCATGCGCCTCGCCGCACGAAGTCTCTTCTTCTCCAACGATGAAGTCGCGTTCATTTGTGCGGCCATCGCCCACTCACTATATTCGCCACTAGTTCTACATCCCGTTCGAGATGACCGGTGAGATCTCTCGTGGGGTTCAACATAGTGGTCGTACTTGTCCTCATAATGAGAATCCCGGTAGTGTTGCCTGGGTCGACTGTCCCTTTCCTCAATACCGGCGTGGTTGGACTGCATACTATGTTGCGAACTCGTTGAGTATCTACGGCTTCCAGTTGAGACAGCAGCAGCCCGGGTGTCGGCAGGGATATATCGGAAACGAGGCGAATCATGAGCCCGCGAAGCCGCTTTCTCGGCCACTTCAGTAGAGTAGTCTTGGTGGATAGGTTTGTAGGCAAACTCGGTTCTTCGGTCGGAATGGTGCAGATGCTCCTTCTCGCTTGGATCCTCGGTGGAATGTCTTGACCGTGGAGCCAAACGCATCGAAAGACGACGAGGGTTCAGTGTGCTCATGGAAAAGGAGTTCTGCCTAGATGGGGGAGTATTGTCCGGAGCAGAGGCTGTATCGTAATTCTCCCAGGAGGTCCTGGTAGAATTGCCCCTGGCGAGGCTATGACCATAACCCCTATGAGAAGATTGGCGAGGGCTTTCCAGTTGATTCCATGACCCTTCAGTCGGGGCTGAGATTGAGACGTCTCCAAATCGTTCGTGAAGGGGCTTGTAGGTGTCGGTCTTGCGAAGGCGGTTCAGGGGCCTTGGTACGATGCTTGCCATAATGAAGTTAACTCGGCGTATGGAATAAAAGGTCGACGAGTCAAGTTTCGAGTGTGTAGCAATCCAAGGATTATGGGCTAATAGGTATGGTGATGTGACAAGCCTAGATGAACTCTTTGCGATAGTGGGCACTATGCAAAGTTCCTGGTTACCAGTGACAACGCTGCAAATAAGAAAACGACCAAGTAATTGAGGTGGAAGTTGAACGCGAACAAGCTGCTGAAACGCGCAAGGAGAATTAAGGCACGCTGAATAATCAAGACGCTTGGAGGCATGAAACAAAAGGGACTTCAAGATATGGAAGGATTCATGAGCTGAAGCGTCTGACGAAGCACAGACCAAAGTATAAATCCAGAAGGATTTTGCCCGGGCTGAAGTTCCAGTCGCATTGTAGAGGATGAAGGAGTATAAAAGCTTGTCCTTGAGCCAAGAGTTTCAGGAATGATTCTTTTTTTGTCTCGTGCCCGTCGAATTACCGGCGCAGGTCATGCATGCAGGTAGCCTGTACTGCCCTGAATTATTAGTGTAGTTGCCAACATTAGAAGCAACCCTCCACGAGGGACGCTGATCAACTCGAGAGTAGCCGCCGGGAGAGGTGGGAGAAGTGCGGACAGGTGCATTAGTCCCCGCGTCTGGAACCACGGATTCATCGCTGATTGATTGACAGGGCCTTAAGTCCTGTTCCATTCTTAGCAAATTTCCCTGAAGGAGTCTATTATTGTCTAGAACTAATTACCTTGATCGCAGGAATTAGTTCCGACCTAACACTGCATAATTCGGCCAATTTTAGAACCATCACCAAGCGAAGCGCCAAACAGCCCCGCGACAAAATCGCGAAACACGCCTCCTCATTACCTGCAGCACCCTAATTAGCGTCGCTGCTCTATAATTATCGCAAGATCGCGACATCCAGGGTGGTTAATATTAGCAACAGACAGGCTCTGGATAGTAATGAACTCATGAAGTTGATTGCTGGAGCGCCGAGACGAGTGGAAGCGCCAGTAGGATACCTAGACTTTGTTTACCCAAATGTAAAGAACATTCTCGCAGTATGCTAATCTAGTCTATGAAATGTCTTCAAGTTGCTGATCATGCTTGCTAATATACTCTCATCGAGACCCTTGGTCATGCCCCAGCTCGGACATGGCAATGCCATTCGAGCCAAACTTAAGGGCGGCAGAATGAGGTTAGTACTAGTTAGATGAACCGAGAGATTAATTTAGGACCTCGGGTACTCCAAGGAAGCTAAAAGTGGCAAATATGTGTAGCAAATTATGCCGCCTAGGTCAATAAGCGCTGAAGTCGTACCGAAAGCGTCCGCGGGTGAACCAATGCTGTCATTAGTAACGTTGCCGAAGTTCCAAAGTGACGCTTTTGATTACATGTTAGGATACTGTAGATACTAGCTAGATGTCCCTCATGGCTTTTACATAGTGTCCAATGTGAGTGTCAGTAGAGATACCTCATAGAATTTATGGTTCCCTGGGAACTTCAAAGACTATACCTAGTGGTTCGTAGGAAGAAAAGCCGTACTAAAGCACAATGCCTTACAACATCGCCTCCTCTGTTACAGATACTCTTTTACTTAACTTATGCTGGTATCACAATGCTTGTATGATCAACCGTATAGAGCTCATCACTGATCACTACATACTGTCAGCTCGGACAATGTATCTTGTCCGTTAAGGGTGAGGTTATTTGATAAGGCCCCTAGTAATCGGCATAGCCAAATTCATATAGTCGTTCTAGCTTTATGAGACTGACAAAACCAATGCTGCCTATGATGCATTCATATGTGAGCTAAGCAATATAATTACTAGCGCAGACTGTCTAGGTTTATATGCAGGCATATATAACGATATTACCAAGGTGTGATTGAAAGAACCGTCTATCATAGCCAAGTCTTGTGGATCAGGGAGGATCGCCCTGTAGCCAATACCCTCTTTGAGAACGCCAATGTCAGAACGCCACTAGCTTTGCAGCAATAACAAACCTATATCCGTCTACACCAGTCCCCAATTCTAGATGTCAAAGTGACAAAGTGGAAAGGTAAGAAATCTGACGAAAGACCAAAGAAAACATAAACACTACACCCCATGTGACGATCTTCTGAGATGCACCGCAGAGGCCCGCCTGATCCTCGCTACATTCCACAGGAGGACTTCAGGCTCCGAGTTTGCAATCGCATTCTGGTGTAATTCAGGATTTCGGCCGGCCCAAGCAAGACAGTAATGTGCCCACCGACAGATCGGAGACACAAAGCCAGCATACCGCATACAACAGGTCATACCATCTGGCTATGTGCTTCGGGTATCATGCAATACCGTCTCACCTAAAAGCAAGCAGATCCTCGGCACAACTTTGTTAGTTGTAGGTGGGAGGTAAGAGGTCTGGATGGCTCGTGGGTGTCATGCGGAGAGTGCGATTTTGAGGTGATGATATCAACTTGGTGGATAACTGGCGTGCCGGAGTTAAAGAGGAATCTATGATATGGGTTGATGGTTGATACTGTGTGCCTACAGATGACCTCCGTGAGTGAGTAGATGTAGTTGGTAGTGACCGCAGCGATGGGAGAGCACCATGCGGAGCGGACCAGCGAGATAATTGATGATGAACTGCTCGACCATCTGCAAGCCTGAGTCGTTCTAAAGCCAGGGGGCGCGTCTCTTCGTCAGTGCCAGATTCCGTGAGAGATAGGTCATCGTTAAGGTCGGGAAAATAACTTTCACGAGCTTCAGCGCGATCATCATCTGTCTCATCTTGCCGATCGGTGTCTGACGACTGTTCGGGTGACTGTACACTACAGCATCTTCTTAGAAGTGGTCTTGCTCGGCGACCAGAATTGGCCCTGATATGCTTGGCCTTTTCAACTTCATGACTGTAGGAGCTTCTCCGGTTAAGCAAGCGCCCTCGGCCACAGCTACCGTCTATGGTTTCCGAATAGCCAGGCAGCCCGATTGTCCTTAATGCTGTCTGGCTCGAACTAAATGCCACTCTCGCCCGCATCTGTTGGATAGCCGAGTCCAAAGCTAATTCAATAGCGCAGTGGTTCCGAATCCGTCTGAGTTTGGGCCACGTCGCACGCTCCCCTGAAATACATGCTTTGAGCATGAACTCTGTGGTCGGATTCTTTAGTATTACGGGAAAATGGGTGTAGAGTATTTCGGGGTAAATGTTAATATCCCCGGAGTATTTCTGGTTCACGATTGACACGGTTTTGGTCAGAGATGTCGGGAAAATACCAAGTTCGGATAAAACCGTCAGTCGATGCAATACCTCATCCTTCGCGAGGTGCGTCATGGTGTGGAACAGCCGTGAAGTCAAGGATGGGGTCTGCGGTGTCCCGCGGGTCGGACCATCATATTTTGGGAGAAAGGGAACCACATGAGGATTAACTTGCGACACAATGAAGTGGTTGACATTGAACATTTCCGATAGACGGGTCATCGGTAGATCGCCATCTACCGAGCCATCGATATACTGCCTATGCAAGTCGTTCCAAGGGACTGCCTCTCCTGTCTCTGGATCTTTGGCCATGAGAACAAATGGCGAAAATACTAAGGGCACCGAGCACGAGACAGCTCTGTGAAAGTTAGTCTGACAATAGAATTTTGAGTGTGGTGGGGGACAATGGGGAAAAGGTAGAACGTACACTGCAGACCAAATCAGCACATTAGGCGCTGTGATGTAGTTCAACAGCTTAGGGAGCTCATAGATCCCAGCGCTAGAAACGCAGATATTAAGTATTCTACGCGTTCTATTATATGCTTCCTGGAATGTAATATCCCCAAGCCAGTTTCGCATAACCTTGGCTAAGTTGGAGATGTCCAGAAAAGAGCCGTACTTCAAAAACCGGGCGGTCTTCTGAAGAATATTCTCCTCCTGGTCGGGATCATTGAAAACGGCAAAGTCCCCATAGGCAAACGTATCCAAAAGCAGCGGCAGTTCATCATCCGTCCGAGTGCAGAAGACAGCGCAAACAATGCTTCCAGCCGAAGCGCCGGAGATAATGCGAGGAAGTAGTTTTGCCTGCCAGAGCGCTTTGAGTACGCCAATATGATTCATACCGAATGTTGCTCCACCTGAGAATAGTAAGGCGCTCCGGCCAAAAGCTTGCCTTGCTGCTAGAAGTTGATCGAGGATATACTTCAGTTCCAACCCATCACACCGACCTTTCGCTGACAGGTCTACCAGTGACGATATGGTGTCGAGGGCTGTCGTGATGTACTGATCAATCAAGTCCTTTGTACCGACGTGCGAGTGTCTATAGAGAGAATCGTTACGCATGTTTCCTAAATCGCGGCTTAGGGAGGTGCGGATTAGGAACATCATTCGGCTAACGTCACAGCTAATGCGAGCTTCTTCTAGTTGCTTCAGGCGTTCCTGTACTAGATGGGGATCGTATTCGGAACTCTCGAAGGTTGCTTTCCAGGAGTTGTTGTCTTCTAATTGGTCCAACTCATAGGCGCAGTCCTTCCACTCTTTGTATGATACAGCCTGAATCATACAGTTAGAAAGCATATCAAACTGCAAGGACAACAAGCCGTATAGTGGAGAAATGCCCGGTAAAGAAAGTGCTAACATACATTGCGCATTTTAAGATATAGCACCTGCTTTCGATCCTCGGTAGTAGTATGCCCACCTTTGCCCACCTTGGAGGGGCTATCCTGGTTCGCATTATACAAAGTGTCGCCAGCCCAAGTCAGGGAGGACTTGATGACAGATGACAGCGAGGGAAGGGAAACGGCTCTCGGAAGGAAACGAAACTGAGTACCAGAAGCCTCCTTGACGGAAGACGGTTTGCGGACATGTTTACTCTTGGAATGACAGTGAGGGCTTAGTATGGGGGAGTCATGAAGGATTGCCATGCCAGGCTTCCACTGACATCAAGGCATTCGACCGAGAAACCGATAGCACCTCAAATGGCTACTATAAAAAGAGGTCGCTGGATGGAAGAAACTATCTTCAAGGAAAGCGGGTCAAAGGAGAACACATAGGAAGGTATATGTAAAATAAAGATCTAGCGCTGAATCGGAGATAAGCATAGGTCAGGAAATATAAGTGTTCATCTCCATGACCATGGGGCGGAACAAAACTGGGATGGTTCGGGGAAACTGTGCAAATCATGGATAAATCTGGGGGTGTGTCAGCAGCGCAGCCTAAGGCCCCGTCCGGAGTAGATCCAGGCGTCACGAGGGACCCCCTGTCCGCCCTTGGTGATTGGACAGAAGTCCGGCTCAGTGGCTATCGATCGCCACAAGCGCTAGTCAGCCCCAGGGAAACCGCTCATCATGCGCATCAATTCCTTTTCGCGGGGATTCTTCATTCGGAAAGCCCGCCGTCTGGACACCGTTGAACCAGCACCAACAACATCCCACTTTATTCAATCCATAACCACAGGAACATTATAAGATTTACCTTCGATTCTGGAAATCTAAACTGCCCAAACTCTATGTTTAAAAAGAGAAGCAAAATCCGGATATTGTAGACGTTGATCACCAATCCTTCAGCCCAGATCATCGGCTGGATGATCTCATCCAGCCCCACAAGCTGAATGGAGGGGATGATGCTAGTATCAAGTCGATACTAAGTATTGCGAAGGCAGGCATTACCGCATCAAAAGACATTTTCCGGTGGAAAGATAGCTTAGAACGGATAGCGGATCGAAACAAGTTGGCCTGGGGTACGGTCAAGTACTACTTACTGCCTTACGACCAGTGAAGGAGTATACAAGTAGGTATCATATCGGGTCACGGGTGTTCTCCGGTATGTACCGTACGGGGTATTTCTATGCGATGGCCTGAACATTACTACACCGCATATCTCAAGGTTGATGCGATACGAGATTTCAATGCAACCCAACATTTATAGTAGGAGTTATGAGCAGTGATGGATATGCCATTTATGGGTATTGGTGGGCAAGGATGACAGTTATGTAATGCTTACTGAGTAGTATTATACATGAGTATTGCCTCAGGTATTCCTTATCCACGAGCTGAGCCTAAACTCTCAGTCATGGGTCAAGGGTCGGTAGGCTGCGATACCCATGTTTAACATGCTATTTGTGCGTAACGGTATCAACCCGTTTACAAGAAGACCCAGTGACACCATAGCCATTTGGAGTCGAATCTCAGACTCCCGAGTCAAGACGATAAATCCCCACTATAAGTTGGGGATGGTCATGCGAAACCAGGACTATCACATGCTTTGGAGATAGGGGGGTGCATGTGAAACGGGCCTGAAAATGGGGGAACGCGGTCCCATCCATCTTTCAGTCCAACATTCTAGACCTCTCCTAGAGTGACCATAGAACTGCCATTAAGTGACCTTTTATTCGCTATTCTGCTGAGAAAGTCAAGGTATCAGACGCAACCACTTTCCTAGTGCATCTCTTGCCTGCGACTCGACCCCATTTTCTCTCCAGAAATGTCCAGCTCCGTCAATCTCGGCCGATTGAAATTGACCCCCGGGCACATGCGACAGTTCGTCTGACCATTTAGTTAATTTACTTGCAGATGTAAAGCTGTCCTGGTTTCCGTAAATAGCTAGAGTCGGATGGGCGCATAGCTGGCGAGTTGGCTTGGGGCATGGAATCTGTCTCCGTTGAGATGGACTGTGAGCCCCAACATCTAAAGACATTGTTGAGAAGAACGTTAGGAACAGATTGAGTGGCGGCAAGAGGGGCGACACGAGAAGGTATGAAATTGTTGTTCCTGAGATATCCGGCGGTTCTTCCACGGCCAGGTGGTCTTCTGCTGCCAAGTTTCGTTCTTGGGTTGAGTCGTTGGCTTCGAACAGAGCCGAAACTTTCGCTGCACTTTGGAGGATTTCATGTGCCTGTTTACTAACAGTTATGTTTTTGAAGAGGTCCGCAACGATATCAAGTGCGGGAAGATGTGATGCAATTAATGAGCCGTAAGAATAACCACCGAGGATGAGATGGATATCTGCCCGGGCAAGTGTAGACTGAGCATCGGAGCCCTCAACACTGGGCCCACCTGGGATATTTCCATCCCCTCGCCGTGAAACCTGTTGCGACCTCAAGGAATGCAAGTAGCACAGCATGAATCCGTAGAAGGAAACATAATCTGCTAATTCGGGCTTCGCGGTCCAACTAGTCCGTCCTTCTGAAGTACCGGCACCACTACAGAACAGATCAGTATGCACCCATCCAATGATTATGTATAAGCCAGAAAAAAATGAGAAGAAAAAGAGAGTAAACAAGTACGGAGGTCAAGGAGCACCAAAAAAGCCAGCCATTGTACTTACCGAAAATTGAATGTGCCCACGATATATCCACTCTTCAAAAGCTCGCCTCCGACAAAGCTTACGACTGGATCGTCGTAGCAACCACCGAGAGGAGCATATGGATGTGCGACTATAGCCCCTCGTATAGTTTCTGACTGCAACAAAGTACGGGGAAGATAAAGGCGACAGTCGAGTTGAGTGTCATCGTGAAGTGAAGGAATGGTGAAAGCGTATGTGGGAGAGGGTAGATACATATTTTTACAGGATTCAGCGCAAGATGTCTATGTTGAAACTATAGCAATATAGATACATACCCGAGAACTCTGCCGTTAACGCGGCGAATGGTTCCTGATGTCACGCTGCCGGAGGGGGTTTTAAGACCCCGAAGTTGCAAAGTTGGTCAATGCGTCTTCCCCGATGCACTCTTTTTAGGTACATACGTTGCCCTACGACGCTGGACAATAAGCCCAGACCAGTCTTGATCATAGATTTATAGCTAGTTAACTACTAGTAGTTATTAGTTTTATACTACATTATTAGTAGTTCGCTTCCAGGGTATTCCTAAGAACTGTCAAAATTTCTATAAATTTAATTTCATGAATCTCTCTTAACTTTCCGGTAGTAGCCACGCAGGATCCGGCTCATCATCTTCGTCTTCCGATCTAGAAATGGTGTCAGAATGATGTCCTTCAACATCCTTTAATAGATCAGCGGGAGGGTCGGGATTGTCGACACCAAGAGTATCTTGACGTGGATCATGCAGGTTATCTTCTTCAGGCTTGTCAGGCACCCTTCGTTCTGAAGAAAGCGAAGGGTCTTCATCCGAAATATCGAAGGCGTCAAGAAGCATTTCTCGCGCATCCCGCAATGCTTCGAGTTCAGCCGCAATGCAACAGACAAGCAATTTCCAGTCCCTCTCCTCTGCAACTCCTAGATAGTGTTCCACGTGCTCTGTTGTATTGTGTAGGTCTTCCAAAATCCAACGAACATGGTCAAGTTCGGAGTTATTATCAACAACCCTAGAAGATTCTAAAACTTGCGACTGATTCTGTAGTGAACGACGCATTGCTATCTTTAGCCGTCTTTCGAATCGACAAACTTCTAAAACAACTTGTTTCCAGACTCCCCCTCCGGCCTCAAGTGCCTGTATCTCAAGGTCTACTTCTTCTTGCCTCTTTCGCAATTCGGACTGCTCCGTTGTCCAATGCTCTCGGGCCATATCAAGCGTCCGGCGTTTAGGGTTCAATGAATATAATGTTGCACCATTAGCGAAGCTCGATTGGGGTGGGACAGGGGGTTTCTGAAGGAACTTTTGGATGTCCGATTCTAACAGGGATAAGGAGGCCTTGTAGGAGGATAACTTGGAGTCCACCGAGTTTTCCATATATGCTAGCTCTTCCATGACATGACGATGCCTTGCTCTCATTTGAGATAGCTTTGTCTCCAACTCATGAATGTCCGCCTCTAGCTTATGACCCTCCTCTCGAAGTTCCTTGGTGCGTTGACTTTCTCTATTGTTGTGAATTGTCGACACAGCCTCCTCGAGCCCGGTTTTTTTGGTGATAAAGCCGTTGATTTCATCCAGCGCGTCAGTTCGTATGGCAACACAAGCTGTGAGTACCTCTCGCTCCTCCTCCCTAAGTTTCAGCAAGTCAAATATGGATTTAAAAATTCCTTCGCGCGCAGCACGCAAGCTAATCTTCTCCGCAGCCGGTTGTCTGACTGGAACGGTCAAGGGCGTCTGCAGGACGTTGATTTCTGCGGAAGGGGTAGAGCTCCCAGTAGGTGTCTCGTTTAACTGAGGTCCTTGGAGACCTGCTAGGAGACCTTCGCTCTGAGCGTCGATAAGAGCCTGTAGGTTATGTTGGATGTGTTTCGCTTGACGGTCAATATAAATCAGAGGATCTTGGTGGTAGGCAGACGCCCTAATGGGCAGAGATAAGAGACGTGAATCCCCATTTTTCGGAAGGGTTGTCGACATGATTAAAGAGGAAGATGGTTCACCTGGTTTATGGCCTAGAGAGAAACTACTCGGACATTGAAATTGGAAAACAAAGATCTCTTATCGAATTCTCAGAAAACTAGATAATAAGATGCCTAAAAGCAAGTCAGAGCATTGAACCTGACTTGGATGTGTGACCTCTGTTGGTAGCTCTAAAGGTTGTGCTCAGTGCGCTTGTGACCCTTTCGGGAAGCTTGAACCCATGCCATCATAGATCACGTGACAGCTCTAGGGGTTTCTGCAGGAACCACGGGAACCTTTCCATCAGCCTGGAAGCCCGTTGACGTGTGCCTCATCTGCGAAGCTTCCTGATCACTCCGAATCTCTAACTGCTGTCCGTTTTCCTTGTATCCTTCCCCTTCATCATTCTTCCCAGTAGATCTCGCTATTACTGGTCTTACGTATAGACTCGAGCCCCTCATCATCCCCGTGGGCCGATTTGACTATTATAAAGCTCCGTTGAAGCTGTCGCCTCATCCCTCCAGCAATATCATAATCAGTTAGACATGGTTGGACTCGCTTCGGCTGCTGGCCTCGTCGGCTTCCTTTCTGAGCCAGACCCTGAGCTGCGGGTTTTTGCTTTAAAGACCTTAGACTCTCAGATCGATTTGCTCTGGACAGAAGTGGTGGATGCTGTCCCGCAAATGTATGGCTTCCCTCCGAGCTTATGACATCTCTTTCATCACATCAGACCTTCGGTCTTGGATGTGCTTTTATCCATACCATCAATCAACTTCGTTCCAGGGAGTCCACACTAATATGTTGCATTTAGAGAGGCACTTTACGAAGATGAGACCTTCCCAGAACGCGAGCTCGCTGCTCTTGTCGCCGCTAAAGTTTACTATCACCTCCAAGAATATAATGAGAGCATGGTATTTGCACTCGGTGCGGGGAAACTTTTCAAGTTAGACAATGGAGGCGAATTCGAAGAAACGATTATCGGTATGTTTGTATGCTCCTCGAAACATATAGGAGCGCCGCTAACGTGATATGATACACAGCTAAATGCGTTGATACCTTCATCTCCCTCTCTGCTGCTCAACGACCTGCCGCTGGTGACCAGCCGGCTAATCTCAATACTGCCTTCCCCACTTCCAGCGAAGGTGCTACAAGCACCTCTGCTAGTTTGACGTCCCCGATCACTCCGTTTTCGCAGTCTGCCTTACCATCGAAGTCACTCCTTTCCCGACAAGAAGTACCAGGTATTGATGCGACTTACCCGGGTGGCGATGATGCTAGCGTTAGCCAGGTTGAGACGCCACTTGTCCTGAAGAGAGGTGTTCAGGGCCAGTTACAGGCCGTTATCGAACGTCTGTTTGAGCAATGCTTCATCCAAAAGCGATATCGCCAGGTGATCGGAATTGCCATCGAAGCGAAGAGCTTGGACGTGCTTCGGAAAACCATCATTCGGGCAAGTGAAGATGAGAAGAAACAGAACGGCGAGTCTCGAAGGAGTGAGGAACTGATGGAATACGTACTGGATATCTGCATGGGTATTGTGCAGGAGCGTGCGTTCCGTAACGAGGTACGTTCTTTTCCCGTGTTACAGGAACTCCGGCACTAATCTACTTTCCAGATTCTCAAACTCATTCTTGAGCTCTTGAATGAAATCCCTAATCCCGATTATTTCTCGATAGCGAAGTGCGTCGTATACCTCAACGAACACTCTATGGCATCTGTCATTCTCCGCCAGTTAGTGGAGAAGGGCGATGCGCGGTCCCTTGCTGTGGCATATCAAATTTCATTTGATCTTTACGATAACAGCACACAAGAATTCCTCCAAAAAGTTCGTCAGGAAATTGCCGAGTTGGTACCAGAAGCGGAGGTTGAAGAACAGCAAGACACAGCGGAAGGTGACCGGGAGCCGAAGGAGTCTGATCCTTTGTTGGAAGACCAGTCCAGCTCGTCACAGCCCAGGTCTATCGGGGCCAACGACGACAAGTCGAAGCTATCCTCTGAATCACGGTCGGCGTTTAAGAACATCCTTGATATCCTTGACGGCATTCAGAGTATCCAACTAAACTTAGAATTTCTGTACCGAAGCAACAAGGCTGATATCGCTATCCTTAACAAAGTTCGGGATAGCTTGGAAGCTCGGAACTCTATCTTCCACACCGCTGTCACACTCTCCAATGCTTTCATGCATGCGGGTACTACACACGACAAGTTTTTCCGGGACAACCTGGAATGGTTAGGAAAGGCTGTCAACTGGTCCAAGTTCACCGCTACGGCTGCTCTTGGTGTCATCCATCGTGGTAACCTGAGCCAGGGCCAGAAGCTCCTGCAGCCGTACCTTCCAAGGGAACATATTGCCGGTGTTGGAGGATCGGGCTCAGTCTATAGCCAAGGAGGCTCGTTGTATGCCTTTGGTTTGATATATGCTAACCATGGCGGTATGGCTGTTGACCTTATTCGCGACCACTTCAAGAAGGCGACCGAGGAGGTTGTTCAGCATGGTGGAGCTTTAGGTCTAGGTGTTGCCGGCATGGCAACTGGTGATGAGGGTATCTACGACGATTTACGAACCGTCCTATATTCTGATTCGGCCATCAACGGTGAAGCTGTTGGTTTGGCCATGGGTTTGGTCATGCTGGGAACAGGTAACATGAGAGCTCTCGAGGATATGATTCAGTATGCCCATGAGACACAACACGAGAAGATCGTTCGCGGTCTGGCTATGGGTATGGCTCTGATCATGTACTCCCGCCAAGAGGCTGCTGATGAACTGATCAATGGCCTTTTGGGCGACCCTGATCCCACTCTCCGTTACGGTGGTATCATGACCATTGCTCTCGCATATTGTGGCACTAGTAGCAACAAGGCTGTCCGTAAGCTCCTCCATGTTGCCGTTAGCGATGTCAACGATGATGTGCGACGTATTGCAGTCCTGAGCTTGGGCTTTATCCTGTTCAGAAAGTACCAGAGCGTGCCTCGTATGGTTGAGCTCCTTTCGGAGTCCTATAATCCTCACGTACGGTATGGTGCTGCTATGGCACTCGGTATCTCATGTGCTGGAACGGGCTTGGATGAGGCCATCGACCTGCTTGAGCCGATGCTCAAAGATTCCACAGACTTTGTGAGACAGGGAGCTCTAATCTCTCTGGCCATGGTGTTGGTGCAGCAGAACGAGGCCATGAACCCCCGAGTCAGCACTCTTCGCAAAGTCATGATGAAGATGATTGGAGATAGACACGAGGATGCCATGGCTAAGTTTGGTTGCGCCGTCGCCCTGGGTATCATAGATGCTGGTGGCCGGAATTGCACTATCAGTCTTCAGACGCAGACTGGCAATCTCAATATGCCTGGAATCGTCGGTGCTGCTGTATTTACTCAGTACTGGTACTGGTTCCCTCTTACCCATTTCTTGTCGCTCAGCTTCGCCCCCACTTCTGTGATCGGCGTGGACCAGAAGCTTGAAGTTCCTTTCTTCAAGTTCCACAGTAATACTCGGCCAAGCCTGTTTGACTATCCTCCCGAGCAACAGGTCAAAACTGAGGAAGCTCCTGAGAAAGTCAAAACTGCCGTGTTGTCCACCACCGCCCAGGCTAAGCGTCGTGCACAACGCCGAGAGAAGCAGCAACGACGAGAGAGTATGGATATCGATCAGACACCTACCACACCTAAGGTTTCGGATCAAATGCCGGATAGAATGGAAACGGACGATGCCGCCACCAAAGTGGAGGATGACACTAAGGAAGGAGAGAAGGAGTCCGGAGAGGGCCAAAGAAAGAAGGCGGAACGGGAACGAGTTGGATATGAGCTCGAGAACATGTCAAGAGTCCTCCCTACTCAACTGAAGTACCTCACATTCCCTGATCCACGGTACGAGCCGGTCAAACGGGTACGTATCTCTTGCGTGTAGTCCTTGTGTCTAGATTGATCATATATGCTAACTATGCAACAATAGCCTACCGGCGGAGTGGTTGTCGTGCTGGATAAGAAACCAGAAGAACCACGAGAGACGATTGAGATGAAAGCAAGCAAAGAGGTTAGGCAACCTACGGCGGCGGCAGAGTCTCTGCAAGACCGACTGCAAGCTGCCATGGGCGCCGCCGCCCTCCAAACCCCTCAACGGGGCTCGAGCCGCTTGGCTGAGGCAGCTGCAGGAGCCGCTGCTGCTGCGGGTGTTTTGACAGCTGTTGATGAGGATGACGAGGATGACGAGGAGGCCCCCGTCCCCGAGGAGTTTGAATATGAAACCGACGGTGACGAGGACTAAGCGGATGGTCACATTCGCGATCTTGGCACTGGTTGTATTTCTAGATTAATTATGGATCTATGTCTTATTGAAATGACAGCAGTATTGCTGCCTTACGTACTTGAATATCTACTTGCGAACACGCCCGGTTTGTTATGTGGGGCCGCTGAAATACATAGCATTGCACGGTTATATCGCTTTATTTTCCGATCGAAGCCGCCCCTCTATTAGTATTTAGTTTACAGAAGACTCGTAGGCGTGTAAATGGTTTAAGCTTGAGGGGTGGCTAACCTACGAAATTGTTCGGCTAGTAGGTCTGGATTACATGTAAGTATAATTATCCAATATGCATCTTAACTTGTAAACTGAAGAACTTGAGAAAAGCATCTCATTTGGCCGACCTTCATTGATGTTGTATAGTTATAATAAGGACTTGATTAGTCACTCCAATGCTAGTCCTAATGAGTCCAGACGGTGTTCAGCCAGACTATATATGATTTTACTTGAAATATATATACAGAGGGAACTGGCACTTTCTGAGAAGACCACTTGAGCCTCAAAAGGTTGCTTTCATCGGACAAATTACTACTCAACTATCACTGTCGTCGCTATTGTCCGATTCGTCCTGGCAATCCAAGCTTCTCTCTGTTGCGTTAATAGCGACCACCACAGCGACGAGGAACGCTATGGGTATACGCCAGCCCGTGGCGCATGGAACCCAGGGAATCGGCTCAAGAGACACACAGGGAGGGGGTGTGTGGCAGAGAAGGATCGTGGTTACATCGCTGTAGGAGTGTAGCTTGGCTCTATGACCGTTTTTGAATAGGTTATAGGGAGCCCATACAAAGCACCGTTCCTATCCTTCCCCAATGATTATTTCTTTCGCGACCTCAGCCTGCAAAGATCTTTAATTTCTGATCCCAGCCCCCTGTTGCGATCACGCAGCGCATCTGGACATTGGCAGGGTTTTCACTACCAGCCCCATTCTTATCATTTCCTTCTCCCTCCGCTGCGCCGTCTCCGCCGGGTACATTCTTGGCAACTCCTGGAGCCCATCGCAGGGAGGTGACGAAGCTTTCATGGGCGTCGAGCGTCTTGACGCACTTTCCTTGTTGGTTCAAGTCCCAGCATCTTAAGGTCTTGTCGTCCGATACTGAAAGGAGATATTTTCCTGCCGGGTGGAACACCAGCGCCTGAACCCAGCTATCATGGCCCACTAACGTCATAAGACACATCCCGCGGCTGTCCCATATCTTAATAGTGTTGTCTCGCGATCCGGTCGCCATGAAATCAGCTCCGTTTGTAGAAGAAGGGCGTTTCCCTAGTCCGGCCAAGGGTGCAAGGAACGGGTATGACGTAGGCGGAGCAAAAGCGCAGCATTCAATGAAATTCTCGTGACCAAGCATCGTTCGTTTATGTTCTATATTCGATACAGTAGAGATATCCCATAAGCGGGCGGTCATGTCTTGTCCCGTGGAGAAAAGAAACCTCCCGTCAAACGAGATGCTAACATCCCGCACCCAGTCAGTATGCCCGTTTATTGTCTTCACACAATATCCGGTTGTGACATCCCAGATTCTCATATCGTTGTCTCTGCTTGCGCTCACCAGCAGATTTCTAGATGGTATAAAACGAACCGCGCTGACGATGTGATCGTGGCCTTGCAGGGTCCGGATATTCTTATAATTGTCTGTCGGTTTCCATAGCTTAATAGACAGGTCGGAGCTGCAGGAAGCCAGAAGGACGTTATCCCGCGGCCCGCCGTAATCAACGTCCCGGACTGCTCTTGTATGGCCCTTGAGCGTCCGTTCAAGCTCCCCGAGTTCCCAGTCCCAAATCTTTATTGTGCAATCGTCGGAGCCGGAGGCAATGGAGGAAAATGTCGGGTGGAAGGCAACACAATTTACTTTATCTCGGTGCGACTCTAGTGAATAGCGAACCGTACTTGGAAGCCAAGAGGCCGGGTCTTGGTTGCGCTTTAAACGGGAGGCGGGTGTTGAGTTATCGAGTTCGGATTGAAGCGCCGCATTTCTCGACTCAAGATCCATTATCTGTCGTGAAATGAAGATTAGGTCATCGCGCCGCTAGTGAGTAATACGGTGGACGAAACAGAGGATCTGAAGCGCAGACATGCCTTTTTCTGCAAGCGGGCAATGCTTGTCCATTTTTTCTCCAGCATCCCTTCGTACCTTTTCGCTGTAGTTGGATCAAACACATCTTCGCTGAGGTTCACTTCTCTCCGGAGTGTCGCCGCGGTGTCTGGTAGGTCGCTCGCCACGAGGTATGCGATCATTGACTTGTGCCTATACGCGTATTTAGCTTTCGCCAGCGACTAGTTCGCATGGGACATACTCACAGCTCCTCGGCTTGCCGATTAGTTAGTAAGGGAGGCATGGCGATGCGGGGTCGTATGAGAGACCCGACGGGAATGCGCTGTCCTGCCAAAAATGTGGCGACCTAACGGAATGTTCGACCTGCAGTACTGGAATAGGGAAATCGACGATATTGACGGCTAAAGGAGTATCTATCGGTTGATAAGGGTCGGTGAGGTCTCCAGGCCTTGGCTTGTCAATAGAGTCGTGCCCGGATAAACATATTTCCTATTCTTATCATCCAAAGCTCTCTCTTCGAGGACAACAAACATCAGAGATGTTGGTTAGACTGTCTGTAACCCACAGAACTGCCTGAATGGCGACGCGGCGGCACCCGCTGCCCCAGAAACCCTAATTGGCTCGGGCGGGATGGGAATAAATCCGAGCCCGAATCCGGTAGTTTATCGATATTGAGTCGAGACAACGAAGTCGCAGGACTGACCATGGGGAGATATAATGTGACTATGTTGTGAGGACATCTTGCCACGAGTTCATTAACTCTCTAGCTGAACTAGGGGTGGTCCAAGTCAAATTCCATTTCTCGGGGACAAATGAGCCGGCTGTTGATACGACCATTCGGCTTGTTTACTTCCCGCTAGTTACGGATATATCACGGGATTCGATGACGGCGCTACGGCAACAGATCGGTGGTTCATGAGTCCCTGGACAGCTCCTGGCACCGGTTTATATATCCTTGTCGATGTCTCTAGCTGCACAGGCACGCTGAGATCAAGTTCTTAACAAGTACTTGGTGCTGAACCCCGATACCTGACCCGGTTCGACTAACGCTATAGTCGCTGGCATCTAATATCAATAGGTAGTATGTGTATTTTGCCTTCTGCCCCACATCCGGCCTGTACAATTGTCTAATATAAACAGAGGCAGCCCGGACCCTAAGCCTCGGACACGCAAAATAGTTGTATACATTACAACACGCTACTAAATCGCTGCCATTGATGAAAGTCGTGCAGTATGAGCAAGGGAGATACTAATTCTTCTGCCTTTGCAGCCCATCAGAACAGGAAAAGCAGCGTGGAAGAGCAGGTCTGTTTTCAAGGAGAGCAGTGGGAAGTATAGACTATACTCTAGGGAGTATATACTGCGATGGACGGACACAGAGTACACTATGATTGAGGGACACTATACCCTTTATAGTAATTCACTGGGAGCACGGCCATTTAGCAGTGTAGTAGACGGTAGTATCTCGTTCTTAGTGCCGGCAACAAATCACGGAGATACGGCACATATGAACAATACTACGATAGACAGGGGCTGGTCGTGTTAAAATTTGCCTGATTCCATGGTTTCACATGTCGAGGTCCCATTTCTGATTAGTTTCCCAACGCTGTAAATGGAAAGTCTCCAAATGTCTGGGGCAGATTGACGTCACGTGGATAATCTCTCCGCAGCCTCGGCACTTGCCTGATGTGGACAGCCAGAACATGACGCAGAAAGACACCGATAGGCCAATCAACAAAAGATTACCAGACCAGCAAATGACCTGCAGAATGCTTACCTCATCGTCGATACTGGCCGAGGTGAACAATCGATGACCCTGATTGGACAGCACACTGGCCCTCACTGATCGGGCATGTGAAAAGGCCTCCAGGGCTGCCAGTAGATTAAAAAAAAAAGAGTGACCACCTGCTATCCAAAGATTTCGCTGGCTGCCGAGGGCGCTTGTGTGCTGATCGCTGAATGTTTTAGACTTTTGTCCGAGTGCCTTACCTCCACTGCTTATTTTCCTTCATCCCAACTGGTCCTGGCGACAGTTCCCCGTGACGGAGACCTCCGTGTCATCCATATATCTATCCACCCTCTTCCCTCCGTCTTACCCCAGATTCTCTTCTCCATACCCCTCTGTGTTTTTGTGCCGATTACTCCGAGAAGCGTCTCGTCACTGTACACACTTCTGGCCCTTGAGAGCTCGTAATCTCTCTCCCCAATACTTCTTCTGGTCATATATTGTTCGTTTCATTCTCACACACGATCATGTCCAAAACCTTCTCAAAGGAAGACGTCGCATCGCATAACAAGCCAGATAACCTCTGGGTTGTTATCGATGAAGATGTGTATGACTTGACTAAGTTTCAGGACGAGCACCCTGGTATGTTTGAACAGTTCCGTGGATCGTCACATGTATTCACGCGATGCTAACGTCACTCTGCATAGGTGGAAAAAAGAGTACGTCATAATGCCTACTATCCTCGATGGGGGTGCCGATGTTAATTATGTACATCTAGTTCTTTCGCGGGTCGGAGGAAAGGATGCTTCGAAGCAGTTCTGGAAGTATCACAACGAAGGAATTCTCAAGAAGTACAAGGGCAAGCTGCAGGTTGGTTCCTTGAACACAAAGGCCGCAGATGCACCGGCACCGGAACCAGCCGCAGCCAAGGAAACCCCCAAACCTAAGCAGGCAGCTCCAGTGGACGTTGTTTCGGCCAAGTCGTCCGAGCCTCAAGACCCTTATGGTGACTTGATCCCCTTTGCCGATCCCTCATGGTATCAAGGCGTAAGTTTGCCTGGGACAAACAACTCGGGAAACTACAGGCTAACCAACGATTTCTCGACAGTACTCCTCTCCATACTTCAACCAGACTCACGCAGCTCTCCGCGAAGAAGTTCGCCAATGGGTTGAGTCTGAGATTGAACCCTACGTGACCGAATGGGATGAGGCCAAGAATGTTCCCGATCATATTTACAAGCAGATGGGTGAGCGGGGCTACCTTGCAGGTCTCTTGGGCGTCAAATACCCTGTCAACCACACAGACTACCGTGTGCAGTCTGTCGCTCCTGAAAATTGGGACTTGTTCCACGAGATGCTCCTTACCGACGAGCTGTCTCGCGCAGGTAGTGGTGGCCTTGTCTGGAACTTGATCGGTGGCTACGGTATCGGTTGCCCCCCACTAGTCAAATACGGCAAGAAGCCTCTTGTTGACAGAATCCTCCCCGGCATTTTGAATGGCGATAAGCGTATCTGTCTTGCTATTACCGAGCCAGATGCTGGAAGCGATGTTGCTAACCTTACCTGCGAGGCTAAACTCACCCCTGATGGCAAGCACTACATTGTCAACGGTGAGAAGAAGTGGATTACCAACGGTGTCTATGCCGATTACTTCACTACTGCTGTTCGTACGGGCGGGCCCGGTATGAATGGTATTAGTGTCCTTCTCATTGAGAGAGAGCATGGTGGAGTCAGCACGAGGCGCATGGACTGCCAGGGTGTCTGGAGCAGCGGCACAACTTATGTCACCTTCGAGGATGTTAAGGTGCCGGTGGAAAACCTCATTGGAAAGGAAAATCAGGGTTTCAAGGGTAAGCTTCCTAGTGCTCCTGCTTCTCTTTCCACATCCACTAACCGATTGTGTAGTCATCATGACCAACTTTAACCACGAGCGCATTGGGATTGTCATCCAATGTGTCCGGTTTGCTCGTGTGTGCTACGAGGAATCGATGAAGTATGCCCACAAGCGTAAGACCTTTGGCAAGAGACTCATAGATCACCCTGTTATCCGTATGAAGCTCGCACACATGGCCCGTCAAATTGAAGCGACGTACAACTGGCTGGAAAACATCATCTATCAATGTCAAGCCATGGAGGAGACTGAAGCGATGCTCAAGCTGGGCGGTGCAATCGCAAGTCTCAAGGCTCAGTCAACAACTATCTTCGAGTTCTGCGCTCGTGAGGCTAGTCAGATTTTTGGTGGTCTGAGCTACAGCCGCGGCGGCCAGGGCGGTAAGGTGGAGCGGCTATACCGTGATGTTCGTGCCTACGCTATCCCTGGTGGAAGTGAGGAGATCATGCTGGACTTGAGTATGCGTCAGAGTCTACGTGTGCACAAGATGTTTGGCATGAAGTTGTAAATGAGCGCACTTGGTTTTCTTCTCGTACATTTATTCCCCCTCTTCGTCCTCGATGTTGTTTGGATGTCACCTTGGTTTTGGGTATATAGAGCTTTTTAGATCCAGCTCACTTGGCAGTTTAGTGATCTCTTAGGTTCAATTCACTGTACTATATGTTGCTTGGACCATGTCTTAAAGAGTAGAAATACCCCACCTAAAACATGAAAGGGCCACCTGGCTTTGAAATACTTGTCGATTTAGCTCTAGTGTATGGTCTTGGTATTCCTGACACGGGCATTGATCGTTCATCCTTGGATGTAGCACTTTCTTGGTTACTAGAGCGATACCATAGATTGACCAACTTAACATAACCTAGGAGGTCTTGTATGGGCTGGTTGCAGACAGTACTACTACTAGTAGTATATATTAGTAGTTTCCCATCTAAGATGTGCTTAGTATAAAATTTTCGCTTGTAACAACAGCCATGCCTTAGGGTTACCTATCTATTTAGCATGTGGCAAATGTTCAGGGAGCCTGTAGATATTATAATGAACAAGAATCAATCACCATGGGAATAGTTGAATAACGAAAAGGTACTTAGTAGTACGTACTAGTATCTACAAAAGATATCTAGAGCGAATGACGCTCATTGGCTCAATCAGAGCACTAGGAAGAACTCCGTCGCCGCAGTTGAGCCAATTGCGCAACCCATGGATTCGTCTTCAACAACCCTCCGACAGTCTTATAAAGACCACTGATCTTGCGCCACCTCCCACTTCTTCTGTTACAGCTTGCTACCCTGGTGGGCTTTATCTTGTTGTGGTCTGGTGTGGGTAGTTTCGTCCTTTTTTCTCTTGCCCTCTCACCCCCGATTGACTCGTGCCGTGATCGCGGACTCGCCGAAGGATAACGCCGCCCGCCTGGCTGGCCGAAGCAACAGAAGGCTATTTGATACCCATTTTTCGTCCGGGAGTTCTTTGTGAATCGTGGGACCTCAGCGATTCCCTATCCCGATTACATAATAGGTATTGCGCCCTTTCGTCTTACCTTGGATTCGACAGTGTTCTCGGTTTTCTACGCCTTCCTTATCCGCGATCTCGATTTCTCCCGAACTGTATGCTCGAAAGCTCAAAGTGATCTAACTGTGACTTTCTTCGCGCCACTAGGTCGTCAATAATCATAATACGGCCCTCTTGCGACTTATCTCTCAATCACTTAGTCCGAAATAACCCCGAACTAAGCCCCAGTTCGAAGCCACTTTACCAACACTCCACGCAATATGTCACGAAACATGCTGGATCACGACTTCGGTTCTGAAGACGAAGATGATGACTTCAACCCCGTTCCCGCATACGATTCAGACAATGAAGACACTAGGGTCAGTACTACAGATACCTTAGACGATAGTGGCTAGTGGTGCTAACACGTTTGGGGTTATAGCCGACGCATCAAGACCGGGACGATGATGACGACGAAGAAGATGTAAAGCCTACACGACGGGTGGAACGTCGAGTCGGTAGCGAGGAGGCTGAAGATAACGAAGATGCCGACGGCCATGACGACGAGGAAGAAGAGGAGAACGATGATGACGAGGAGGAGGAGGAGGAAGATGATGATGAAGAGGATGCCGTGTCTGTGAGTGCTAGCACCATTTAGGCTGCGCCTGATTCCATCGTAGCCAATACTGACCATCGTTCTTATCAATAGCGACCCAAAAAGCGCAGAAGGAGAGGAGGCGTGCACAATTTCTTCGAGGAAGAGGCCGGCGTCGATGAAGATGAAGATGAGGCCGAGGATGAAGAGGATGAAATGGCCGAACTTGGTGGGGAAATGCATCCAGATGATATGGATGCGCTGCCTGTCGGCGCTGAGACTGACGACCGTCGCCACCGACAGCTCGATCGCCAGCGCGAGCTTGAGGCCAGCATGGATGCCGAGAAGCAGGCGCAGTTACTCAAAGAACGTTACGGACGGAACCGTGCTGCAGCCTCCGATGCAGTCGTCGTACCGAAGCGTCTACTACTTCCTAGTGTCGAGGATCCTAGCATCTGGGGTGTCCGTTGTAAGCCCGGCAAAGAACGGGAGGTTATTTTCGCCATCCAGAAACGTATGGAAGAGCGACCTATGGGCTCTCGCAACCCTATGAAAATCATTTCTGCCTTTGAGCGTGGAGGAGCTATGAGTGGGTACATATATGTTGAAGCCCGTAGGCAAGCGGACGTCATGGATGCATTGCAAGATATGTCCAACGTCTACCCACGGACGAAGATGATCCTAGTTCCTGTGCGAGAAATGCCGGACCTTCTCCGGGTGCAAAAATCCGAGGAACTCTTGCCCGGTGGCTGGGTTCGTATCAAGCGTGGCAAGTATCAAAACGATCTGGCCCAGATCGAAGAAGTTGAAACCAACGGTCTCGCTGTGACTGTTCGCTTGGTTCCGCGTTTAGACTATGGCTTGAACGAGGACACTGGTGCGCCTTTTATGGATCCCAAAAGGAAGCGTCCTGGCATGAACCCCGCGGTGGCCCGGCCGCCTCAACGTCTGTTCAGTGAAGCTGAAGCTAAGAAGAAACACGGAAAATATCTATCTGCCACGTCTGGATTGGGTGGAAAATCCTGGAGCTATCTAGGAGAGACCTACATCGACGGTTTCTTAATCAAGGACATGAAGGTACAACATTTAATCACGAAGAATGTGAGTCCACGGCTTGAGGAGGTTACCATGTTTGCTCGAGGCTCAGAGGACGGCACTGCCAATCTAGACCTTGCGTCTCTCGCGGAAACACTCAAGAATTCCACGGCTGAAGACTCTTACCTTCCAGGAGATCCAGTTGAAGTGTTCCGTGGTGAACAGCAGGGCTTGATCGGTCGCACTACTTCTACTCGCGGTGATATCGTTACTCTACAAGTTACCGAAGGCGACCTTGCAGGACAACACATTGATGCCCCTGTCAAATCTCTTCGTAAGCGCTTCAGGGAGGGTGATCATGTCAAGGTTATCGGTGGTAGCAGGTATCAAGATGAACTGGGTATGGTGGTCCAAGTTAAGGACGACACCGTAACGTTACTTAGCGATATGAGCATGCAGGAGATCACGGTGTTCAGCAAGGATCTTCGACTCTCTGCCGAAACAGGTGTTGACGGAAAGCTTGGAATGTTTGACGTACATGATCTGGTGCAGCTAGAGTGAGTAACTCGGCCCTATACTTATTGCTTGTTCTTTTATCTGACTTCTTAATAGCGCCGCTACTGTTGCTTGTATTGTCAAGGTTGATCGAGAATCCTTGCGGGTTTTGGATCAAAATGGCTCGATTCGCACTATCTTGCCTACTCAAGTAACAAACAAGATCACACCGCGTCGGGATGCGGTAGCTACGGATCGGAATGGTGCAGAGATTCGACATGGAGATACTGTCCGCGAGGTGTACGGTGAACAAAGGAATGGCGTGATCCTTCACATTCACCGTTCATTCCTGTTCTTGCATAACAAGGCTCAGGCTGAGAATTCTGGTATTACTGTCGTGCGTACGACCAACGTTGTAACAGTATCAGCCAAGGGAGGCCGGTCTACGGGCCCTGATCTTACTAAGATGAACCCGGCTCTGATGAGTCGTGGCGCACCTGGTGGCACGATGGGACCCCCGAAGAGCTTTGGTCGCGACAGGATGATCGGAAAGACAGTCATGGTCCGAAAGGGACCCTTCAAAGGTCTTGTGGGTATTGTCAAAGATGCGGGAGATGTGCAGGCACGCGTGGAGCTCCATTCCAAGAACAAGCTAGTGTCGATCCCCAAGGAGCTTCTCGTTGTCAAAGACCCCGTAACGGGTCAAACAATCGAAATGGGCCGCGGCAGAGGAGGACCACGCGTCCCTTCAGCAGCTCCACCATCGGGCTGGCATGGTGGCCGCACACCGGTGGCAGCTGCAGATTCATCCAGGACCCCCGCTTGGGGCGGTGCATCTTCTGCGAGGAGTAAGTCTTTCCATGTTTCATGCCTTTGGTCTACGATGCTAACAAAGCGCTTCAGCACCTGCTTGGGCTGGTATGGGCGGTTCCCGCACACCAGCATGGAAGAACGATGGATCCCGTACATCGAACCCCTACGATGGAAGCCGCACCGCATATGGTGGATTCGGCTCACGTACCCCGGCCTGGAACGCAGCGCCCGGACTCCCTACGGCGGCTCCGGCTCCGGCTCCGGCTCCGGACAAAGTGACTTCGACGCCTTCGCAGCCGGCTCCAGAACCCCGGCCTGGAACGCAAACTCCGGCAGTCGCACCCCGGCCTGGTCCTCAGGAGCTACGGCAAGCAACGGCAGCAAAGACTCCCGTGGCTACGACGCCCCCACTCCAGGCGGAGCCTATTCTGCACCCACCCCCGGCGCATACGGTAGTGCTCCAACCCCCGGTGTCTCAGCGCCCACGCCTGGAGCCTGGGCCGATAGTGCCCCGACACCAGGAGCATTCAACGCCCCTACCCCCGGCGGGCCGTCCAAGAAGCCGTACGATGCCCCTACACCCGCTGCCTGGGACAGTCGTCCGTATGACGCCCCTACCCCAGCGATGGGTGGAGACGGCGATGATGCAGGACCACGGTACGACGAAGGAACGCCTAGCCCTTAATGCCATTTATTACAGGGCATAAATAAAGAGGAAAGGTTCAATCGGGGAGGGGCAACCTGGCGTAGTCATGTATCTCATTTATCCTTACATTTATATCTTTTATGTTTCTTATAAAGCAATACAGGGCATGGTTAATCGGTCAACTTTGTTCTATGGAAGTGTATCATTCATTGTATTATGGCATTAAAATATCAAAATATCAACCGTTATATCCCACTCAGGTTTTGGAGTGAGCTGCGCACTTAGTCACAGTAGATATATTAAGAAACCCTCTGTCTGATACAAGGTAATGGTATTTATATAGATTATACAAGTCGTAAATAATGTCACAAGAGAAGGTTAGGTAAGGGGGGAAGGGAAGTGAAAAACATGTTCCTAACCATGAGAAACCCATTTGAAATCTGAACGGCTGGACGAAGACCAAGAAAGATGGAGGGTAGGGAGAAGGAAAGAATGGAAAAGTGAAAAAGGAAAAGGAAAAATATGGTGGAGAGGAAACAGAAAGGGCGTGACGCATCATTCATCATCTCTTTCCATGAGAAGGATATATGTAGTTGGACGGTTATTAAAACATACAGGTATAAAGTAAATCAATCCGGCAGAGAATGTACCATGTAAACTTGACTTTTGTTTTCCATATGCAGCTCTCATAGATCCATTTGTTCTTTGGGATCTTCAGGGCCGTCGTCTTTCTATATTACGTGAGGGAAAAAAAAAAAAAAAACCATTCGGTGGCGTAGTGTGCGATGCAAACCCGAATCAACAACAATTCCAAGGGGCATGGAATAGATTTATGGAGGCACTGCTCGTGCAAGGATGCGAATATTATCCACAAATCCCTTAACAAGCTCTTCGTATTGGTTCTTAGGGTCGCCAGCCATGGCAAGCTGACCCTGACGGCGGATCTCAGCGGCGGAGATTTCAACTTCGAGTTCATGTTCGAATTCGCCTTTGGATGATGGCTATACAGCACAGATTAAGTCAGAAGTGTCTTTAATCAACTGGTAGATAATTGGCCATCTAGTGAAACCGGGGAAAAGTAAGCGACTTACTTCAGATTTGGCCACTTGTGTAAGGTCGATCTGGTATGCAAGATGCCGATAGCTCATACGATCCTTGTTTCGCTCTCCGCCGCGTCCCCGACCGGGATCTACCACGGTGAGGTGGCTGACATCGCCTTCATAACTCATTTCCAGGTTGACGCTAATTCGCCAATCAACACATGTGCGAGGGCTGTAGACATCAAGGTCGGCAATTCGGCATTTCACGATCTTTGCGAGGACCTCGCCCGTTCGTTGGTCTAAAGTTACTCGCACCTTGGGTTTGTGGCGAGGATTAAGATTCTGCCTAATCACAGGTGGAAGCTCTGATGGTGATATTTCGTAAAAGGTATCCCGCTCCTTCTTATGTGCGTACGATAATGGGATGCGTCCTGGGTTAGCTTGCGGCATAGACATCTTCACGGCTTCGTTCAGAAAGTTATTCATTGCCCGGTGTTGTGCCTACCCAATGGTTAATCAGTTATTCAATATAGTCTCAACTGAAGCGAGTGACTCCGGTTAAGAAATGAGGGCGAGAAAATAATTTACTTACTAATGTCATCGTGCTCTCGAACGCAGTTCGCAAGCGGGTGTTTTCCTTATTCACAATACCTTCGGTCGAGATGGGCAAGAGAAGTCTCTCACCCCTGTCCATGTCAACGAGCTGTCCCAGCTTGGCTTCTACCTCGATCATTGCTCCCTGACCGGCTGCTGCCGTACCAGCAGGAGCCGCAGTCGCGTCGTTCCTCATAACCACATGTTGGAACAAGAAATCGCAGACCGTTTTTGTGACCTCCTCGTGCGGGATATACCCATAGATAGAGGGTTCCCACGGTCCCAAGCTTCCTGCCTGAGCAGGCTCTGGAGGCCGCCGGGGGGCCGAAGGGCCACTAACTGGTGGTGTCTCGCTTTTGGGTTTGGCTGGAGAATTTGCGGCGGAAGCCTGGGCTGAAACGTTTTGTTGGCGCATTAGGAAGGGATTTTGCGTCGAATTTCTCGCATGCTTCGGGATCGGTGGACAGCGGTTTGGGATCATCGGAATCCTCCCTTTGGTGCGTACTGATCTTCGGGCATAGATTGGCGGTTCTTCATAACGCCTCCTCTTCACTCTGGATGCTTGCGGACTTGAACTGGCCCTTGCATCTGGAGTCAGGTCCATCTTTGTTGGCAACGGGCGGGCTTGATCGATCGCAGAGGAATCGTCTGTCAGAGATTTCCGAGCGGGCGGTGAGCTGTCAAAGTTTGAGGCTGCTGGGGCAGGCTGGGGTGTTTGGAGGTTGGGCGGGCTTTCCTTCAAGGAGACACCATTTTCGGTGGGCTTCGGTTGAGAAGAGGACGCTAGGTCGGTGTATCCGGCCGTGCTCCCTTGCCGAGACCCAGAAGGAAAAGCGGTTTTCGGACTAACACTCTCATCCGAGTCCCTTCTATCGGTCGCCGAAGAATTTTGTCTCGGGGTTTGTTCTAGCGGTCTTGAATCCTGTCGCGAGACACGGGGCATCGCCGTTGGCGACATTTGAACCTGAGCATCCGGACCAACCCACGGGCTTGAGGCACGATTTGACAAGGATTCATGGCCGGAGGATTGGGGGCGCGCAGACGGGGGCGTTTGGCGGGTATAAGATGCAGCAACAGAACCTCGCGGTGTATTGGGTACGGATCCTTGGGCTGGAGGGGAGAATTGCTGTGACGGGTAAGACTGCGAAGCAGCCGCTGGCGGGCTTTCCCTGGGATGGAATGAGTAGGTGGAGGTGGATGAGGGGGTCAGGACAGACTGGATGGATTGCGAGCGCTGCTGCTGCTGCTGCTGCTGCTGCTGCTGGGGATGCCCATAGGTTGAGAAGGAGTCACGCGAGGTGGAGGAACCATAGGGGGGAGGACTTGGGCCGCGCTGAGATTGTGCGCCTGCACCCTGTGCGGAGGGAGGGTGGTATTGATAGGGCGATTGGAGCGATCCGTATGAAGACGAACGTTCTGGGGAGGCATGAGGACGTTGTAGGGGCGGAGGCTGAGGGGGGTGACTCGAATAGGCAGATGGATAGGAGGAGGTCCGTTGTTGGTCGCGGGGAGCATACATGGGATCCGAAGGCCTACGCGACACTTGCGACGGAGACTGGAGAGGAGCAGTTGATGGAGCATCCGAAGTGCCCGAGGCATCGTTGTTCATAATCGTGCGCAAATCCATGACGGCGAAGGGATTTTGGTGGTGGAAGTATTGTTCGTGGTATAGTAACTAATATAACTTACGTAGCTTGATGGAGCTTCGGGAGCTGCGACCCCCCTTCCACAACACCCCGAACTAACCGGGGTAGAAGTGGCTCTTTGACGAGAAAAAAGAGTAAGGGGCGAGGAAATGGTGTCACCACATGGAATCGACTCGAATGGATGGGGTTGTTGCAGAGAACGTAGGAGAGCGACGGGGGAGGTAAAAGGGAGAGAGAAAAAGAAGAGAAGGAGAAAAAGAATAGTTGGAGATAAACCGAACTTGGTTCAGTCGCGGGATGCGGAAGTCGTGATTGGACAGCTCCTCGACTATGAACTGCTATAGCTTCAGAAATTAGTATTAAAATAATAAAAAGAAAAATTGTATATCTTCGGTAGAGGATTATAATATCCGATAGATAGAATAGAAATTATTCATGTATCTCTCAATTCCAATGCGGCTTTCGGTGCCATTCGCTTTGTGCTGGATCTCTTATCCTGTGTAATTTCCATGCAATCGCTCAATCTGGCTCACGACTATAAAATTACAGTACCTTGTTCAATCCCGCAATGTGTTCTTAAGTCAAAGCATTTCCCTCTCCTTTTTTCTTTTTCTCTTTCTCTTCTCTTTCGCGTTTGCTTCTTCTGAGCTTCTCTTCCTTCGTTTACAGATCAATCACTCCTTCTTCTTTGTTTTTCTTGTCCGGTTCTGTCTTTCCTTTCGATTTTGAATATTTCTTGGCCTCTATACAAGTGGATATCTATATCTATATTTATATCTATATACGATCTATATCTTGTAGTTCACCCCGCCAAAT